>NC_142084.1:54732453-55042245 GCF_054644295.1 Miniopterus natalensis | reverse complement strand
TCTAACTGTGCTGCTATCTCTGGAACCCAGTTTTGTCTCCTCAATTTTGAAAGAACTCCTGGGTCCACCTGGGTTTCCCATCCCTGTGACACTGCGGAGACGCTCTCTCTAGGAGGTAAGGGGGCAATTATAAACTTCTCTCTCATGTGTTTCCCCTGTTTGAAGGATCACTGTCCTGCAATACTTTTTTTCTAAGTCTGGTAAACTGTTGTTTTATTATTTTGTTCATTTTACCTAAAAGCAAAAGCATACCCCTCCCCACTCAATTTCAATCAACATTGAAGCTTGTTATCTCCCTTTGTTATATCCTCAGCTGCTAAAATAATATTTGACATATGACAGGCCCTCTAAAATCTTATGAAATCAGTAAATAAGTGAATCAGAGAGTGAATGTCCCATACAGAGAAAAATAAGATCATATTTCCTTCAAGTCTGTGCAAATGTAAATATGCTCCTCTACTGGAAACTTTAGTCGCCATAGTTGTTCACATCTACATACACATTCTTGGAATTTTTATTTATTTATATGCACTGCTCTTTTCCTTTATTGAGAAAGTTTTTGAGCTCATATATTATATTCATTGTCTCATAATTCACACCAGTTACAGTAGCCTGCATTCTGACCCCTCATTTGGCTAATTTTGTTCTATTTTACATAAGGCACGACCTCCTAGCTGCTGAATCAAATACCTATGTTAGCTCTGGTTGACATCTCTTGAGGATTTGACACTGTGACTCACCACCTTCACCATAAAAATTTCTGTTTCTTTGTCTCTTATTTGTAAGATGTTTACACACCACTTGGAATTGATTGGGGATCTTAATATGCTAAAAAGGCAAAAAAAACCATGATTTTACTTCTCAGTTTTTTTGTTTTGTTCTCTTACCAATCTTCATATTTTGTAGTGCTCTGAGATGTTATTTGCAGCCATTGTTTTTTAATTCTCTGTCTACAAGTATTCTCCCTACATCATTTTATATGTCAAATGGCTTTTAAAAGTCTACATACAACAGTGACTCTGAAATTTACATCTGCCGCTTTGACCTTGTCACTGAGTTCTAGACTTTTTTTAAATCTTATGGCCTATTTGATTTTACCAACTGGCCACCTAGGACACATGAAAATATGTAGCATGTCAAAAACAACTTTAAAAACAGTTCCATTCATCTGTAAATTCCCCAAAATTTCAAACTCAGCAAAATTTAAGAAGAAAAAAAAAAGCTGTTATTTTTAATCCTTACTTCATTTTACAGTGGATAGTCTATTAATTAACAAGCTTTAAAAATAAATTTCAAATCTATCCACTTCTCAAATTCTCAACTCTGCCACTCTTCCCCAAGACATTATCATCACCTTTCACTGGATTATCAAAATTCCTCCCTAATGACTCCCCTCCTTTGATTCCTAATTTCTGCTTTGGTTTTAATCCTCCATATTGCAAACAGAAATGATCCTTATTTTTAACTTGTAAATGAGATTATATTAATTTCCTGCTCAAAATCATCCAATGACTCTTTTCTGCATATCAGTTGAAGAGAAGATTTTATACGTCCTGCTAGCACTGAGTTAACAAAGAACCACAATCTTGGTGGCTTAAACAAAAGAAATTTATTGTCTAATAGTCCTGGAGGCTAGAAGTCTGAGATTAAGGTGTCCCCAAGCTGGTTCCTCCTGAGAGAAGGCTATGTTCCAGTCCTCTCTCGTTGGCTTACAGCCATCCACTTTCTTTGTTCCCTCATATCACCTTCCTTCTATGTGTGTCTGTCTTTGTGTCCAGATTTCTTCTTGAGACATTTGTAGGGTACATGTATATGCGATTGCCAACTCTCAATGTTTAAATATAGGGAAAAGGTCATTTTCTTTGGTTGAGATTGACAAACATCCTGAAAGGTGGAATTGTGTACAGGAAGCTCAATGGATTCTGCCTTCAGGATCAATATCTGTGGTGGCAGGTGGCGAGGAAAGTAGAATCGAGCGTTTGAACTGTATAGTGCAGTTATCACAGAGGTATGAGCTCTCTCAAGAAGGAACACTGGGCTGGATGATCCCTCCGAGTTGTCGCATCTCAAGGCAAGGGCTGGTACTTTATACTCCACTTTAAACAGTCATTAATGCTGACTCCCCCCAGGCAGGAATTTAGATGAAGTACATCTTTTTGGCTGAAGGTACTGTCCAGAGAGGAACACAGCTGAGAGCAGTGTCACGGAGATGGGAACTGAGTGATTAGTCCCGAAAGAATGATCCCGCTGGTGCACCATAGGATCTGCTACTTTGCTAAATAAATTAGGAATATTCAAATAGGAAAATACAGACATTGCAAGATGTTTTTGAAGAATGTTAATGGCATGGAGAACTGTACATGGAAGCTAAAGAAAAATCAATAGAACTCTATGTGATATGAAGACAGATGTGAATTATATTCATGTGCCTGTGTGATTGAGAATGAGAGATTGGTTGAATATTGATTGTCTATGTCCATGCTCTGGAATCTCCACCAATATGCAGTTTATCCAGGTCTAACAACCGTGATTTGGAATTCACACATATTAGTACTTTGGTTATCACAAAAAGGAATTTCATTTCATTGCCTCTAGAAGAGACTTTCCTATAGATTTTGATGTGCTTTATTATCTCACTGAACTTTGGATTCATTGTCTTTATAATAACAATGATATATAGTTCCTGGTTTAAAAATCATTATTTTTCACAAAGTAGAAAAAAGCAAAACAGGTGTTTAATATTTTATTATATTTTTATTATATATATGTAATTATAAGATTATTTTAATGTATTTCTTTCTTACTAGATACTTCACTCCCAGTTGAGGATACTTAAAAATATTTCTGTGATAGAGTATTTTGTAACCTCAGTTAAGTATGTACTTATTTTAGCTGCCTGGTTTTCCTCTTCTATGGCTGCTCAACTCTGTTGTTTATTCATGGTGGTGAGACCCTTTTACTTTCTGTAAGTATTTAGCAAACAAACAAACAAAAAGCTCATTGAAGAGCTTTCTAGAGTGACTACATTGATTTACTCTCTCATTGGGACCAATTATAACTGCATTGCCAGAACATATTTGGAAACCTTCCCTAGCTCAACTAAACTGCTCTATTATTTATTTTTGTAATATCTGATCACATAAATGTTCTAAATGTTGGTATATGTCCATAAATTTATCATTGCTGCATATCTCTTTTTGCCTATTGAGCAAAAGGCCTTTCACATGGTTTTATTCTCAAAAACATGCATTTTGAATAATGGATTTTATTTCTGACATAGTATTGTTCTTCCTATTTCTCTTATTCTACTGATCAAAATATATCCTTCCTTTAAGTTAAATATTTCCAATTTCTTTTCTACCAGTGGTGAGAGATCTATTATGTTAAATTGTCATGTTTATTGCTTAATAACCTATATTTGTCCATTAGAAGAAGATGTAGGCTCCTAATGTCTCCTACTCTTTCCACTTAAGTTGTTATATACTACAAAAACTTCCCTTCAATTATTTAATTTTGTCAAATAATTTGTATTAGTTGGAATTTAGTTTGTCTTCAGTAATTATAAAAATATAGAGTAAATGTGGTTCAAATAGATATATGTTTAATTCTATCTCCCCTAAAGGAGTCATAAAGTAGGCAGATAAGGAATGTAATTATCTTGCTATTTTGTTAGTTTTGGTAACTCTCTGTGGTTCTATATAACTGCTCAAGAAACAGCCATCTCCACTTTCTAGGAAGCTGACAGGAGGAAAATAAAGAAAACCTCTCTTTCTTTATATTATTCTTTTTAAATTAATATGCTACCAACACAGAAAACTGCATGAATCAAATATACTATTTTTTAAATGCATCGTTATTGTTAAAAGTATTACAGATGTTCCCTTTTTCCTCCCTATTAACCCCCTCTTCCCCAGTCTCCAGGCCTTCACCACATATTGTCTGTGTCCATGGGTTTTGCATATATGCATATAAATTCTTTGGTTAATCCCTCACTGCCTCCCTTCCCTCTGAGAATCCTCAGTCTGTTTCACGCTTCCATGTGTCTGGATCTATTTTGTTTGTCAGTTTATTTTGTTCATTAGATTCCACATATGAGTGAGATCATGTGATATTTTCTTTTTCTGAGTGACTTATTTCACTTAGCATGATATTCTCCAGGTATTATGAGAATGATACCTTGTCATACACCACAGGAGCCCTCCACTTGCCACCTTAAAATCACATCCCTTTACTCCCTAAGAGTGATTGCATCTTAGATTGTAAAACTTTTTTTTACCTGTGCTTATAGATTTATCACTTAAATGAATACTGCTAAACTCATTAAAAGTTACTTTTTCCTAATAAGTCATATTAATTTCTTTCTCTTATTTTAATATTTTTGCTTGTAACTTATTTGTTGAAAAACCCTAATGAGGTTCTAGAGTTTCTCATAGTCAAGATTTAGCTGATTGCATTTCAGCTAAAACATATTTTATTAATTTTTGAAGAATATGGGCTCAATATAGAATTTTGTTAATAATTTTTAATTTCAAAAAATTGTACACTTGAAACCTATGTAATCTTATTAACCAATTTCATTGCACTGTTTTTATTGCACTGTGTGTTTACCACCCAAAGTCAAATTTCCTTCCATTTCTGGCCACAAAGATCATAGAATAGTACTTCCAGGTATCTTCATTTAGGAGGGTTTTCTATGGTGATGCCTATTGATTGACTTGAATTCAGCAGCTGGCATATACATATTCAATATATAATAAACATAAATTAGTTTAGTTTACTAATGCAGGCTTGAAGTTAGACACCTATGAGCTTTTTGACATTAAACAGTTTGCTTAAAATCTCTAAGCCTTGGGTTTTTTCAGCTATTGAATGATGAAAATATGTTCTTCTTAGAAAATTTATGTGAGTTAAATATGAAAGCAGTAAGAAGACTGAATGCTAATATGGCTCAAAGCTCCTTCACCAGTTTCACTTTATTCTTTTACTGATGCATCGTATCTTTTTGTATGATTTTGACTCACAAAAATCTGTTATTATCTTTCAGTTGAAATTTCAACACATGCATATTATTTTATATAATTTTACTGTCTCAAATGTCAGATATGAAGATATTGACCATAGACACGTTTAGGGACATACAGCTATATAGTCAGTGAGGGTTTTTTCCCTCTTCGATAAGTAAAATGAAAACAGGGAACAGGGTGTGCAAAGATATAACCCAAACACAGGCAAACAGCAGCAGCTTTGGCTAAATATAAGAAATATTCCAGAGGATAAACGACACAGACCGCAAATGTCACCAATAAAGGGCAGAAAGAATACTAAGAGAGGAAGCTGACCCTTCTCACAAGGAACAAAGCAGCAGAATTGTGTATTTCTCCCCGCCTTCAGTCTTGCCTTTTCTAGTCCATTCATTTTTTTAATTTGTCTTTGTTGTTGAAAGTATTACAGATGTCCCCCCCCCCCTTTTTTTTTCTAGTCCATTCTTTACAAAGCAGCCAGAGTAAAATATTTAATACGACAATCAACTTTACTCTCTGTCTAAAATGAACCAATGCCCTTTTGTGGGCATTCAAACAAGTACAAACTCATAAATTTATAAGTACCTTCTCTGAGACTTTCATTCTCAGTGTTTCTAGTTTCAATTCAGCCCACTCTCCACATTGCACTGTTTACTCCTGAGATACTTTCGCCTTTTATCTGTTAGGTTAATATTTAGCTCTATATACTAACAGACTAATCACTCTGCCGGGGAGATCCTTCACCAACACTCCTATCTCTCCTCTAAATATCAAATTACCCAAGAATCCTTTTCTGACCTCACACATTTCTTGGGAAATAAATGGATGTCTGCATCTGTATTTACCTGTTCCTGCTGTAACATGACATGTCACATAACATATCATGTTTTTCTGTATTGCTTTTATACAACAAGCAAGTGTCGTAGTGCAAGGAACAGAAACAAAATTAAAATAAGATTTATTGTTGAAATGTGGTTTTTTTCATATTAGATTTAAAAGTTACTCGTGAACTCCATGTATTTGACCTGCAACTAAGAAAAAGGATGCTGCTTTACTTACCCTTCAAGTGTTCATTCTCTGAACCATCCCCAGAGCATGCTGACATTATAATTACAAAACTAGTTTCATAGTATTTCTCATGACATTTCAGAGTGAGGAGATAATGATACACATGAAGGTTTTAATTTATTTTCTGAGAAGCTTCTTTTATCTCCCTCTCTCCTTTTTTGGTAATTGATTAACAATGCTAGGGATCAGGACAAGCTGTCAATTTTAGACCTGATTTTAACAGAGAAGAATGACGTACAGGAATGTCTCCCACTTCTACTTGGACTGTGCAATTTCAACGTAGCACATTTAGGAAATTCTAAAGCCCATTCTATTGTTTCTGGAGACAAATGACGGGGGGGAAATGGAGATGGTACCTCTACTCAAGGAGCTTACTTACTAGGTGGGGAAACTGACATTAAACCAATGTTAGGGAGAAACATTAAATTACTGGAAGAACAAAGAGAAACAATCATATCCTATGAGATCCTCCAGTGTTTACTAGTTTGGCTGGAAAGAAGCATTAAAGAATTGAAATGAATTCTCCCTTCATGGGCTTCACATAATGTCTGCTTGACACTCAGTTTCTTGGGTTTTTTTGCTTGTTTGTTTTTAAGTTATGAATCCTTGGGGCATAGAACAGAATCTTTGCTGCCAGGCATACCCACTAGTATATGTGAAGGAGGAAAATCCTAATTTAATAGAAGAAGAAGAAACAAGTTTCAAGGCACCTTTAATAAAAAAGGGCTTCAGAGGTCAGTATTTCGTGTCAGAATTCAAAACAACCATAATAACCAGAAACTAGATAGCAATATAAGCACTATTCCTTGGGGGAAAGTGTGCATGCTTAAAACAAAAGTGCTTGGATATAAACATGATATTTAAACAGGCTTAGAAAAACAATATGATCAGCTATATACAGAGTGATTTAATCTAGAGCAAAATCTGTTAGTATTTGCATTTCATTTTCTACACTTCATAGCACTGTCATGATACTACCTTGTCTCTTAAAATTTTAAATCACACTAAGTCACCTGGATGCTTAAAAGCAAGTAAGGAAAAACAAGTTTAATATTTTTTATCTCAAGTGATTCTCATCTAGGAAGGAACAGGATTTTATGGATTTTCTGAGTATACAAAACAAAGTGCTCAAGTACAGTATACTGTTCATAAAGTTTAAGAATTATTTCCTACATGTTACATTTTGAAAATTTATTTATAGTTTGAGATATTATATAATGTATTTCCGAGCAATTAAAACAGAAATAAAATCTAAATGTAATGGCACTCATATACTTCATGTTGCTGGTAAGGAGGAAAATCCAGTGTTATCATCACACTTATTAAGTGGAAAGAACACAGTCTATAGAGTTAAACAGAATTGGCATTGAGTTTGAATTCTGTCACCTTGAGAAAGTCACTTAACCTCTTTAGGCCAAAGTTCCATCAATACTAATCAAACTTCCTTCAAAGTTTTACAGTGAATATAAAAATTTATATATATATATATATATATATATATATATATACTTAAATATGTAAAATATATATGCAAAGTATAAATGTACATATATTATACATAAGTAAAATATACCTTACCCATAGGAAGAGCTATAGCAGTGTTATAGCAGGAAATAGATAGCACTCTCCACTTGAGTAACTGGGAGAGAGATTTTATAAAGGACTATTGAGAGAGGGCTGGCCAGAGTTTAGGAAAACCATATGACAAAGTGCCATCATACAGAACTAGTAAACACAAGAGGAAAAAAGAGTAGGTTGAAAGGCCCACATAATAGATTTGATTTTCCATGGAGGACACATATAAGGAATCTTACATGAGGGGAGTTGTATATTAAATGTACTGACCTTAATCACCTAATTTTCTCCTCTGTGGATCTTCTATAGGTGCTTAGCTCTGCGTGAACTTAACTAGAACCTAGGTGACAAATAATGCACTGATATAACCTTTCTAGGTCAGCCTTCTGGGACACAGAGAAAGGAAGAGCACAGAGAACAGTGGGAGCAAATGGAAGAAATACAACTCAGTAAGTATCAATAGAATTTTTTAAGTAAACTGTTCTGGTTGGTCGAGATGTTTCATACATCATAAAATCACACATTTGATAAATTTTCACAAAGTAAATATCAATCAATTCAAGAAACAGAAAATAAATGGCATCAGCAATGAAAAACATAGGGCAATGTGTAGACCAAAACAACTGGCTGCAGTTTTTCTTGAGCTATGTGCAGCCATCTAGCCTCTCTAAACGGAAGTAATTGCACCTCGCTCCCTGACATGAAGCCCTCTCTCCTTCAGTGCCTACTGATCTCTTTCAATGCTTCTACCTTGAATTTAGCCCCTGGGGAAGGACAGACAAACTTTTTTGACTCTGTTGAATACAGGGACCTGAGGCATTATTGTACCCAGTGTGATGGGGGGAAGGGGGGCAAGGGTTTCATCTGGATTCAACTGATGGGGTTTTCTCAAGGTTCACAGTGACGAAGGGGAAGTTAAGGTGACCTTATGGGTGGAGCCCTCTGGGCCAGTTCTATGCACTGCAGTTTTTGCTTCTATATCTCAATATATACTGGAAATCAATGTGTTATATGCTGGTACTTCTCCATCCCCAAAGTGGCAGAAGGGATATGCTAAATTGGTTATATTCACAAGTCGAGACATGCTATTGGGAAATAGAGATCCTTGCCAATACTTCCTCCTGCTCCCTCCCAGCTGATCCAACAGAAACAACTTGGAGAAGTTGGGGAATCACTGGCCTAATTATAGACTTAAAGGCAGCAGGGTTGAGAAGAGATACCATATCCCTATATGCCAATTAAAAAAGAGCAACTGTTGCTGCAGGCTTATATGGGATTATCACAAACTGAGTATATTTGTTGCTCTTATTGTCCCAGGTCTTCCAGATACTGTGAGTGTAACTGAATCTATTACACAGATTCATGGCACTTGGTGCACTGTCTCAAACATCGCTAATGCCAGTGCCAATGGCAACGTCCTAATTTCTATACATTCGTGTGGCGTGGCCTCTACTATATGTTTGCAGTTCTCTCCTAGAGGTATCTAAACTCCCCTGCCATTTGACACCAGTGGATAGGTCTGGATACAGGACACTTCTGATGTTCAGTGTTTTCACTTATAGATTATGTCCTGATGATTGGCTGTCTTTAGTTATATAAATTTAATTCATTCCCTTTAATCTCATAACGTCAATGGTTTCTAACCTGAAATGTGGGTTTACCAGATATTTGAGAATTTTTAATTACAGGTTAAACATTAGAATATCATTTGTTTTCCATTTTCAGCTGAACTTGATATTTTAAGTTGCATTGGAATTCATATCTTAGTTGCCAAGTCCATCTGAAGCTTTGCTATAAGGAGAGTAATCCTTTAATTTAATAATCTTAAACTATTGCCTTGTCCATACACAAAAAGTGATTTGTTAAGTAGCTCAAAAATGGGCCTTGAAATGCATTTACAACTTCTATGACTTTAAATGTATGCTATTCTTTAATCTTGTCTGTCAAAGTGAGTCCTTTTGTACTTCAAACCACTGCCCAAAAGTCATTATTTTTCCCAAAGGACCTCAACAGATTGGATCTATTCTACTTCTCCTGCAGTGCACAGGAGCATCTGTTTTTATCATACTTCATTTTATTGTGCTTTACAGATGTTGTGCTATTTACAAATTAAAAGCAAGACCCTCCACCAGCAAAAAATTACCACTCGCTTCATTGCAATGGTCCGGAACCAAACCCATGATACCTCCAAGGTATGCCTGTATCTTTGATAAATCAAATATTTGAGAGATATATCAAGTGAGAAGAGTCAATATTATGGCTATTCTCCTCAAATAAATAAATTTATTATAATCACAAAAATACTTTCAATAGGATTCAATATTTATAAGGCAATTTTTAAGGGAGAAATAGGTAAAGCAGCCATATTGAAAAAATAGTAGAAATTTGCCCTACTGTATATTGTAATGTTTTATAAGGCAATAGTAAGTGGTTTATAGTACAAAATAAGAGTATGATTAATCACATGGAACATAAAGCTAGTTGATACATAAGTGGCATTTCAAGTGAAAAAGGGAAAAATCAAAACACCAGTAAAATTTTTACTCATCAAAAAGAAAACTGCAAATTTTAATGAACTGCTTTTATCCACTGTCAACTAAAATAGTTAAATCCTTGTATACTTAAGGGTGTGGAAAAATATACTCTTATACAGTACTGATAGGTTTTAAAAGTAGTATATTTCTGAAGAAAATCTTGATAATATGTATCAATAATAAAACTCCAAAATAAATTAGTCTTATTACTACTAATTGTAATTCCAAGAACTGATATAAGAAAATTATTAGATAAAATATAAAAAGATAAGAACAAAAAGTGGCCATAGGAAAATTGCTTATTGTACCAAATGCCTTCCTTTTAAAGGAACTTGGTTATTAATTTTTTTATTTAAAAAATTGAAAATATAAATCATTCAAAATATTGATCTAGTTATACCTTTGATATGTTAGGAATTTCTTAACATTTCATAAAAGGAAAGTTTTAAAATCTATGAATATCATTATTAAATTTTTATAAAAATCAGATTTATGCATGTATACATGCATCCAAGATTCATTATGATATACAAAAATCATCTTTTTTTTTTTTTATGGAGGAATTATGGGTGAATTTTTAATACAATTTGTTACTTCACATAATTTATTTCATGTAACATTTTAAATTTTGAACATGAATTTATTTAATAATCTGAAAAATCTGTTTGAATACTTTAAAAATAACTTTGAAATAATTTCTTCCAGAAGATTATGAGTTAATTACATATCACAAAATATTTTCAAGACATTGTGAATGACCTCTTCCTAGGGATAATAAACAGTTTGTACTTCATAAAAGTTATGGGTTCATTTAATTCTAAATTCTGTTTGTAGTTAATTTGGGTTTATATACAGTATGCATGCTGCATACATATCATGCATGCTTATCTTTAAACAAAAGCATATTAGACATTGCCTAAAATATTGTTAAAGTCATTTATCTTCTGCTTCCAATCTATAAAATTTATTTGTATTTGGTCACTTAAAGTAGAGAACAAATTCTACAATTTAATTGTATCTTTCCATGTTACCAATCATAATATATTGGTTATGATTCAAAAAGCAGAATGTTAGCCTCATAAAGTCAGAAAAACTTTTATTTATTCTTTTGTTAGTACCAGTAGCTAGAACATATCTGGCAAATAATGAGTACTCAATAAATATTTGTTAAAGAATAAATAACATTTGATAATGAAGATTAGATTACCAGACACAAAATGAAATAAGTTAATTGATAATATTTCATATATTTTATTGCCCTTTTACATTTCTATCTTGCAATCACAAATTATCAAGAATTGTACTTTTTAATTATATTTTCCATAGAACTGCCTTACATAGAGCATTTGAACAGCATTCTGATTTGCTCATATTTAATATCAGCTTGAAAATTCCACATTAAAGCACAATATTTTTAAAATGACTTGGCCTTTGGTAAAATGCCAAGTTTGATTACACTGAGAATATGCTCAGTAGTTGCCATGCCCACAGATTAAAAAGCTGAGAAAAGAGACAAGAAAATCAGTGATATGTGGTGAACCACAGCTTATTGACTGCAGCTGAGTCACATCATAAAACTGTCATTCAACTCAGAAAAGAAAAACCCATGTATTGCTTCTAATTTTTCTCTGAGCCCAGTTTGTGGTTGGAAACCCTGTGGCAACCTTCTGTTAATAGCCAGGTGATGCCAAATGGTCCTTTTTAATTTGCATAAGTTAGTGCTTCGGAAATATTTTCACTGAGCTTTTTTCAGTAAATATATACAAAAAATTTCAAAATTTTTTATATTAAAATTAAAATATATTAACATAGTCATAATTCAAATGCATATCAGATTTCTGGGAATAAAGAGTTCTTGTTAGTTTCTAGATGTTAGGCACTGGATTTTGTCACTCCAAAATTTATATATTGAAATCCTAAACTTCAATGTGACAATACATTTGGAGACAGGACCTTTAAGGAGATATTTAAGGTTGCATGAGGTCATAAGTGTAGGGCCCCCTCCAATAGAACTGGTGGCCTGATAAAAAGAGGAAGAGACACCAGAGATCTCTCTCTCTCTCCACCCAGGCGCAGATGAGTGACGATACAGGGAGAGGGCAGCTGTCTTTAAACCGAGGAGAGAGTTTTCACCAGAAACCAACCCTCACAGTACAATCATGGATTTCCAGCCTCCAGAACCGTGAGAAAATAAATTTCTTTCATTTAAGACACCCAGTCTGTGGTACAGTCATGTGCCGCGTAGTGATGTTTTGGTCAACAACCGACCACATGTATGAGAGCGGCCCCGTAGAATGCAATGGAGCTGAAAAGTCATGGGGCCTGGCGACATCATAGTCCCCGTGACATCGCAGCGGCACATGGCCTCCGTGTTCGTGGCGATGCTGGTGTAAGCGGGCCTGCTGCGCTGCCGTCCTGGGAGAGCACAGCGCGCAGTGAGTACAGCGGTAGGCCGCGCACCTTGGTTTGGTAAGGACGCTCGGTGATCGCACGGAGAGGGAGTGACCTAAGGCTGTGTTTCTCAGAAGGCATCCCCACCGCTTCGTGGGGCCGGGAATGTGCTCTGCTATGGCAGCCCTAGCGGAGTACCATGGGACATACATTTAAGTCAATATTACTCTTTTTCACTCTTTTTATTATTCTAATGTAATTGAGGGTGAAATGTCACCAATGTCAAGTTTCACCTAAGCATGTGTTTTCAGACTTTTCATTTTCCCCGAACACCTCTAATTATACGTGTCAAGAACCCCCAAACCACTCTTTCTGTAGGGCCTTGTTCTCTAGTGCCCCTGATTTATGGTGGAGTATACCAACTCTGAGCTTATTAAATTTTCTATATGTAGGGATGCTTTCTTCTTCTAGGCTCCCCACTAGAAGTAGCTAATGGAGGTCCCCTAACTAAGAGTGTGTCCCCAAATGGCAGGAAGGATCGATGGCCTCCCACATGGTTCCCTGTGCAGACTGTGTGTACCACTCAGGCATCTCTTCATGCCAACATTGTGAATCTTTACTAGTAGAGTCCCCTGGCTCTATTCCTTTGCCACTATGCATTTACTTTACATTAATATAAACTGAATGCCAAATAAGCTGTTGTTCATGTAAAAGTTACTATCATTTTAGCTGGGCAGAAACCAGTGCTATAAGCAAAAGGAACACAGTAGAGGGAAAAATTCTTTCAGGATAACAGAGACAAATCAATGCTGACACCAACTCGTTCATAGAGTCAAACGTTTCAAGATGAGGCACAGAAAGCTCTACTGACGGGATCTATTAAACTCACGTAGTGATGGTGCAAAATCAGTAAGTCATAGCTAAAAGGGCCTGTTCCCATCAATGGAATAAAAATGCAAGTATTAGGCTATATAATCACCTGGGGAAAGAATCAAAATAAAAGATAAATAAGAAATGTCTAAGGGGAGAGCTTTTGACATCTGTTAAAGAAAAATATTCCTTTAATCTAGAACATATGTAAAGGTTCAATCAACCTGATTTAAGTAATCCTGAAATTGATCAGATCAAAAAAAGAAGTGCTTTTTCTATATATAATTACTTCAAGGATAGAGAACCAATACTCACTAGAAAGTATCTTCCTGAGTGTTAAGAGAATTTGATTTTATTAATTTCAAAACTCTATTAGGATATGACGTTCCACAGTTATAAACCAAACCTCCACTGTGATTTAAATTCATTTTCATTAACACAGGGCATGGCTGCCCCCCCCCCTACTTTTGTATGTTGTGATAGATGGCACATACAGGAATTTATATCCAATAAAATGTCATATAAGAGTGTACACTCAACAGCTTCCTTCCAAGCTAACAGTGGGGTGGGGTCACCAGCAATGTCAAGAAAATGTAGTTACTTGTATATTAGGGGTGTCCCCACTTCTTTCCCTCACAATCACTACTCACTCCACTTCTTTCCACTAAAAGAAAACTGTCATTCTGATTCTGTGCTAATCACTTTCTTGCTTATTTTTACAATTTTATTTTTTTAACTATGTGTTCCTAAAAAAAAAAGAATGAATGGAATTTACAGTATAATTATTTACAATATAATTATTTTATGGCTGTTTTTTTCACTCAATATTACATTTGAGAAAATCACCCATGTTGTTCTGTGAACATGTGCAAGTACCTCTGATGGGTATATAATTAGAAGTGAATTTTCTGGGTCATAAGATAAGAGTGTCACCAAATATAGAAAATATAAATTGCCAAGCTGTTGAAAGTAGTCACACTGTCACCCAGTAGAACTATAGGTGGTTTCTGTTCTATTGCTTCGCTTCTCTTTGAGCGATTGTGGTTAGTGTGTTAGCAGTATTGCTTTGTGGTTTAATTTTTATTTTCTTTATTATTATTGAGACTGAACACCTCTTTTTGACTAATTAGGTCAAGCATATTTCCACTTGGAAATCCTCCATTGTAAAGAGTCTGTGCAAGCCTGATCTATTTATCTTTTGGGTAGGTTGGTTTGAAGAAAGAAGTTCCTCATAAATTATTTCCTTCAATGACATTTGTTGATTACATGTGTCAGAAATAACATTACTTACTCTTGGCTCCCTTTTACACTTCTTTAATTATATTTTTTGATAAATATAAATTCTTATTTTTAATATAGTATAATTAATCATATTTTTCTTTCTGGTTGGTAACTGTGTATCTGGCTTAAAAATTTTTTTTGAACCTATATAATAAAGATATTCTCCTATATTATACTTAAAGAGCTTTGTATTGTTTTCATATTAGATCTAAAGTCATCTGAAATTTCTTTTTTGTGAATATTTAGTTGGGTTCAAGTTTATTTTTTTCTTGCTTCTTTTATCTTTGGGGATAAAGGGTAAGAAATATCTAATTTGTCTCTTCCCAACTGCTGTGCAATGCTACCTTGTGTTTACATATCCATTTGTCTATTCCTGGGCTTTATTTCATTTTACTTCTCCTTGTCAATCTCTGAGCTAATGCACACTTCCTAAATATCCGGAGTTTTAAAATAAATCTCAATATCATTTATAGCCAGTTCTCCCTCTTGCTCTTTTTCTGAATGTTTTGGCTACTCTTCACCCTTGTATTTCCATAGTCATATCAAAATCAGCATGGCATATTTCGCTTAGCATAATACTCTCCAGTTCCTTCCAGGCTGCCCCAAAGGGTAAGAGATTCTTCTTTTTTTCAGCTGCGTAGTATTCCATAGTGTAAATGTCCACAGCTTTTTTATCCACTCATCTACTGATGGGCACTTGGGCTGTTTCCAGATCTTAGCTATTGTAAATTGTGCTGCTATGAACATAGGGGTGCATACATTTTTTTCTGATTAGTGTTTCAGAACTCTTAGGGTATATTCCTAGAAATGGGTTCACTGGGTCCAATGGCAGGTCAATTTTTAATTTTTTGAGGTAATTCCATACTGTTTTCCATAGTGGCTACACCAGTCTGCATTCCCACCAGCAGTCAAGTATCACATGATCTCATATGTGGAATGTAATAAACACAATAAACTGATGAACAAAATAGATCCAGAGACACAGAAGCATGAAACAGACTGAGGGATCTCAGAGGGAAGATGGGGGTAGGGAAAAAGAAAAACAAAACAAAACACAACAAAAAAATAAAAGGGATTTCACTAGGCCTGACCACTTAAAAAAGAAAAATATAGATGTAGATATAGATGATATAGATATAAATATAGATCTACTAGGGAGCATGGAGTGACTGAGCAAAACAAAGAAAGAAAAAAAGAAAAAAACCCTCATGGACAGGAACAACAGTATGGTGATTGCAGGGTGGGGGGAGTAGGTGGAGGTGGAAGAGAGTATGGGGGATAAATGGTGATGGAACAAAATAAAATAAAGAAAAAATATGTCGTCTAGAAAAAAGAAATCAGCATGGCAGTTGCCACTCAAAACAAAAACCTTTTAGTGCCGTTACAGGAATTGTTATTCTTGCAGAGAACAGTTCAGGGACAATTGACATCTTTAAATATCAAATGTTTCAGTCAGTGATTATGGCATATACTATATCTCCACATCAATTTCTTCCAATTATAAGAGGTATATTTTTGTTTTATTTCTGTTTGTTACCACTTTTAGAAATGTAACTGATTTCCCTAAATAAACCTTTTGTCTTTTTCAGCATTGATGAATATTTTCTTTAGGATTTTTGAATCTAGGTTTATAGAGAGATTTGTCTGACTATTACTTTCTTCTCATATCCGTAAGAAATTTTTATATTAAAGTTTTTCTTGCCTTATAAAATGGATTTAAAAGTGTTTCCCCTTTCTCTATTTTCTGGAAATAAGTATAAAATAGGCAATATGTCTTTCTTAAATATGTGATAGGATTTGCCGGTGAAGCCACATGAGTTTGAAGTCTTGGAGTTATCATTGAGAGATAGCTTATAATTGTGAAATTTAATATTTTAAACAAGTATATGAAATGCAAGTTCTCTCTTTTTGTCTGTGAATTTTGATAGGATGTGTTTTTTCTGGGCCTTGGAGTGTTGCCTCTAACTTTTCAAATTTACTGGCTTAAATTTTCTCATAATATCCTTATTTTATATTTTGAATATCTGTAGAAACTGTATTGATTTCTTCACATTTATTGCTGAAGTTTATTGTTTGTGCATTTTTTTGTTTCTATTGTTCAGTTTCATCAAGAATGTATTGAACTTATTTAATTCTTTCAGGAATCAACTTTAGGCTTTATGGAGTTTATTTCATATTTATTGTCTCTTATTCAGTTATTCTCTTATCTTTTTTAATTTCTTCAGTCTTTCTTCTTTTTTTATTAAATGGATTTGGCCTAGTGTAAAAGGATTATACTGCGAATCAAGATCATATCAGAGATCTTACCCAGTATAAAGTTTTAGTTATTTATACTTTATTAAAGTAAAAATTTTAAAAATTTACTTTCATTTTGAAGGTTTTTCTTATGTTTGAAAATCAGGTTGGCAGTTGTTTTACTGGCTTTAGTTATACTTTTTTTTATCCTGAGAAATCAACAGTCTTTATTATTGTTGCCTCTGAATATTGTGGAGGAAAAGGGGCCACATACTAAACCTGAAAAGCTCAGGGCAGGCCTGTATGGTGGCCTTCCAAACTCAGAGACCTGAAATAACCAAAAAGGATGGTCTGAAATTAAAACTTTTTAAACATAAGCAGGTGATGGTTGGGTAGACCTGATGCCTTTTCCCAGTTTGGAAAACTCTCAGACACCATGTTCTCAAATATTGCTTCACTTACCTCTTCTTGTATACTCTATATTTGTGATACTCTGCCTTATACCATGTAAACCTGATTCATATTTTCATCCCTTTGGCTTTCTAAAATTTCGTGTGCATAACTTTCTACAGAAAATAATTTTCCCTTCAGCTATTATAGTAGGAAGGATGGTTTATAAAATGCCCATACCTTTATCTCCAGGACCTGTGGAAACTTTACATTATTACGTGGCAAATGGGACTTTGCAGATGGAAAGGAAGTTATGGACCTTAACATAAAGACATTATCCTGAATTATCTGGTTTGCCCAATCGAATCACATGAGCCCTTAGAAGCAGAGAGCTTTCTCTGAAGGAGACAGGAAAGATGAGGCAGGAGAGAGATGCTGCTAAAGAGGAAATTGAGGGATTTGAAGTATGAAAGAGATTTGACCTGTTCTTGCTGGCCCTGAAATATGGGGATCCACATGTGCCAGACAGCAGCCTCTAGTATTTTAGAGCAGCACTTCTCTGACAATCCTCAGAACCACACACTTTATACCCTCCAGGGAATAAAGTTCATAAATGCCAAAGTTCCTCTCTAGAATGTCTTCTAGATCCTAATAGTAATTCTTCACTATTTTTTCAGGTCTCTAATGTCCTCTAGCAAACATTTCTTATATTTTGTATAATTCTTTTAGCTTTTGGAAACAAAAATATTAGTCCAAAATAAGCCTTACTTCAAACTTTGAAAACCAAAGGATCTTTCTCTTGCCAACTATTTAATTGAAATCGTACACAAAATATGACTAGTAAATAAATATACCTATATGCTACTCACTATATAACACAGTGAGTCCTTAAGCATCTTTGGCTTCGGAGCCAAAATACTTGGGTTCAAATCCTGATTCTGATGTTGATTAATGCGTAGCCTCAATCAACTTAACTTCTCTGTGCTTCAAGTATCTGCTTGTAAAATAGATATAATAATAGTACATTGTGATGGTGAGGGTTAAATGAGAATTCATGCAGGTATAGTAACTAGAGCATTGCCTGTCGCCTAGTAAGAATTTAATTTAAAAATATCTCCAAATTTTATTAGAAGATATTTCTAGCAAAAATGATTTATCTTCCAGCCACCAATGTGCCCATATGTTCTGTTTATGAGTAACTACTTAGCCAATGTTCATGTTTTTTAAGGTTATAACTCTGTTCTCTAATAGAGAAGTAAAAATGTTATGAATCTGTCCTCTACTGCACAACTTGTATAGAGGGTGGCTCAGAGTAAGTGTAAATCAGTAATAGTACTGGCATTTTTCTTGCCATTGAGTGACTTAGATGTAGGCGTGCAATGCATTTTTGACCAATAAGTAGGTGCACATTTTTGAAGGCCTTGGAAATGAAGCATATCAAAAGAAGTAGTCCCTCTTCTGTTGCTTAAGAAGCATCGGAATGTGAAGCTTGGAATACAGTAGCCATCTGACAACCTTTAAAGAAGCTAAGCTACATGCAGAGAACAGCAGAACAGAGAGATAGAAGGGAAATGGGGCCTGCATGAGATCTCTGTGCTATAGAATCTGACAACTTTGTAGCCACCCTGTATTCTGAGTATGTAAGAAAGTATTACCATTACTTATGCCAAGATAAACTGAGGTGCAGCCAAAGCTGCCCTACCTGATACAGTCAGCATCCTCAGTCCTTTCCTCTGCCTGAACACCCCGCCAATCCATCCCCTCAGTGCCTCAAAGCGTCAACATGACCGCTTTCTCTGTTTATAAAGCATGCTAAAATGGGGGTTGGGGCAAAGGTAATGAAGGTAAAGTTCCCTCTATAGTATATTTTTATACGAAAAGAGAGAACCACTGCAGATTTATGTCTATTGATACTAGCTGGTTATTTACTGCATACTTGAAAACAATTATTCTCTTTTCTCTCAGCCTTCCCTGTGCTTGGCTATATTCAAATTCTTTAATCTTTGTTCACAAATCATCTCACTTTAATCATTTTTCTGTCTTTTCATTGGACACTTTCCATTTTATCCTCATTCATCCTTTTTAAAGCATGTTTTTATTGATTTTTAGAGAGAGAGGAAAGGAGAGGGAGAGAGAGAGAAACCACCTGTACGCCCACTACTGGGGATCGAGCCCAAAACCTGGGCAAGTGCCCTGACCAGGAATTGAACCTGTGACCTTCAGGTTTACAGGATGATGCTCAACCAACTGAGCCACACTGGCCAGGGCTCCACATTCATCTGTTGTGAGCATTGGAAAAGAAAAGAGAAACAAAACATAATGCAAATATTTCTGACCAATTTCGTGCTAACCCCAGTGTGCCGAGGAGAAACAAGGATGCACTTCCGTTTTCTTTATGTGTCAAGGAGGAAACAGTAACCAGGGTCCCTGTGAATTGTTTACTTACCTTTGACAGAGGGAGACCAGAGCTGAGTGGAGTATTTTTGGCATATTCAGTGAATAACCTTTAAAACAAAGTGGTGGAACTAGGGACAAACCTCTTTAAAGTGAGACTGATTGATGGTTAAGTGGATTTAGGGCCATTATCAAACATTTGTTCTGCACTACTAAGCAAAGTTTAGACATTTGCTATCGGAATAGTCAATGATATCATATAAATGAAGGCATTCATTTGCTTATTTTACCATATTTGGAGAAAAGAAGAAGAGATCACAATGTCATTAAATAGATATCTGAGAAGATTTTCATCTCTGAAGTTTCAATAATATTGTCATTCTCATGTGTTATTTAATCTCTGATATGGACATAATTTATCACTATGTGTCTCTCTTCATATGTTTACAATTCCTAATGGGCAGTGATAAATTGTATTTATTAAGATTGAAGAAATTAGTCTGGAGAGTTTTCTTTAATATCTATTTTATCCAGTGCATAATTGACTATCAGTTTTTTATACATGCATGATTAACAATAAATAGCATATTTATATACATATGACTGCATAGTCAAAGGCAAAACAAAAATGTCTAAATAGAACCAAGACTGCATTTAAGAATTACTTAATTGAAACATTTTAATTTTGTAATATAATGAACCAAGTAACAAAGAAATTAGTATAATGTAACACCTTCCTAATAGTCAGGTAGCATGGTAGAAGGACAACTTGCTGAGGGTGGATTCTGGTTTTGTTTCTGACATGGATGCATGTGAAGCCTGGTGAAGCCTAGAGAGCACTCTCAGTATAATGATAATAGCGATTAATAATAATAACAACAAGCATAAACTAAAATGCAAAATTAGGGAGAAAATTATCTTAAAATGTCAAAACAAATTTGTGATATAGTAGCATATGTGAATCTTTAATAATGCATTAAATAATGAGGTATAGCTATGGTTCTGATCATTTTAAATTAATGATAAAGGCAAATGATTTTTGAAATCTCTACAATAATTGTAGGTCATATAAAATGATCTCTGATTTTTATTGATGACAAAATTACAGGTACTAATAATACTATTGTGATTTGTTGTCTTGATTCATTAATGGAAATTTCAATCAGATGTTAGTAAAAATAAAGACATAGTTTCTTAAATTCCCAGGCCTACCAATTCCTATCTGTGGAAATGTGGGGGATCCATAGTTTCAATCATTAGACTCCCTTTGATGAACCAGAGCTGTCATCAGACTTAGACTTGAAGCCTGGCTTTCCCAGTTAACAATTGTGAAACCTGGAGAATTCTTCTACCTTCCTGATCTTATCTCATAATCTAAAAAATCAGAAGCATAACAATATCTATTTTTAGATTTATTTTGTAGCTGAGCTATCTCATAACAATGCACAATATATGCCCTGTAAACACTGCTGGACTTCTTGGATTATACAAGTATGCTATAGCCTTTTTAAAAAATAAATGCACAGCTAGTTCTGTTAATATATTTAAAAACCTGGTATGTGTATGCATGTGTGTCTTTGTGTGTGTGTGGGGGGGGGGTGTAAATGCAATTTGTTTCATTCCCCACAATACTGCATACTAAGTAATACTAAGTATAATTATTCTTTTATATTTTCAACTCATTCAGTCATACTTCTTACCCTTTCAGAATGGCCCTTTCTTCTTTCTTTGTTCATCTTCCTAAAAATACTACATGAAATAGCCACCCAAAGCCAAACACCCGAACTGTGTTTGGCCTTGAGACAGGCAACATCAGTTCAGGCCTTTTCTCAGACTTCTGTCGGTGTTACTGACCCTCTCACAGACCTCTGCCAACTGTTACCTAAACTGTAAACTATACCCTCAGTTGTCCCCCCCCCTCCTTTTCCCATGTATATTAGTTTTCTATTGCTGTTAAATAATTACCACAACCTTACTGACTTAAAGCAACACACATATTTATACCCTTGCATTTCTGGAGGTCAGAATTCCAAAATGGGTCATACCATCTAAAATGAAGGTGTTGACAGTGCTACGGTTCTTTCTGCAGGCACTCAGGGAGCTGTATTCTCACCCTTTCCATCTGCTAGAGGCCTGCTGGATTCTGTCTTCAAAGCCGGTGGTGACTACCTGAGTCTCCCTTACATTGCTTTGCTCTGACCCAGACTCTTCTGCTTTGTGATTACATTGGGCTCAGCCAAGGAAATAAGGTAGTTTCTCCCTTGAGGTCAGCTGATTAGAACCTTAATTCCATATGCTGCTCTGATTCACCTTTGCCGTGTAACTCGCTCACTCCCCGGTTCCCGGTGTGCACATGGATATCCTTGGGAGGCCATAGTTCTATTGGCCACAGCAGGAGATGAAGAGATGTTTGTTAATATGCAGGGGCTAAGGAGTTCTACTCTTTCTTGAAGAAATATTGTTAAGGAATTTTTAAAGAACAGTGAGTGACTCTGACAGGTATAACTTCAAGCTTTACAACAAGACAGTGAGAGGTATTCAGGACCAGTCTCGGGCTTGTCAAGTTCTTAAATCACGCTCGACAGGTAGCCTTCTATTCTACATGCATGATGAGCTCTGCATAAATAATAATAAAAGGCTGTGTTTTAAGTTTAACGCAGTAAGGAAAGAAGTCTGAGTGTCCTTGGTAAAGCACTAGGGAAAAGCACATGTGGAAATCTAAATCGTGATCTAGATGCAGGGAGGAAAATTGCCACTGCACATTGAAGTGCTTTATTAATTCTGGTCATAATAATCTTTTGATTTTTGCACAGACTTAATAAGTAAAATTTGAATGCAAGGATAACTTTGCGTCTAATTTCAAAATACAGAAATAATATCAGTTATATTATAACAGGATATATAAGTTAAAAACCAATATGTATTGATATCCATGTTTTCCAAACTCTGCTGTTTGAGACTTGGATACCATCCCTTGCAGTACTCAGCAGAGTCAATCAATAAAGTGGCCTTTTTAAAAACATGAATCTGTACAGAGTTTTGTATCACCTTCTCCATGTCTCAACAAGCTTGTGGGCCTACTGATATTCCACAGGTTAGTTTGGATAATTCATGTTATAATATTTCAGATGGCCATACCTGCCTAAGGAAAATAATTAGGTGGGTATCTGGCTGTAATGTATCAGATGTTACTATAGTAACTGTGAAAATCGAACCATCACAAAATCTGAGGCATACGGTATGTGTACAACTCTAGGGCTAGCTGAGGGCTGGATAGGCAACTGCCGTTCACAGGCTGGGGGGCAGTGATTGTTGACTGACCTAAGCTGCCTTCGGGTCGGGTAACTGGGAAGGCTCT
Source organism: Miniopterus natalensis (assembly GCF_054644295.1). Taxonomy (NCBI): domain Eukaryota; kingdom Metazoa; phylum Chordata; class Mammalia; order Chiroptera; family Miniopteridae; genus Miniopterus; species Miniopterus natalensis. The sequence continues at coordinate 55,019,128 of NC_142084.1, read as the reverse complement.
GCTCAGCTCCCCTGTGCTCTCTGCCTCCCCAGACACACAAGGCTTTATGGAGATAGCAGAGTCCCCAAAGTGGGAACCCTTGTGCACAAACCCATTTTAAGCTTCTGCTTGGATTGTATCTGATTATAGCCATTGACCAAAATAAATAAGACCCATGACTGAGCCCAGGATCGAGGGGCAGAGGATGCCATCCTGCCCACAGTGGAAAGTGCTAAAAAGTTAATGGGCAAAGGGCATGGGTAGAGGTAGGACTGCCAAGCCGTCAAGATGTTCCTGTCCAGCTTGGAGCACTTGGAACTCTGGGAATTGGTTCTGCAGCGAAAAATGCTCTGTATGTAATTAAAGCACTTCATCAGCTTTCAATAAATACCCTATAAGCGTTGTCAGGCACTTCTAAGAATATTTTGATCCATTAAAGTTTTATCTTGTAACTGAAACAAAAGAAACTTGTTTTAAAGAGACACTGAGAATGAAATCTATTATTCCTTATATGGAGCAATCAATCGGTGTGTCAGACATCTCCGAATTAAGCTGTTTCAGGAAACAGTTTTTGTGGTTATATTACTAGAGAATGACTTTGGACATAGTAAAAAGAAACTCTACCTAAATAAAATTACTTCTTATTGCTCCAATTAGTGTGTGTTCAAGAAGCTTTTGTTTCTCTCGTTGTAGTGTAATTGTAACCTGAATTATTTTAATTATAGTACTTCATATATATCACAGATTTTGGAATTTAAAAAAAACATAAAGGGAACATATTTAGATTACATTTTAGTTTAGCAATATAGCTCAGCTTCATAATTTTAATAGAAATATAGCTGAATGTACCTCAAGTAAGGGAAAGTGGGCTAAAGGAAATTGTGTCGTCCGTGGCACCCAGACTTTGGTGTTGGGGCAATAATTTTGTACTTATGGATACCTCTTATCTACTCTTGTGTATACCTCACATTTATTGAGCACTCGCTGTATATAACAGGCATTGTTCTAATGAAAGCAACAAGCAATAACAACAGAAAAACTATGAAGTAGGTATTCCTTTTATTATACTGTTGATGAAATTGAGACCAGGTTAACCACCTGCCCATGATCAAATAGGTAAGGAATGTGAGGCCTGCATTCCAGCCCTGGCGATCGGGCTCCAGATTTGGCATTCTTGACCACTGCCCGATCCTGAATTTCACATGTGCCTCCCAGAAAGACCAAGGAGGCTTTCCTAGCTTGTCCATGCTGGATCCTTGCTCTAAGAATCCTAGCCAGTATTAACCCCTTACTTCTTGGTGCCTTCAGCAAGTCAACAACCTGACCCCAAACCTGAGCTGCTTTTCTATACAGTATAGAGCCAATGTGCATTATCCTTTAATACCAATAAAACAAGATCAAAGGAGGGAAAGACTTTAGGATTTCATAAAGGAAGTGCCTCTAAGCCCGTACCCCAAACTTCTTCACAGGGCCCATACCACTCTTCTCCCTTGCATTGCGGACAAAGGTACACAGTATCAGCGGGCGTGGTGCCAGCCGCTTTCACAGCGCTCACTGTATACCTAGCCCAGGGTATATTTATCCTGTTTTGAAAATCTGATAATAATAGAATTAAATACCCATAATAAGTAAAGCTTGCTTCTGTTAGTAGTCAAGGTTTTCTGGAGTCATAAAATATTTCTGAAACAAAAATGACAATGAGCCCTGCAGGTGGGGCTCAGTGGTTGAGCAGAGATCCATGGACTTAGAGGTCACAGTTTGATTCCTGGTCAGGGCACAAGCCCGGATTGTGGGCTCGATCCCCAGTAGGGGGCGTGCAGGAGGCAGCCGATCAGTGACGCTCTCATCATTGATGTTTCTCTCTCTCTCCCTCTCTCTTCCTCTCTGAAATCAACAAAAACATATTTTTTAAAAAAATGACAGGGACATCAACAAGCCACCATTCCCCTTGGCTCTGTTTGAGTCGGGGCACTTGCCTGGTTTTTGTTTGGTTTTACTCATATTAGAACTGGGCTGCTCCTGTGCGACCAGCACCTGATCCCTTGGCTTTCACACAGGTTTTTGCTGCTGCTTCGCTGAGGTTACTGTTCTTAGGCTTACTGCATGGTATTCGTCCCTCTTGAGCTATATATTTAAAAGATGATTTGATCAATCAGAACTTTTTATGTCCCATTTATTGAGAGCAGAAAAATAAGCATACTTTCCTAGTCTTCTTAATCTCTACAAGCAAGTCATAGGAAAATGGTCTTTAAACATATTCCATATTCTTACATTTAATATTAGTTCAACTGTCTATAATATTTATTTTACTAATAGCTTGTAGGAATATAAAAATGCATAAATTAAAACAAGCATTAAATATTTTATTAAAAGTTTGCTGGATTAGTCACAAAAATTTGGTCATCTTGCTCTTTATTTCTAAACAGAAGTAACATTGCTCTCAGACCTAAGCAACAAACAAGATGTGAAAATTTGCCCAATTTAAATCCATGGATATTACAAATTTAAAAAATTTTGTTGTTAACATACAAATAGAATACTTGTCGTCTCAACTAACCACGAAGAGCCTTTAAGTAATACATTCAATTAGTTTAAGTATAATTAATTCACTCTGTAGCTGTAGAGTAACATTTAACATTCACATTTTTTAAAAAATGTTTTGTATTGATTTCAAAGAGAGGAAGGGAGAGGGAGAGAGAGAGAAACATCAATGATGAGAGAGTCATTGATGGGCTGCCTCCTGCACACCCCCGACCGGGGACTAAGCCAGCCACCTGGGCATGTGCCCTGACCGGGAATCGAACAGTGATCTCCTAGATCCTAGGTCGATGCTCAACCGCTGAGCCACGCCCAGCCTGGCTATTTTAATCATTTATTTTAACCAAACTTGAATACTGTCTAGGCAAACCTAGACCAAAATATCAAAAAACTAATTAGTGTACTTCAGTATTATTCTGCAGTATTCCAAGCAGTTATATAACAGTTAAGAATACAGTTTCAGGGCCAGATTGCTAAAGTTTCAACCCTTGTATTGCCAATTATTAACCATGTGATCTTAGGAAAAAATGCACTTCTTTGAGGCTTGACTTACTGTTGTATAAACATGGATAAAAATATTCTCCACCCTTAAGGTGGTATTGTGATGTCCATATGAAATGTTGCAGCGCCTAATACAAAGTTGTTGATATTTTTAGTAGTATTTTAATTCATAAAATAAATAGTATAGATCTATTTAATTGCCTATAATTCAATTGCTTTTTGTTTCTCGATAAAGAAAAATCCCTAAGAGATGAATAGCAGCTTCTTCCTCACTATCAAATACATACTCGCAGTTCAATATTCCATTCCTAGTCATGATAATAACTTGTAGAACAGGTACACTTCTCACCTTGGTAAAGCTTAACTTCATCTATATTGTGTTGGAAAATAATATAACATCATATGAAGGTATACATTTTTATGTTCCTAAAACTCTTTTTAAAATTTACAGGTTGCTAGTTTATATCTGTGTAATATAGTCTAGTTCTTTATGAAATCATTATATTTTTACATGTTTAGTTTTCTCTCTTATAGTTGAACTTCCAGATAAGACATAGTGCAGGTTCTCTTTGTATACAGGAGAGTGTTACTTACGGCCACTCGCAAACTCTGGTTAGTGTTTGTGTTTTCTTTCTCATATGTTGAAAGTTAATCTCTGATTTTAAATATAAATTCACACAAAGCCAGGATATATTAGTTTTATAACCCATATCATTTCTGCATGTTATAAGTCAGATGAGTAGTTTTATAATTTCATAGTTGACTATAACCTATAGTCTGCTTACTTCAATATATTTTGCAAAATGTGGAAAGTAGCATAAATATTTAATAGCATAAAATGGTAGGTCGCTTGAAAAAAATGGTTGAAATAAGTCCCTTCCCTGTAATCACTATATTTGCAATGAGAAATTTGAGGTTTCCTATCAAGATATGGAACCTGTATGCTTTTTCCACTCTTTGAACCCAGGCTGTCTGTTGCTTCTTTTGGCAGACAGCAGCCAGTGGAAAAGACATGTGTCTCAGAGGCCTTGCAGGCTTCAGCTCATTCCCTTGGAATGCTGCCTGACCACTATGACAGTAAGCCCAGGCTAGCTTCCTGGTGGTTGAGACAACTGGCCTTGAGACTCCCATTGTCCCAGCAGGCAACGAGCCAGCAAGGGGATACGAGAGGCTATCCTTCAGGAGCCAGCCCTCAGCCAAAATGCCATCCAACTATGGATGCATGAAGGAGGCAAGCTGAGACCAACCAAGCCTGGAGATCTGCAGAACTCCCCAGTGCCCAGTCAACCCACAGACTGGTAAACAATATAAAAATTTGGTTGGGTTAATCCACCAAGTTTTGGTATGATAATACAATCAATCTTCAAAAAAAATACAGATTCAGTAAGAGTTCACACCTAATAAGTAATGTGTTTCTTAATATTAACAGGCATTTTATCACATGTATTAGTTACTTTTTTTTGTTCTATTTTATTTTATTTCTTAAAAATATGTTTTTATTGATTTTAGAGAGAGAGGAAGGGAGAGAGACAGAGAGATAGAAACATCAATGATGAGAGAAATCGATTGGCTGCCTTCCGAACGCCCCACCACGGGGGATTGAGCCTGCAACCAGGCATGTGCCCTGCCTGGGACTCGAACAGGTGATCTCTTGGTTCATGGGTTGACACTCAAGCACTGAGCCAAACTGGCTGGGCTTTTTTTATTTATAATGTAAAATTTTTATAAAGCAAATTGTTTCCATATTATAAACATTGTCTATAAACATTGTCTTATACAGTAGTCATTTTGATCCTTCAATAGGTTTATCTTCTAAGTTCAATAGCTTCTAGATTGATACGTTTCTAAAGAAGCCACTGGCTCTTTCTTTCCAAAAGAGCTTTTAGGAGATTTAATTCCCCTTTTATTTGTAATCAAACTATTCTAATTTCTGAGCAAAGTATATGAATAAAAACAAAGAATCCAGAGTATAGTAGTTCAGATGCTGTGCCTGAATTTCACCCTCTTTCAGAAGACAATCTCATTCCCTTTATTCGGTCAATTTATTGTACACATTGACCTACATTCTTCAAAATCAAAGCCCAACTGAGTTAATTTTATGTGTCCTAAAGTTGATGAAGCCCTTCTACTGAATTTTCTCTTTAAATTCAACATTTTAAAATATTTAATGCTTATTTAATATCAATTCAATGACTAATTAATAGACATTAAATATTTAATGTAAAGAAATGTTAAGTAAAATAACATTATTTCCTAATTTAATTTTTAATTATTAGAAAACCAGTAAGACTAATGATACAGTAAAACTGGACAGATAACTTTGAATATTGCTATCTCCACAATTTTCATATTCTCATGCATAGGGAAGATTCTCATATACATTTATCACTCGTTATGTTAACTGATGTGTGTTTTGTTTCTCTACAAAATGTTTACGTTAAAAGCAGATAATATGACTAGAGGCACAGGTACCCCCCTTTCCTCAACACTGTTTCATATTCATTTTTTCTGTGCTAAGGATCAATAGCATATCAGAAGCTAGCTTTAATTTTTGGAGAAATTTACTTCAGAAAACACCTTTTTTATCTTTCTAGTTTCACCAGTGCTCTCCTTATTTTGTGATGCATGCTCACATGTGGGTATGCTCATGAAGACTCTCAGCACATTGAAGGCTCATTCCTCAAAATATATTCTTTACTTAATGGCAGTGCTCCCACCAGAGTTTTATCTGTTTCCTTACTGTTAAGTCTTGGAGGGCAAGGGCAAAACATTGTTTTGGCATGAGATTTCATAAAAACTAAGACAATTGAGAAAATGATGTAGTACAAATACTGTTTTGTCTATAAAGCATTGATTTTTATACGCTTTTGAATCAATATTCTGTTAGAGCCCATGAATTATTGGGGTGTATGTGTCCCTTTAATCTGATTGGTTAACTTTTAGAACTTTGTGAATGGTTATGAGAGTAATTTACTCTTAGCCTCTCTTTTCCCTTAAGTTATTTAACACTACGCTTTAGGAAGACTCCCTCAAATATGTTCTAGAGACAATAATTTTTATATCAAAATTTGCAAGGCTTTAGCTCAATAACAGGGATTGCAAAGAAATGACTTTTCTTTATTTATTAGAATATTTATTATGTATGGGAACTAGATATGAGTCTGAAGTCTATCACAGACTTGAATTATGGGAGATTTTACGTCTATAAAGGGATCTTAGACGTTATTTCATCATTTTATACAGACACATCATCCTAGTAGTTTAAAGACAATTTGAGATACTATGTTTTGGATAAAAGTAAATTTTCAGTGATACCATTAAACTTATGCAAAATATCTATTGGACAAAGCCTAGAGGAAGGATTGTCTCTATATAAATTACTAGAATTTAGCATTTGTTTTACACTCTAAAGAAATAGCTGCATAAGATGCAGTCTCCATTCACTTGACTCAAGGCTGGCAATAATGAATGATATGGACACAAGTTGTCCGGAGGAGGCACACATGGACAGGGTCTTCATTAAATAAAGTGATGGTGATAATGATAGCTCCCTGCAGTGACTCATCATAGAGACAAATGTTCATACATGGAGTCTGACATCTGGTGAATGACAGTTTTATAATTGGGTAGTAAGTTGGAAGTTAGCAGATAATGTTCACTGAAATATTTTCAAGATTTTCAATGAACATTATGGAAAATAACAAGGCTTTGAAAAAATCTTACTTTCTATAAAAATTGTATCTGCCTTTTTGTTTTTCTTTCCTCAACTACGTTTTATTTGCATTTGTTTTTCTATTTTAATGCACTAAAATATTCGTAATGATTGTTTTACAGAATATTTTACCATGATTCTTATAAAATGAGCCTTCTGAAGTAGTTGAAGCTAAAGCATGAGGCAAATGATAATGAAATAAAAATTACTCAAATATTCTCTAAATATCATCATGAGTTTATTCTGAAACGTGTTCACAAAGTACATGGACGATAAACTTTATTGAGTTACAAGAGTTTCAAATCAAGCATATAATTTAAAAAATCATATCCATTTCTCTTTGAGCAGAATAAATCAACATTAGTGTGATTGTAGACTGTCAATTTCCTTTAGCCACAAATATGTTTTAAACATAAACTTTTATATACTTGCACTTAGAAAATATCAATAGAAATTTCTCACAGCAATTTCTAGTAAAAGTGTAGTATAGTTATAAAAAGGGAAAATATTTATTTTTAAATGATTTTGCTACTAAAATTGTGATTGCATATAATAAACATTTTTAGAGTTTTCTACCACAAAATTCTAAGAGATTATATGTTCATAATGGCTTAATAGGGGGCACTTTCTAGTTAACACAAATTAGGTGTTTAAGGTCTAAATATGAAATAAAAGAGGCCTTCAGTACATTTTACAAGTTTTTCAGTAAGTCTCTTCCCCTTAAGGTCGATTTAGAGTTAGTATCCCCTTTTAATCCTATACAATACAACAAAAAATGAAAGGGAATGGAAAATCAGTGAGTGGGAATGCAGAGCCAATTTCCTATGGGAATACAGTTACAGTCAGAGGCAGGCCTGCTTCATAGGTGTGGTGGACAGACCCCTGGTTGGCCACCATTATTGTAATTATGCTCTGGTTTTCACACCCAGGATAATCGCCTCTCCTTGAGTGTGGGCAGGATCTATGATTTGTCTTTAGCTTATAGAATAGGCCAAAAATGCAGGGATTTTGCAGACGTAATTAAGTTCTGAAGTCAGTTAATGTTGAGTTCATCACAAAGGTGATTATTTTGGGTGGGCTTAGGTTTGACTTAGGTAAACACATGGAAGGGGACTGTGTCCTGCCTGAGGTGAGAAGCTCTCTCTAATGTTGGCTTAAATTAATAAATTGCTGTGTTATAGAGGCTCTCACAAGGAGCCTACATTTGATTAAATGCTATTGTTGTCTTGAAATTCTTAGTGTTGAACGTGTGCTTTATAATTCAAATCCAGTGAGGCAAAGGAGCACATACATTCACAGAGGAAATACACACAGTATGTGTGTCTTCAGTCATTCCTCTCTCCCTGTTCACATGTAGCACTCACTATGCTCCAGGAGCACAGAATCTTAGTGGGCCCGTGAGGTTTGGCAGTTCAGTGTGACTCAAAGTGAGCTCAGGGTAAGCATGCTATGGAAACTGCCAAACTTACACTGAAAATGATGACATAGAATGAAAGTAAAATTTTGGGCAAGTTATGATACTTTTTTATTTCAGTTGTTTTTTACTGATCAGTAGGCCAAGGGTAATGTTAGTAGAGTGCATGAATACCATGAGTTAAATTTGTGTAATGTTTTCACTGTTTTCCTAAGAATAAAATACATATACATGTAAAAATTATGCAATTTTGGTGACTCTGCAAGCCAAAATATAAGTGCTCATATATTTGCATTTAACATGACCATTGCACGGTATAAAGATTAACATTAAAATCGATGCTAATAATTTAACATTTTAATTTTTCTATTAGAATGACATTAAATTACAAATAAAAAATACAATGTCAACTTAAGAGAGCGTACAGCAGAAGAAAGGAAGAAGCTTTATATTTACATGAACTTTTATATACCTTTAATGGCACATTTTTTCTGTGTTTTAGGCTTGGGGCTCTACATTTTCCTTTTACACTAAAATTCACAAATTTTGCAATTGACTATTATGGACTGAATTTTGTACTACCCCTTCCCTCCCAATTCATATTTGAAGCTCTAAGCTCTGATGTGATGGTATTTGGGGAATGCGCCCTTGGCAGTTAATTAGAACTATATGAGGTCATGAGGCTAGGATCTTTATGATGGGATTAGTTCCCTTAAAGAAGAGACATCAGAGAGCATACACTCTCTCTTTCTCTGCACATGCATAAATAAGAGCTCATGTGAGCACTCAGAGAGGTTAGAACAGCCTACGAGGCAGGAGGAGAGGCTCAGACTAAACCTTTCCTTGCTTGCAAACTTGATCTTGGATTTCTCAGCCTTCAGACTGTGAGAAATAAATGTATCTTGTTTAAACCACTCAGCCTGTGGCATTTTATTATAGCAACCTAATACACTGTTATAGCTTACTAATACACTAGCCCTGCTCAAAGGCATATTCTCCTGCTTTAGGAAAGGGTAAGGGATATTTACCCCTCCATATATGCTAATTTTGCTCTCTATTGTATTCTCAGTATAAAAACAGAAAAACAGTATTAGTACAATAAGCCATTGTACCAAATATGAAGATATGTGTGAGTGCTGACACAAACATAATACTGGCCTGTTTTAGAACCACAGAGACCTGTGTCATGCTGCTCTTTTATAGTCACACAAACCACACTATCCTTCAGCATTCATAACCCATGGTCACTGCTAACCGAGTGTATGTGCCCCTTTTTATAGATATTACATTATATGAATATTAGGTGTCACAGTCTACTGGGGTTGATGTTTTACTAGTTTGTGTGAAGTGTAGAACTACTTAGATCACTCTTTAAGGCCTTTTACCATATCTGTTTGATATAATTATCTTAAATATCCCGATAAACAGCAAAACCCCAGGCACCTCACCCTCAGACCCTAAAAAAGACAGAGCCCCGGATCTGTGCTAATTTCCTTTTCCTCTAAGGACACCAGTATTATTGGATTAGGCCCACTCTAAAGATACTATTTGAACTTAATTACCTCTTTAAAACCTTGTCTCCGACATGGCCACACTGTGAGGTACTGGGAGTTAAGACTTCAACCTAATAATCTTGGGGGAGACACAGTTCAGCCCATAACTGTCGGCAAATGGCACACATGTGCCTTAGTTCACCTAAAGACAGCATTATTTATGTGCTTTTTATTTATAAGTAATTATAATACTCTATATAAATAGGAACTTAATTATGGTTAAATAAATTATGTAGCATCCTTGTACGGGCCAAATATTGACCTGAAGTACTTATTATACACCTTGTATATGTTTTCAAAACTTTACAATACATACAATTAACCAATGCCTGATGTCTATACAAATATATTTCTCAAATATATAGCACAGAATAGGAATATGAAATCAGAAAAGATTCGTATTTTATCTCACTGAAACACTCACTTAACTTTAGCAAGGCAAGAGATCCATTTTCACTTTCATCAGCTAAAATGGCCTTGCTGATTTCTAGAATTGTTATTCATTTACTTGTGATAGAAAACTGATGATCAGAAAACTTACAAGAGGGAAAAAGAATATTGAAAACCTGATGAGTACAAGATGGAAAACGTTCAGAATCATTAAACTCATCCACAGAAGATTTTATCTATATCTTTCCAATATAGATAGCATGGCATTATATCAAATAAAAGACTACAAATTTAATTGTCATCCTGATATCATGCTTCCTAGAAAATGGAAAAAATTCCTGTGACAATTTAATTTCATAAAGCAATTGCTTACTAAGTCATCAAAATTTAAACACTAAAATATATATTAGAATGATGGATTTCATTAACAATTTCATGGAAACCACTATTATCTCTTATGTAAAGCTTATTTCAGACAGGTGGATTGATGTACTATCACTGATGGCAAAATCCAACTTTCTCTCAGGGACTGTGTATCTTTTGAGTTCAAAATAACCTTGCCAGATACATGAAAAAAGAAACAATACATTTTAAAAAGAAAGAGTATATTTATTGCAATCATTCTGAAATGGTAAATCAGAGTAGTTATATATAATAAACATAGTAGTACAACAATTGATTTTATTCTTTATTCTGACATTGATAAAAATTTTAAATAACTACTTTTCAATTTACGTTAGCACAACATTTAAGTATAGAAATCACATAGGCCTTTCATATTCTTGTCAATTTCTATCACTTGTTAGTATCTTCTGTTCTCCATAGTAAGCATTTTAGAGGTACAGTATATATGTCATACAATTTTGAAATCTATAGTGAAGAAGTAAATAGAAAAAAAAGGGGGGGAGTCTTCTAATGAGAGTTAGAAGCAGACAGAAAGGACAAATGATTTTCATTTTTTAATCAAAATACTTAGGCACTATTACAAATGTTTGGTGCATGCCCAGTCGGGCATGGCTCAGTGGTTGAGCATCAGCCTCTGATCCAGGACATCAAGATTCAATTCACGGTCAGGGCACATGCCCGGGTTATGGCTGGATCCCCAGTCGGGGGCGTGCAGGAGGCAGCCAATTAGTGACTCTCTCACCATTCATGTTTCTATTTCTCCCTCTCTCTTCCTCTCTCTGAAATCAATAAAGATATATTTAAAAAATAAAAAAGTAAAAAAAATAAAAATGTTTAATGCAAACAACCTAGTAGATTAATCTTGATTCTAATCATTTTATAATGTCTAAAACCTAGTTTAAACATATGTTCTTTTCATTTTGTGTGGCACTATAAGAATATCCATTAAATTTGTGGACCAAGGTTAGGTCTAGATTATACATAAGCAAATAAGTGATATCCAATACGTTAGACTAACTCAACAATCCAAATGTATTATGCTCATTCTAGCTAGCCCTTTAATCCACTCTCTCACTTTTCCAGTGTTCCCAGTGTTCCCAGTGTGACAGCATTCTCTAAAGAAGGCACTGACAGGAAGGCTCCTCTTGGCCCCAGGCTAGTAGACATTCATTTATGCTTTCACAGTGCTTGGATGCAGTTCTCTTACACTCTTTGGCTTTGCCTGCTTTTCTAGACAACCCTGTCCTGTGCTCTCCTGAGGTAGAAATGGTATCACAAACCTGGCCCCATGGAACTTAATCCTCACCAGTTCCCTCTAAATGTATAGATGCATACTCTAGTTTATGTTGTAGAAGCAATCGGCTCCTAAATATTTGTGGTTTAAATCCACAAACTTCTGTGTCTTCCTTGTAAAATGTATCTACCACCTACAATAGGAATTATCAATTAGGTTTCAGGGTGAAGCACCTGAGTGAACATTTCAGATATTACCAGTTGAAGAAAAAAAGAGAACAGAAAGGATATTGTACTGACAATTGATTGTCCAGCCTAGAAGTGAGAAAGGCCATTTAACACTTCAAGCTAGTTGGCCAAATCAAATCCTATAGCTCCATCCCACCACAATGAGCTAAGAAGGTACATCATTACTGTGTATGAAAGAGGAGAGAAATGGAAATGTTTGGTGAACAAAATATATACCACATTCCTGGCATCTTTACCTATGAACCTCACCCCCAACTTTACCACATGCACACACACAAACACAAAGACTTCAAGATGAACAGGAGGTTTCCTCATATTTATAAAGCCCCTCTCCTAAAAGGCCACTATGAACAACTAAGTTCCTTAGTTTCTTTTTTATTTTCTTAACAGGAATTAAGACATAATTTGAGTAAATATACTTAGCAGCTACCACAACCTCACACTGGTTCTCTAATCCTTGGAATGTGATCTGTAATGGAAGGAAAGGATGTGTGAGAGGCCCTCGACTGGAAAAAATAGTAAGTCAGAAGCAAAATGACTTCCTGAATGGAATACCAAGGTTAAGTCTCCCTCAAAGACACAAAAGATTTAGTGGTATTGGACTTTATTATAGCCCCCATTTAATTCACTTATATGGTTTTTGAAAAGAAAACAAATGGATCATGTTTGATGACAGAAAACTACCCATAAAATTAAGTATGTGGAAAACCCATTGCAGTTCTGTGCTGGATGCAGTGTCGTTACTAGAAGAGATCAATACATACTGTAACTTTTGGTAAGCTTTTATTGATCTTGAAAATGTGTTCTTTTTTAATCCCCCAAAAGAAAGGGCATGGAAGTAGTAGCTCAAATTCATCTGGGAAGATACACACAAAGTTCACTATCCTAGATTAACTCTCTCCTCTCCAGATTTGGAGACCTTCTTCATTTTGGCATCCAGCAAAGCATCATTGTCGTTCTCTCTTTTAATAATATCATGAGGATTGAATTCAGTGAGCACAGCAACACAAATAACTTGGCGTGAAGAGTGAGAGACAAACTGTGATCATTATGGCACTGCCATACTGGTTATTGTTTTAGTGATTTAATGGTCTGGTCCACACCATAATACGTTTGCACTCTAAAATTAAGGTCAAGTTATTTTGCTTTGTACCTCCTACCTATAAGAAAAAGACAATGTTTTGTGGGTCTCTGTGGATTTTGGAGGCAGTATATACCACATTTAAGAATACTGTTCAGCCCGGCCGGGCGTGGCTCAGCGGTTGAGCGTCGACCTAGGATCCAGGCGATCAGGGTTCGATTCCCAGTCAGGGCACATGCCCGGGTTGCAGGTTAGATCAATGACTCTCTCATCATTGATGTTTCTATCTCTCTCTCCCTCTCCTTCCCTCTCTCTGAAATCAATAAAGATATATTAAAAAAAAAAAAGGAATACTGTTCAATCCTATCAATTAGATAATTCATGAGAATGTCAGTCTTCAAACAGGCTCAAAGAAGAAGGCCCCAGGAATAGGTTTTTGCTATTTTGCTATGTTGGCCACAAGACCTGGTGGATTTTGTGGCACTAGAGGTGTCTTGAGATGGATAAGGACTCTGTGTGAAGCCTAGGACAAGTCCAAGTAAGAGATTCACAATGTACATCCATAGAGCTCTGGAGCATGGCATTCTTTCTGCAGCAGAGAACCATGAACCATTTGAGAAGGAGCTTGTGTTATCCTACTAGGCCCCACTAGAGACTGAGTGCCTGACAATGGACATCCATTTTTAGGTGATTTCATCTGTTCTCAGAAGCTCAGAACTATCAGATACACCAAGTCATAAGGTCAGGTATAGCATCAATCTATCACACTACAATTTGAAATTACATTTAGGATAATGCCAGACAAATCCAGAGGGCACAATTAATTTATGCAACTAGGTGGGTCAGAAACCAGCTGACAAAGGAGGAATAAAACTTGGACCAGGCTTACAGGTGGTTCAACTTGATATGATGTTGGGATTAGAAAATACTGGAGCTACATTACAGTTATATTCAAGGGTAATTACAAAGGAAAATAATGAGCGAACAAATCCTCCAAGTAGGTAGAATTTGAAGTAGTGCACTTGGGCATCTATCTATGTTGCATAGAGGGAAATATGGTATGAAATAATAATATACATAGAATCTTGGTTAGTAGTAAATGGCAAATGGTTACTCTTGGCACCTATTAGGGGATAGAGACATGTAGTTTGGGGGAAGAGGTATGTGGACACAAGGTTCTGAGATATTGTAGCTTACATCGATTGCCACCAGAGAGTTCATTATAGAGGTGCGTGTAGTGGTGGTCAGCCAGCTGTGTCCCCAGCAGCCCCAGTGCTGCCAATAGGCTCATGATAAGAAAGCCACAGTGGTGGCATATACTCCTTCTCTCCAAATAGTTTTTTTGGCAGCACTTGGAACTAAATTTCACACCTGTTAGGTGTGTAGACCAAGAGAGGGCCTTGGTTATGGTTCAAATCATGAAGGGAAAGAAACAGTCACCGATGCCAAATTGATTACACCAAACACCTTCCAGGCATAAAATGCAATTTTATCAGACATAATAGAATGAAATGACTTTGTATAATAGCAGAAGAGAACATTGGTGAATTCTTCTATATACTGGGAGTGTGAGAAACTTTCCTATAGTTCCGTTATCCTGAGAAGATAAAGGAAGAGGGATGAGTTTTACAGGACTAAAAGAAAAAGAAAAGAAAGCAGGGGTGAGGGGTGGGAGGTGCACAAGGGGAAGAGTAAAGAATAGAAAAAGAAAAAATTGAAGAAAAAAAAGAAAAACAGCCACAAAAGCCACAGTTTTTGAATGGCAGAATTTATCCCATAGGAGTATAAAGAAAAATAAATGAAAAAACTAGATATAATTGCAACTTATATCATAGAAAAGTGTTATTTTGCTATATTAAAACTTTATAAAAAAGAGACTGAAAACACCAACAACAATATAGGAAGAATAAAAAGTAATAGGAGCACAGCATTCAAAGAAAAATAAATGTAATGGATAAAATGAATACTTGAAAATATGGTTAAAAGTACACAAGGCATAGGGTGGAAGAACAGGGGTGGTAACTCAAAATCTTTGAGTCTACATTTTTTATTTCACACTGAAACTAATAATTGTTGATGAATGTTTTCTTTGTAGAATACTTTTGCTAATAAATATAGAAGAAATGGTACAGTTAGAATATAGCATTTTCAGAGTCCTGAATAAAATAATAGATCTAAAATATGGCATCAAAAGCTTCTCAAACCATTGAGTGAAAAACTGAGAGGAATCTCATAATAAGCTGAAACTCCTAAACCCACAGATCAATCTTACAAACAAAAGAACTACAACTCAACATTATGTACCTTCTGATGTGATGTAAGAGGAAGTTCATAGCACTACCTATGATGTATTCTTAGCAGAAAGTCAAACCTGGATCTGACCAAGCCTCTTCATCTAAATATCAGTTTAGTGGGAGACAGAACATACTATTCAATAAACATACAAACTGACAAATTCAGATGGTAGAATTCTACGGGGAAAATAGTTCTGGTTTCTAATACAACAAATGGCCAGAAAAAAATAAGGGATTTACATGAAAAGAAACCTATCAAGCCAAGTCAATAAATATACTATGAATCCTAATTTGAACCAACCAGCTTTAAAAATATAATGAAAGGATTTTTAATAATGCCTTGTGTAACTGATAGTATTTTGAAATTTTGTTAATGTTTTTAAGAGTTTAGTTATTTGTGTTATGTGTAGTACATGAGGAATGTTTGACTATATTTATATATTTAGCATTATATATAATCCTGAAAAATAAATACATCTGCTTTATTTTTTACCTTGAAATTAAATCCATAAGTAAAAGTAGGTCTATGTTGCCCTAGCCAGTTTGTCTGTGTTTAGAGCGTCAGCCTGAGGACTGAAGGGTCCTGGATTGGATTCCGGCCAAGGGCTCATACCTCAGTTGCAGGCTCGATCTCCAGCCCCAGTCCAGGTTCATGCAGGAGGCAACCAATTAATGTGTCTCTCTCACATCGATCTCTCCCTCTCTCTCTTCTACTTTCTCTGAAAAGCAATGGAAAAAATATCCTTAGGTGGGGATTTAAACAAAAAAAGTGAGTATACCTTATAAGTTCACTGAATATTTAAACCCTAGAACTATAATGTGCATGTGAAAATATATTACTTAAAAAGAGTATATTATTCAGTTAGCATTAAAGGCTTATTGCTGCTTCTTTATCTAAGTGAGGTGATTATTATCATAACAGTCAATTTAAAAAAAGACCCTTGAAAAAATTTTAATTTCTCATTTTGTCATTTCCTATCATTATTATTAACTTATGGTCTTTTCCATGACAGTATATCTTAAATAACTATCTAGTCAAAAGTATTTCTGTTCATAGATGGTTTTTATTCTTGTGATTGCATTGGGCACAAGATGATATAGAATGATATCCTCATTTCAACATCCTTAACTGAATTGCACCTGCAAAGTCCCTTCTAAGCATATTCACAGGTTCTGAGGATTAGGACATGGACATCTTTAGGCAGGGGCCTACCACACTGTAATGTAGATTTATGTTATCTTTGCAAAATACAAACACAAATTTGCACTATTGGATAACATTTTCAGGAGCCATCAACTTATCTCAATATATAATTATGGGCTTTTTTTGTCTGAATTATTATTTCTACTTTAGTCTTTTTCTAATTTAATTTTTTATTACATGCCAACAATTCGAAAAGTGAGAACAAACAATGACAATGACAAGATTACCAGATGGCCCCTTCAATAGGGTGTTACCATGAGGCAGGAATTTAGTTATTTAAGTGCTGTTGTGAGAGACATAAGAAAAATTAGTTAAAACTTTATAGTTTGGTTTAAAGTAAATTTAAAAATCAAATTCCCTCTCAATAATAATCATGCCTAATATTATTCCAAACATTTATTTATTGATGGAAATATTCTAAAAATGCATTTATTTTTTTTGCTCTTTTAAAACAAAGAAAAATAATTTTACTTTAATGTAAAAAAATCTAGGATGAAGTTATTGCTAAATTTCAGACCACAAAGATGTATCTACTGACAATCAGTACATGTGTTTAAGTTTGAGTGTGTGTGTGTCTGGGTGTGCATATGTGAGTGCACGTGCCCACTTGCACATCGGGTGGAGCTGGAAATGTGAAATGGTTTCAGGTTAAGTTTCTCATTAATTACATGTTTTTATTTTAGCTGTATTCTAATCCTAGTGATTCATTAGATGAGAGAATAGGCAAAAACACAACTATCTATGCTCTTACCTCATTCTATCCACATCTCTTGTCCTTTGTAGTTAAATTACAAATTTTACCATGCCAATTTTTTTTTAAAATATATCTTCATTGATTTCAGAGAGAGGAAGGGAGAGGGAGAGAGAGATAGAAACATCAATGATGAGAGAGTCATTGATCGAGCCCGCAACCTGGGCATGTGCCCTGACCGGGAATCGAACCCCGATCGCCTGGATCCCAGGTCGAAGCTGAACCGCTGAGCCATGCCCGGCTGGGCACCATGCCAAATTTTAAGTGCTATATTCTGTTACTTTAAATTTCCTCTGTTCTATAATTAAAGGAATTTAATACTCATTGTTAGTTTAACTTTTGCATTTCTAGGGTGCGTAGTTTCACGGAACTCATAGTCGTCTGCATTTCATTATCAAATAGCTTTATACAGAAAATCACATGTGCTCCGTATTTCCTGACTTCTCATGTGTTTGAGAATGTTAGTCTGTAACCTTCATTTCAAAGGCATCTTGGGCAATCATTTTATTTTTAACGTACTTCTGTAGACATTGCTCAGTGCATTCTGTTGTTTTATGTCACTGTGAAGACATTTGGATCCAACCTTCATAAATTATTGGCTATTTTATGTTTGGAATGTTCAGAGAACATTCTTTAGCCATAACTTCAAAGTTCATCATATTTTATCAATTTTTATTCCAGGAAATATTATACAGTTTTTATCCATAGGTTTAATGTTTTCCTTTATTTTAGGAACTATACCTGTGTTTACCTTAGCATAACTTATGTCCTGCTGTTTCATTTGTTTAGACCTCTTGTTTAAGAAGTCCAGCATACAGCATAATGTATATTATCCTATATTTTCTCTCTTCCTTATTTTCCCTCTGAGAAATCATTTTTTTATACAATAGATTTCTTTTTCCACTATGTCTCCTGGGGATTTTCAAGTTTGACTACAATGCCCCTATTTTCAGTCATGCTTATTAATATTTCATTAATCTAAGGTGATTTTTGTTCACGGCAAATCTTTTGCATGTATTTCATCTATTTTGAGTGAGACCAACTCCATTTTTATTTCTACTTGCTATATTATAATTTCTTCTCTGAACCTTTGTATCTCATTTCTTTACTTTTTAAAATTTTTGGTGTTAATGGAGAAGTCAGAATGTCTGCAATTTTCTTTTATACTGAAATAAACTATATTTTTCTGTAGTCATGTATTTATTGATTATTTACTTTTATGATATGTTGTAGGTTTCTCCCATTTGCCCACCTCCACACTTCTCCCCCTCCCCCTCCCTTGGCCTTCACCACACCGTTATGCATATCCATGGGGTATGCATATATGCTCTTTAGCTAATTCCTTCACCCCTCTTATCCAGTCATCCCCACCCCACTCCCCTCTGGCACCTGACAATCTCTTCCATGTATCCATGCTTTTGGTTCCATTTTGTTTTACAGTTTATATTGTTCATTAGATTCCACATATTAGTGAAATCATATGGTATTTGTCTTTCTCTGCCTGGCTTATTTCACTTAGCATAATACTCTCCAGGTCCATCCATACCGTCGCAAAAGGTAAGAATTTCTTCTTTTTGATAGTCGCATAATATTCCATGGGGTAAATGTACCATAACTTTTTTATCCACTTATCTGCTGATGGGCACTTGGGCTGTTTCCAGATCTTGGCTATTGTAAATAACACTGCAGTGAACATAGGGGTGCATATATTCTTTCTGATCAGTGTTTTGGGATTCTTAGGATATATTCCCAGAAGTGGGGTTGCTGGGTCGAGAGGCAGTGTATGATATGTTCTTTATACATAAAGAACATATTTCTTCCTTTCTTTCTTTCCTTCTTTCTTTCTCTTCTTGCAAAAAAAAAAAAAATTGAGCCTAGGTGAAGTATTGATTCCTCTGTGATGATTATCTTTGAGGGGGTCAGTTGCACATGTGTAGTGTGGGGATGGTTGTGGTGTGTGTATGTGTGTGTGATGTTGCAATAAAGAGGAAGACACCTGAAGTTGTGTGCAAGCTTTACAAGGATTTATCTTCTCCAACAGCATATAGGAAATTGTTTATTTTGCAAGCTCATGCCTTTTTTAAATCGAGTTTATTGGGGTGACATTGGTTAATAAGATTATATAGGCTTCAAGTGTGCATTTCTATGATGCATGATCTGTATATTATATTGTATGCACACCACCCAAAGTCAAATAATCTTCCATCACCATATATTTTATCCCCTTTACCCTGGACTGCCCCTCACCCCCTTTCCTCTAGTAACCAAAAACTATGAGTTTTTGTTTGTTTGTTTGTTTTGTTGTTTGTTCATTTGTTGCTTTCAGTTTTATAGCCCACTTATCAATGAAATAATATGGTTCTTAACTTTTTCTGTCTGACTAATTTTGCTTAGCGTGACTTTTTATCATGCAAACTGCACACTGGTGGTCAGGAGCACTTATAGTTTTTGAGGTGTAGTTGTGCCCTTTTTTACTTTGAGAAAAACATTAATATTTCTTTATTTTGTTTATTTTTTCCTTAGTGAAATTGGAAATAAGAATAGTGGAGTAAAAATGCTTTTATTTGGCCATCTTACCTGGAGTTCGAACCACTTAATAAGTTCAGCAAAATGTTGAATAGGCATAATCCAAAACTCTACTTTTAAAAAAGGTTCACATATTTGCTTCTTGTTACCTAAAACTCTGTGTGAAAGAATGAGCTCAAGAATGACAAGCAAAACATAATTAAATGGAAGGAGATAGTAGACATTTGGAAATGATAAGATATTCAAAGTAGTAAGTTAATAAAACTCCAATTTTCTTGTAAATGGTAATTTCAAGGAAGCATTATTGATGTAATTGCTATAGCTAACAAAGCACATAGCATTACAGACATTTTTATCTGGGTTTAAATTTTGTTTTAGAAATAGTCTATATGTCTTTAAACAGTAAAGGAAACTTGCATATCTAGACATACTCAATTGACAATTTTCCAGCAGTAATTATTTTCTACTTCACAATGTTATCCCTATCAAAATTATAAAATCAGCTACTGTCTTTAAATATAATTTTAATAAGCCATAATATATACTCCTGTATATCTTAGTAGCATTATTTGTAAAAACAAATTTGGTCTGACTAAAATTTAGGCAACCTAAAAAAGGCTTTGATTACATTATTATAGCTATAGTGTAAATTGTAAAGAAACAAGAAATACAGCCTGACTTAGTAAGCAGATTTTGAGGCACCAAGGAAACACAAAACTGTGAGATTTATAATTTTAATTAAAATGGCTGGAAAAAGTATTACTTGTAAAGCTTTTCAGTGATACTTTTTGCTGCATGAGTTTTCCCCAGAATCTTAAAACTTTATCTTTATAGTACTTACATTGCTTTTCTACTAGAACCAAACATTTTTCTGTGAACCAGTTCAATTTTGGTTTATACAGCATGAATAATACAATATGGAAAATTTAGATATTAGGTTTCATATTGATGGACTGGTAGGAACATATCTCACTTTGATAATATCTCTATAATTTTACCTTTGTAATTTGCAGTTTCCTAATCACCGTAAATTATTTCATGTATGTTAGTTAAAGTGAACTATCAAGATTACCACTGGAACTAAGAGATTTTGTAGCAGGAATACTGGATTTAGGAAGATCACTATTCAGTGGCATCCAGTAGTGGTTATGATGGATATTTTATCTTGTAGTCTGCAAAACTAATTGGAATAACCAAACATACAAAAACTGGGTCTCTGCATTTTATTGTGCATTTACATTAATTTCAAAACCAGACAACTACTTCATTGAATATTTTGAGATGATAATATCACTGGATATATTGATATCATCATTTTGATCCTAACGTTTTTATTATAATGCTTAAAAGATATGCACAGCCTATGAATTTTTGGGTGAGATATCCTTGGTTTATGTTAATGACTTTTCATTGTCTGGAGCTCTGTTTGCCTTTCACCAGCATCAAATATCTGGTAATAAGTAAGGGGAGGTGCTTCAAGTTAATAATCACCAGAAGGATGACAAATAAACTGAATGTTACAGTGGTGTGGTAAAGCTGGCATCCCAAATCTGTGTTTAATTATGTAATTTGGTGGCTTGAAATCAGCCATTGTTGCAGTACTTGCACCATAGAAATCAGCAAATATTTTAAGGACTTTTGAAGAAAAGCAAAAAGATTAGGGATCTCTGTTAAACATTTGCCAGCACATCACTGTCTAATCACCTCAAGGAAAAATGAAAGTTTCCATTAATTCAGGGTATACATAGTGGGGGGGTGATAAGCTGTTGAGTGAGTGGATGTATTTATGTACCACCAACACTTACAGTCAACTTTATGAAAGAATCAAGTAATTTAAAAATGTTGCCTAGGAGACAAGCCATGGTTTATTAAGTAAGGTTCTATCATATTGATCAGCTGCCCTCTAATTTGTATAGCCTAAAACTTGAGTTCTAGACATTGGCACAGAGTTTGAAGAAATTGGTATGAACTCTGAAGCTACTAATTCCTAGCTATGTCTTTGAAAAGGTTACTGGCTATTTTCAATTCAATTTCCTGGTTAGTACAATATAAATAAATGAGAATAACTCTTCACCTGATGAATTACTGGTGGTGGTGGAGTAGGTAAAAGCTGCACTCACCTCCTCCCAGGCCCAAACTGAAATTACAACTAAAATATAGAAAAATCAACCTGAATAACCAACCAAATACTATTGAACAGAAGTCTGTAACCAAAAAGTTACAGAAGCAGTCACATCGAGACTATTAGAAAGGGCAAAAACGGAAAAGGGCTGGCTCCACTCTCACAGACAGCAGCTGAGATCCCAGAGGGATAGCTCCACTGGTTTTCCCTGAGGAATTGGGGTCTCAACCCCATGTTTGGCTCTCCAGCCCAGAACACCAGAGTGGGGAAGAGGCACTCACATAACACCTGGGTATGAAAATCAGTAGGGATTCTGTCTGCCAGGGCGAGATGGGAGTCTGCTAGAAACACAGGCACCCTCTTAAAAGGCCAATGCACAAAAATTGTTAGTAGCCACTCGCTGTGGGCTCCATTGGAGGAAGGGTGGAGCAAACTAGAGTTGCATGAGAAGAGACTAGAATTTGTAGTTCTGGAGAGAGAGCTGAAGGGATAGTTTCCAGGACCCCTGTGTTGAGTGCTACTCCCACATGACAGACACCACCTTTTCTCCTCCATAGAGCATCAGCCTAGGGGAATACAATAACTTCACCCTCTGGACTCCCTGTGGCCCCAACCTGAAGAGTTTGAACTCTACTGAGGAGTCAGCAGACTTGGCCAGGGTGTAGAGATCTGTGCAGACTCAAAGGGTGTCAGTGACTGAGTTGTGGAGCTCTGAAGTGGGAGCCACTCTCCCCTCCTTCCCCCAAGACTGATTGGCTCTGTCACTCATGGGAGATCTAGACCCACCCACCTGACCCCCAGTGGCCCAGCCTTGCTGAGGTAGGGCTTCCAGCAGAACTTGGGACAGACAGAATTGTGTGGCCCTAGGTCAGGGGCCATTTTTCCTTCACACACCCAGTTGGTGCAGAGCCCTCCTTTTATTTGGTATACCCTGGAACTCTTGCTGAGTGGCCTCAGAAACAGCACTGGCACTGAGTTTTAACCTGTATCAATATGGTGAACACCCCTTGTCCCTACATAGTGATTCACTAAGAACCTCTCTCATGTAACTTGAATACCACCAGAGGCTCTTTCAGTGACTGAGCCTAACAGGCAGTCAGCAGGCAGAGGTGGGTGTAGGTGGATCTTGGGGTAACTTGGGCTTTTTTATGACTTTCCCCTGAACTTGGTGCTGGTAGAAAATGACCTTCATTTACAGCTTGGTCCTTCCCATGCACACTGAGGCTCAGCAGAGGCAGTCACAAACTGTGGATCACTTGCAGCTCCAAATAGGTTGCTCAGGGCTAGTCACAGGCAGTGTCTGACACTGACCTGCACAGAGTACCTCCCAAAATGCCCAAGAACCAACACATTCAGTGGCAGTCAACTTCAGACATCAGAGCAGGATCCAATTACCTTCACAAACAGTATATACAAAGAGAGGTCTAGTAGGCACCAGGCCCCACTGAGGTGAATTCTGCTTTGTGTGGTCAGCACCTACACAGCAGCTTGTACGCTGAGGTTGAGGTCTATCTTCACAGTCAGCCAGCCAGATGGTGGAAACCATGCATGAATGGGCCAATAGTAGTAAAAACTCAATTACAACAAGAGGACTCACATAACTCACATAAGGGAAATTCCTGGAGCAGCTAGCTCAGGTGACCAAGGAGACTGCACCACTGGATCCCACAAGATACCTACTACATAAGGCCAATCAACCAAGACTGGGAGACAGCCGATCAATGACTCTCTCTCATCCCTGATGTTTCTATCTCTCTCTCCCTCTCCCTTCTTCTCTCTGAAGATCAATTAAAACATTTAAAAAAAAAAAAAGAAAGAAGTAGTACTTGGGCTTTTTTTCTTATATTATTCACAAAACCTGGATTTTAAAACCTCTACTCAAATATGTATGTGGCACTATTAGATACTCAATAAATATTAAATTTGTCCCTCAAAAAAAATTGAATAATAAAATTTATATACCATGAGGATTCCATAGTACTATACTCTAAATGTTAGTTTCTATTATTATAGTATTTTAATCTGCTGAGTTTATACAATGTCTTTTTTTTTTTCTATAGATCATGTTAACTGGGTTTTCTCACTTCTAATAATTTCCCCAAGTCCTCAAGGTTAGCCTTTATATATGCATTGATCATTTCCACTTTTCTGAGTTTTTGTCAGATTGTCAAATGGGTCACATCTGATAAAGATGAAATCTGGAGGCTTTAATAACAGCAAAGGATTTCTATAATTCATATGTGCACAGTGCATTTTATTAAAAATGAATAAATAATAACTGTTATTCCTTTGGGCTTATCTCCTTTCCCTGCCCTTACATTCATTTTGATATATTTGACTTTGCTCTTTTGAGTGTGTGTGAAGACAATGTAAGGCAGGGGCATGTGTTTAAAATACATAACATTTTATATTTTTTTAAAAATTCCGGTATTTCATTTACTTGGAACTGTTAAATACGATTAAATAAGGATGTGAGATTTCATGCACATTCAAATGGTGCATAGATTAATGCAAAGTAGAAAACAGTGTGAACAAAGCTAAAGATGGTTTCATCAAACGTGCTATAATCTCTTTAATATCATTTAATTCTGCTTTTTTACTTTATCTTGATTGTATTAAATTCATAGGTCTTAAATTTCATAATGCTGCTTTATATGTTCATATAGTTTCCATCTGTTGTTTATTACTATAGTCTGAATATATCCTTCCTTTCCTTAGGTTTTACTCTATTATTATGTTTGACCTATAGAACACTATGTGACTTTAATTTCTTTTCAGTAAAAGGAAACATAGGCTTTTGACTGAAGTGATTGAGACTTTGACAAGGCAGTAGATGGTGAATGAGAAGTATTTTATTGCAAAGGCCCACTGACACCTACAGTCCTTCCTATGCCATAACAAATAACATCAGATAAATTTGGAACGTAAGTTTTCTCATCTTGAAATAAAACCTGTTTAAAGGAAAATTATTTTTACATCGCTCAGTGCTGTGCAAAATTTCAGCATGAAATATATCTCATACTAACTCAAACAAAAAGAAAAATTTTAAAAATCAAACTTTCGTTAATCTGCCAAATCCATTTCAAACATGTACTTTCCTGGATCTCCCAAACACAAATAAATAAAGCAAGCACACCCTAAAGGCATCTTAACTGAAGGTCTGACAAGAGCAGATAAGCACAGTAAACAGAGACAGTCCCTGCAACCCCAACATCTACACCTAAGAGCTGCATCTCTGCTGAGCAGGGTGAAATGTATGTAATGTGTATGCTGCATTTTCCTCTTATTGGGATTGGTATGGAGAGGGCAAGCAGAGTAATTTATGTAATGAATTTAAAGTAATAAATCAGGTTCTAGAAGCCAGTAAATGACCACTGAAAATGCACTGAGGTTTGGAGAGTGGCGTGAATTCTTGCAGGTCATTAGGCTTCACTTTAGCAGACCAAGAGGCAATACTTAATATGATATTCATGCTTAGTAGGAATGGTGAGGAGTGTTTTTATGATTTTTTAAAAATGTAGCAAATGAACAGTCAGTTTCAGAAGCAGATTATTATATGGGGAATCTAAAAAACTTCCTATCACAAAGCTTATATTTTGCTTAAAGCAGAAGTAAGTATTCTGATAATTGAAACTTTTCATACTAATAAGTTTCTCAATCAGAATAGGTAATTAAGTACAAGTCTAATTTTTTTAATATAGAAACTTACAGAATTTATTTTGAAATAGCTTAAGTATTTTCTAATTTTTCTTTATCTACCAGGATTTACTATTTTGAGAACCAGTGCCAAATTTAAATTGAAACCATTGTTATTTTAATTTTCCACCCCTATAATAAATTTATAACATTTAATAGACTTTTAAAATTGTAAAACATCATCTTTTGGCCATTTTGAGTATAAGACCCCTTTTAAAATTATAGTTAAAATTTTAATGGATTTAATAGCAATTAATTATAGATTCAGTATCTGTTGATTGAAAAAATATAATCAACAATAAACTACAGTGACTTTAGCATATTTTCAAATTCCTCTGCATTTTTTAAAATATGTTTTTATTGATTTTAGAGAGAAGAAGAGAGAGAGAGAGAGAGAGAGAGATAGAAACATCAGTGATGAGAGAGTCATTGATCAGCTGCCTCCTGCCAACCCACAGCCCGGGCATGTGCCCTGACTGGGAATCGAACTGTTACCTCCTGGCTCATAGGTCAATGCTCAACCGCTGAGCCACGCCAGCCGGGCTCCCTCTGCATTTTACTGGCAAATATTTTTGAGACTTGACTTGGGGTGGTGAACAAACAATACAATATACAAATGATGTATTATAGAATCATACACCTGAAACCTATATAATTTTATTGGCCAATGTCACTCTAATTAATTCAATTTAAAAGTAAATAATAAAGTATGATTGTCTAACGATTATGCCATACACCTGAAACTAATACAAAATAATATTTAATGTAAAAATGAATTTTGAATTTTGTACAAAAAAGAAACATACTAATATATTCATAGAAGCTCTATACCTAATAGCCCAAAACTAGAAACTATCCAGATGTTCATTAAAAGTACAATGTACAAATAAATCACAGCATATTCACAAAATTTGATTTTGTCAAAATTCATTGTTGTCCATGATAAATTAATTTTTCTGTATATATGTTATATTTTATTTGAAAGCTAAACAAAAATCCATGTTATGTATACAACTGGTTAACTTTGTAAAGAGCAATAAAACTATATCATCTTTAAAAAATAAAAGTAAAAATATAATTATTATATGACCCAGCAAACTCACTCATATATTAACCCTAATGAAATAAAAAATTATATTCCCAGAAAACCTCTTCACAAATGTTTATAGTGAATTTATTCATATTCACCAAAAACTGGAAAACCCCAATGTCCTTCAGTGGGTGGATGGATGAACTAATTGTCGTATATTCATACAACGAAATACTAGTCAGCAATACAAAGGAACAAAGTACTGATATACTTAGAAACATGGATAATTTTTTAATACATTATGCTAATTTAAGTAAGCAAGGTTCAGAAGGCATATATATGAATGATTTCATTTATGTGCATTTCTGAGAGAGCAAAATTACAGGGGTGGGAAACAGATCGGTAATTGCCATAAGAGAGGTGGCAATAGCCTTTGAGCAGTAGGTTACCATAATGCATAGCCATCAGCTGAGAGAAACATGAGTCATAAAAAGATATTTCCCATCATCATGGCTGTTGTCTCATCATGTTACATGTAATGTTCATATTTTACATAGGCACTTGGCATATATCGTGACAGTGTATTTTACTGACAGCTAAAGCTAAAGACAATATTTTATTTACTGACTTGAACCTTAATATTAACTAACAATGTCATAATGTGTGTGTGTGTTTTTAATTTTATACATTAATGTGGAACTCTTTTCTTTTCAAATAATGTGGTTAATACTCATTCCTGGGCAATGACAGTGTGCCTGATTCCACCGCTTTTAATAGTTACATTTCACTTTTCTCTTCAAAGGCTATTGCAGCTGGGTCCTACCTGCGAACAGGCACTTGTCTAAATCAGCACAAAAGAGTGCTCCAAGACAAAAACCAAAATCCATTTGTAGATACAAAAAAAAAAAACTTTAGAAGTCATTATAACATCACCTCAGTTACCCACCTCTCAGCACTGTTTTGAGAATTATTAGGTCATTATGAAGTTTCAAAAATACCTCAGAAAGTAGAACTGGTTACAGTTTTGCAGCACAGGTAAGATTTTTTTTTAATAAAAATCTTTAAATGATACCTTATGGTGGTTGTAGTAGAAAATTTCACTGACACTGTAATGCTAGAGTTCTAGAGATTTTGCTTACTTGGGATTTTGGTTATCATAAATTTTATCATTAAACTTTTACCCTTAGAAAAGACTTCATGTAAGATGGAAAGCTGATATTTTAAATCCAAGGAAAAAGTACATTATTTACTTGAGTAGTTGTGTTTAAGACAAATCTCCACAAGAGTGCAAATCCAGAAAGGAACATTTACTTGAAAATGAGAGACATAAAATAGCTATTCTATTTACTTTTAATAGGCCCACTTATAAGACATAGAAATCATTCAGGGTATACTATAATTTGATAAAAATATTTATAGTTCAAATTCAAAATATAAATGAAATTATGAGTTTCTTATCAAACTTAAATAGGAATAAAATTTTAAGCATTATACCTATATCTATTTGTATTAAAGGTGTTGTGGCAGGATAGTAAGCAGCTAGGGAAATTCTTGGCAAGTGGGATTGGGAAACTGAGACAAGAAAATTAAACAAAGCCAAACAGTTTAAGCAGCTTGCAGTCAACTTGCGAATTGCAAGACCTTATCTTCCCCAAACAAGAACACTTGAGAGCAAATGGTTTATACCTCTCCTCCCTAACCAGAGAGTACATAGCTTAAATCACCCTGGCCTGGGAAAATAGAGCACAAAGGCCCAATTAATGCCATTTGTGCCAGCTAAACCCAAAGACTGATGAAGTCTGTGGGACAAATAACAAAAACCCCATTAAAGCCAGATAGACCCAAGATAATAAAAACAAAACAATAAAGCAGACCAATTGATGTATCAGCATATTTAAAAATGCACCTGGGAAGCTGATGAATATTCTGCTGAAACCCTCCCCTAGATTCTCCCCATAGAGGGGGAAAAAAAAAAGGGGGGGGGGAGAAAAAGCCCTCAGGACAAAGACTCAGTGGGTGTTGCTCTAGACTAGAGCATGCCATGCCCTTCCTGGGCAGGAACTTTTTATTTCTTTCTAAACTCTAAGCGTCCCCATGAGAGCTGCAACCAGGGAAGCAGTGGGCAGCAGCAGCTCAACCCAAGCTCACCCCCTGATCCTATCTCCAAGGGTCCCTTTTTCTCTGACTTTCCAGCAGACTATAGCATCCTGACCTTGGCTCATTGCTTTTCTATAACGTTTCTAGAGAGCCTAAGCAGACCACTGCCTAGGCTCTCTCCTGTTGCTTCTTCTACCCTAAGTCCTTCCTTCGTTTCACTATCCCCAACTTTAAAAAATATGTGCTCAAAATCACCGGGACTCATATTGTGAAATCTTTCCTACACAAAGTCAAGAACCCACACAGCACAGGCCTGCCTGAGGCAGACTGGCTCTGCCCTGTTCACTTTATTGTGACACTTCTTTGCAGAGATCTGGAACCAACTCAGAATATCTCTGAAGCCTACTGTATATGTTATTTACCACTGACTGTAATGATCAATATGAATCTGCCTCCTACTACACAGGCCTTTAAGAACATGGTACTGCCTGGCAAGAGCACTTAAATATTACTTCTGTCAGTATACGTAACAATGGATGTAATTTTATTATTTCTTTCTTAGTTGTGAAGTGTTACAGGTGGGGTTACCCCCTATCACCTCATTTTCTAATGACAGAAATGTGAAGGTGATAGTGAGTAGAGGGTGGTGGTGAAGTTGTACAGTAAAGAAGCATTAAGGGGAATATCTAGCCACAGTACATGGAAAACATGCAAGGGAGCAGCAGCGGTCCTGTGCTCACCCTCGTAAGACCTTTCAGAAAAATACGGCTGTGGAAGCCATTTCACCCTTCATAATGACCCACTACATAGTATACTATTTTGAAAAGACCTTTAAGGATGTACAATGACATAAGCCTATGGGACAGATTAAATGGGGCTGTCACCTATGATGGTATTTCTCTGAAAACTGGCCTTTGATGGTGAAGAATTTCATTAATTTATTACTTTGTAGTTCACATATGGTGATACAACTTTATGAGAGCCGGAAGATAGTATGCACCAGGGACTTTTGTAATGACAAGGGGCAGTTTCCTGTATCAAAAAGATGTGCAGTAAGAAAATTGACTTGGAGTAACTTTTTTAACTTTGGAGGTTATCAGTACTGGATATTTATATTTATATCTGAAAGACGCTTTATAATATAAGTTTGTTAATTTACAATGTAAGAGATTTTAACTTAAAAAATAAAATTTCCCCCATTTATTTATTTTAAAACATTGTTAAATTTATTGGGATGGCAGTGGTTAATAGGAATATATAGGTTTCAGGTGTAGGTTTCTGTGTTACAAGATCTGTATATTGCACTGGGTGCCCACCACCCAAAGTCATATCTTCCTCCGTCACCATATATTAAGACCCCTTTCACCCTCCATCCCCTTCCCTCTGGCAACCACACACTGCTGTTTGTGTCCACGAGTTTCAGAAATTTTTAAATTAAGAGAACATTTTTTTTTCCCCTCTGGAAACTGTTCATTTATTTTTACTGGATTAAAGCATTAAAAAAAGAAAGGAAAGGAAGAGCTATAGACCCTATAAATGCATGAACAGATGGAATAGGAATTCAATTTTACCATCCCATATTATAGTTGTGGTTTATAGAACATTATTTCAGAGGTCAGATAAATTGGAATTCCCTTGTATATTATCATAATGCTCATTCTTTTATCACCAGTTTATAAAGTGTAATTGTTAAAGGCATCGGGAACCCTATGTATTTATGTCTGAGCAAGTACATTGATAGTCTATGTATATGAAGCAATGAATAGGAATAAAGTTGTAAAAAATAACTAATTTGGGTCTAAAGATCTTGTATATAAAATTATGTACATAAAAATTATGTATATAAAAATGTAGTGAAGTAGGATCTACATCATAAAACCTATAGAATGTTTTCCTGAGTCCCTAGAACATTCTAACTATATTCACCCAAACATTTTTAATAGTGAAACTCACACAAAAAAGCATAAATTAACTTAAATTTTTAAAGTAAATGTAAAATCACACTTTTTTATATGGTATTCTTATTGAGAGCTGAATGTAGATTAAAGGTTTTATGTCTATTATTTCATTTAATCCTCCCTTCAAAGAAAATTTATATTTTAATCCTCAATTCTGAGAAAAATAATGGAAGCTTAGATAAACTAGATAATTTCCCCAACAAAAAGCAAAAGCAAAACTATTTATTGACTGGTTCTGAATGCATTTTTTCCTAATTCCAAAGTTGATGTTCTTAACCTTTTATTGTAGATGTTTCTACTACTTGAATTCAACTTATATTTGATTAATACCTAGCATGAAATATACCCATGAAATACTCATATTCTATAATGAGTTTGACCTTGTAAGACTCAAGGCACAATTTCTCTTTCTCTTTCTAAAAGTATAAACCCTAATGTTTGGCACCAATATTGGGGAACATATTTATTTCCATATACCTTTACTCATTAAATCATTTAACAAAATTTTGTTAAGCTCCACATATGTCCCAAGTGCTATTTTAGGTGTAGTTGATACAGCAGGAAAA
This sequence comes from Miniopterus natalensis, assembly GCF_054644295.1. Lineage (NCBI taxonomy): Eukaryota > Metazoa > Chordata > Mammalia > Chiroptera > Miniopteridae > Miniopterus > Miniopterus natalensis. The sequence goes on along the minus strand of NC_142084.1, from coordinate 54,987,829 downwards.
ACATAGACAAAAATCCATGCCCTCACAGAAATAACATTTTGAAAGTCAGAGATAGGCAATAAATTAAATAAGCGTGTGTGTGTGATTTTAAATGGTGAAAATTCGATGGAGAAAAATAAAGTTAGAAAAAGTAAGGGGATATATTTGCACTGCAATTTTAAATAGAATGTTAGAGAATCCCTCACGAAGGAGGTGAGCAAAGACTCAAATGTGTTAGGTAAGAAACCAGGTAGATATCATTTGAGGCAAAGGAACTATAAGTATAAATGCTCTGAGATAGAAATATGTGTGGAGTGTTCAGTGAAAATCCAGGTGTCTTGTGTGGAGGTGTCCTGAAGCAGAGAAAATAGGGTAGAAAACATTGGGAGATGAAGTCAATGGAAGTGACAAAATCAGTATCAGGCCTTGGATGCCACTGTAAGAACTTGAGCTTTACTTTGAGTGAAACAGAAATCCTTGGAAGATATGGAGAAGTGTGACATGATCTGATTCAGATTTTAACAGGATGACCCGGCTTCTCAGTAAAGTCAAGAAAAGAACCAGAAAAAGCTATTAGGAGCAGAGGGATTAGTAATAGAAACTCAATTTTATACATTCTCAGTTGAAGGTATTTACTAGAATGCTGGTGGAGATGTTAAATAGAGAGTTAGATATACAACCCAGAGTTTACAAGAAATATCCAGGCAGGCCATATACATTTGGGATTCAGATTCATCAGTTTATGGATGGCATGGAAAATCCTGAGATTTAGATGACACTAGAATGAGTGTCAACACAGGAGGTCATGGAACTCTAACATTAGGAGGTCATTTGCCTGGATAAATAGAATGTATCAAAGATACTGAGGACATTAAGGTATCATAACTGAAGAAACACAGGTTCAACTGCCTGCCACATAGAAAGCCAAACTCATGAGGCAGGTGCTGGTGAAAAAGGAAAGAGGTTTTATTCAGCTGCTGTGAGACCTGGGAGAATGGTGGACTCCCATCTCAAAGACCGTCTCCCCTTCTTGCTCAAGCCTGGGGTCTTAAAGGGAAAGAAAGGAGAGGGCTTTTTTACTCTCCAGTTATCACCGTAGCTTTTGACATGCTGGGGAACTATCCACTTAGTTATAAGAACCTCCCCCAGGGATGTCTTGGCCAATAGGGGAGATTCTCCTATGGTCAGACTGACTATCTACTGTAACAGTAAGATGAAAAGATGGCAAGTACAGATGCTGAAAGTCAATTCAAGAAAATGTTCAATGAGAGGCTAATAAGCTGTGACAAACGTTGTGTGTCAAGAAAGAATAAAACTAGTAACTGAATAATGGATTTAGTAACATAACATGAATATCATTGTTGGTCTTGGTAAGTGCATTTTGGATGTAATTAGAGAGAAAATGTATGATAGGTATGGATTCAAGAGAGATGAGTTGGATTAAAATTAGAGCAAGTATATACAGATCTTTCAAACAGTTTATTTTTCTGCAGAGAACCAGAGGGTAAAATGAGGTCAATAAAAAGTTTCTTGTTATTTGTTTTAAGGAGAAAAATAATTTTCCCTCTAAAATTAAAAAAAATGAAGACGCAGAAGGCATAAAGGGAAATTTTTAAAGTTTCTTGAATAAGTAGAAAGACATAGGAGCTGGTATATGAGTGATAATATTTATCTTTACTAGAAACAGGCCATCTGTCCTTTAAAAAAATCCAAGAAAAAGTAAAAATATGTGGGCATAAGTAGGTAAATAGATGTGGCGCTAGAAGCTTACAAATAATCTCCTCTGGTTGTTTCAATTTTCCTAGTAATTTAGGAAGTGAGGTTGTCAGTTGCAAGGATAGTGGAAGAGGGTTTGAGAAGATGATTCTAAGTGAAATCAATATATAAAATAATCAGAAAATGGATAGAAGAGTTGCTTATTAGTAGTAGGAGTTCACTGGAGAATCAGAGGCATGAATGAACATACCTAGGCAGCAAGGCAGAGTATCTTTTCCCCAACACATTCCACTGTGTTTTCTGTTATGCTCTACGTATTATCTCTAGAAAATAGGAAAGAAATTTAATTAATTACTCTGTGAAAAACCACTTGATCCCCCAAAGAGAAATCATTTTTTCTACTCAGGTTATAGCATAATCACAGTTTGAATTTGAATGCAAAGACTGAGGGCGGTGTGTGGTCCTGTTGCTCTGCTTTCTGTAGGGTATGTGAATTCATGATCATTTAACTCTCACTTTCAGCTCCATGGAATATTCAGGCTCAAGTGAAATTTTCAGGACGGTATTTAATTGAGTTAAATTTGTAATAAATAATATTTCTTCATATATGTACATTTTATTTTGAAATTTAATAATTTAGGAGAGTATGCTTTTGTTTTGTCCCTAGCAAGAACAGTTCTTTTTTTTTTTTTTTTTTTATAAGGAATGAGTGAGTGTTTTGTTTTTGTTTTTAATATATGTTTATTGATTTCAGAGAGAGGAAGGATGAGGGAGAGAGAGAGATAGAAACATTAATGATGAGAGAGTCATTGATAGAGCCCACAACCCGGGCATGTGCCCTGACCGGGAATCGGACCCTGATTGCCTGGATCCTGAGTCAATGCTCAACTGCTGAGCCACGCCCGGCTGGGCTAGAACAGTTCTTGAGGTCTTCCTGGATTTTAAACTCTAATGGTATAGTAGAAATAATGATTTCCCAGAATAGAAGCCCAAAAGTAGAAGCTGACAGAAATGACAGGAACAGGCATCTACTTTACAGTCATAAAATGGGGATGAACACTGTGATTTGTAAGTAATATGGATTTATTTCCCATATATCTATTTAAAACTGGGAATTTTCAATCAACATTTCCACATCCATCAATGGAGATGAAATTAAAGCTTGCCAAAAAGTCCGTCACTTAAAACCTGCAGTTTGACTGAACAGGTAACTCAAAGCTCTTAAGGAAATGACTTTAACGAGATAGAACATCTTACTTTTGGGGGCTGAGATTTGGAGTAGTAACCATAAGATAGAAATATTATCTTTTGACATTCCTAAATTGCAGCATATGAATAAAAACTATGCTCAATAAGTATTTTAATTCCAATAAGAAATTATAGTATTTCCCCTCTCCAAAATGATATTTTTAATTGAAACAGTAGTTGGGAGACTATGGCTGTCAACATGCCCCTGTTGGGAAAGCTGCCAGTTAAATGAAGTTCTGGACCATTGGCCATCTGGGAATTTTCTTGATGAATTAGTTTTCTGAAATCTGTGTCATGTAGTTATTTATCCCCTGATATCCTAAGGGTGAATACTGAGGGGTGCAGTTCTCTCTGTCTTTCTTTTTAAAGTTAGCGTTGCCTTTTTCACTTTTAGTCATAAATTCATAAGTCCTCTTCATCTTTTTATTTACAATAGCTCTAAGGTCAGGAGCATTGCCCACCATGCTATAATACTTCCAGATGTCACTCTTAGAGCCTAAGTTATAAGTTTTCCTCCCCCCCCCCCCATTTTAGATACTGAATATTTTAACTACATATCATACCCTTTGGGTCACTTCAGTAGTCCTTTCATTCTAAGGGAAGCTCACAGTTACATTATTGTTCAGCTAAGTAATAACTCTGTCTTTTTTTTTTATTTGGTTACTCATAGAGCACAAAAATTGGCATGCACCTCATTAGAAAGGAGGAAAGAAAAGTCTGTAAAATGCTGATGTAATATAACAATACAGTCATTAAACTGTAAGGAAATTAAGTCTGTAATAATATTAGTTTTGAATTTAAAATGTCCTAGTTTATGAATGCCTGTTATAGACTTAATCTCATACAATGTCATGTACATTTCAGAAAGCTAACAAAGCTACGAAAACACAAAAGCATACAAATATTTCAAACCACACTTAATTTGCAAGGCAAGGTTTGATATAGTTAAATCTATGGAAAATGCTTCAAATGATACTTGCGATGAATACAAATCCCAAAGTAATATTCATATTATGTGCTTTTCAGTAATAATATTATAAAGCATTTTATAATACTGTAGCATTAATTATATGTTTGCTATGTCAGATTCAGTCAAATAATTACATTTTGATATTTATATTACAGCAAACTATATTAAATATCAGCTTTTAAATGCTTTCAATTTTACTTAATAAAAAAGCCACCAAAACCTAAATATTATTGTAATATGTGATAACTTATGGAATTCAATGATTATACCAAAACGATAGCCATTTCTATATATAGCATAGATATTTTTATACATTTCCCTGTATTTTTCATGGAAGAAGTATATTAGTATAAAGCAGAATGGCAACTAATTTGTGAAAATCTTGGGTATATGTCTATAGGAAAAAGATTTTAAATTAAACATTAGGGAAAAAAGGTTTAAAATGTAAACCCTTAGACTTATTGTATAGACATTTTCTCTCACTCTCTCATCCTCCCTTTCTTTTTATACTTTTCTTATCTTTCTCTCTCTCTCCCTGTCTTTTCTTACAGTTTCTTTTTCTTCTTGTAACAAAATTGTCAACTTTCTCTGGCTTCCATTTAACTGAGATTGGGGTGGGTGAGGGGGAAGCAAGTTAACTACGGATCTTCCCATTTAAAATCTTTTATCTTTACGGTTAATTTGGGCTGGCATTTTTCTCTTGCCTAATTTTTTTCTCTCTTCTAAGTGGTACGTAAATGAAGGGGAAACTGAGTCACATCATGTGTCCTATCAGACACATACTCTGTTCTCTCCGTTCTCATGTCCACCCACTGAGAACGGCGTTGATGACACAGAGCTTTGGGAGCGTGTTGGCATCCACTGCTTTTGTTGTTCCCTGCCGTGGCCTCTGGTGACAACAGTCTCTTCCTTTACACCCAGATCACTTCAAGTGTATGGGCTTTGCATTAATCTTAAGCTCAAAGACACATGTGGGAAAACCTGGGCCTTGGTCCAGTTAGAACTGGGGGGGGGGGGGGGGGTGCTTTTCTCCCTCACTCCCTGAAGATGCCCTGCCTTTGAGTTACCCCAGGACAGCCGTCCAGCATTCAAACCGGGAACCCTACATGGCATTTCCTGCGGGGGTTCCAGGGGGGACCTGGGAAAAACACCTATTTCCAGATGCTCTTCTGGGCTCCTACTATAGTGCTCCCATCTCTGAGGCACCTCACATTCCTGAAGGACTCAGGACCCATCTATCTTGGGTTGCGTATCCTCTAAATCTAGACTCTGGGACCCCTGTATAACCTAGGAGAGTTTTGTTGTTGTTTATTTATTGTTGTTTTGTGGGAAACTGGAATACATTGCCTCCTACCCCCTGCCACATGCTGTGGTAAATTTTGATAATCTCAATGCTCTAGGCTTCTAATGTTGATTATTTGAAATCTACAAATTTATTTTTCATTTAAGAAAAGTTCTCAAAAATTAAAATATTGTTTTCAGAATTGTATTCCCAGAATTGGAAACCAAGACTACATTCTGTCTTATCTGTCCCTGGTTTGACCTTGCTGGACTTAGCTGTCCTCTTGAGGCGTGACTGATTGTCACTTTTATTGCAAGAAGAACAGCCAGACCAGGAAACTATACTAGAAAATACACATAATTCAATTACATTAAAAAATGGTTATTATATCTTTATTCCTCTTAAGCACAGAATATTGCATATCCTGTTATTAGGAAAGAATTCTAATGAAATTACAATGGTTAGTCCCTTGGACATAAAACTACCCCAAAGTATTTTTATTTTATTTGACATAAGCCATAAGCTATGGAATTTATTCAATTAAAACAGTTACCAGGGAAAGAAACAAACACACACCTTACTTTACCTACATATTAAAATATGATACATTTGTTCACGATAAAAATTCATTATCAATTGCTATTCCAAATTTTGTCAATAAATTTGGCTAGACACATTTTTAAAGGAATTGTCCCCTAATCAAACAAAAGACATGTGTTTTTTATTTCCTCAAAGAAAATTCTCCTTAAACCACTTAAGTAGTTACAAGTCTCTTTTCTGGCTAATTATTTAAAACAAAATTTTTCCAGATAACAGTTTGGAAGAATTCTGAAAAATATAATTTGCTACATACTGCTATTCTGTCTCCAGCTGTAAAAAATAAACTTTCTTTGACCACACATTGCAGCTTTCATTGTGCAGTTAGATAGCATATGCCAGTAAACAGCATCCCTCTCCTTCCAATCTTGGACTTAAAAACTTTATAAATCTTTATAAATATTTAATATGATTAAATTATAGCTAGGAGGGCAGGAGGTAATTCTAGTAGCAGTTAGCTTTCAAAGTTTGAAAGCAAGCTAAGAGTCTATGTGTAGTAAAAGTAGGAAAGGAAATAAAGAATCTTTATAAAGTGAAGGTATCACCTTTCACACTCAGTGGTTCCTTAAACTTGCGATGAAAGCAGAAACAGTTCTCAAATAATATTTCTGCCTCTGTCTTATATGTTTTCTACTGAGAAGATTTAGAATGCTTTGATTTCAACAACATCTCCAATTTATCTTCAGTGACACCTGAATTATTTAAGGCCTTGCCTTCATTTAAAGTAACAGCAACAGTAGAAAACAATAATATAAAACCCCAGAATTTCTCAGTGGTTTTAGTTTTAACTGACCATTAACATTTATACATATTTATATTTATATTATTTATATAAACATAAATAGCAGATTCAAGCCTCAAGAAAAATTATAAAATCATTTGAATCATAAAAGTATTTTAACAAACATGTTTGTTGTTTAAACTTCATTATTTAAACTTCCTATTTTCTTAGCCTTTGACTATAAGATATATACTAATTGGGGAAAAGACAGACCTACTTTATCACTTGTTTTGAAAAATAGTAAATTAATGATTACTGTTAATCTTTAAGTACTAAGAGAATGTGGTGCCAGACTGTGTTCATGACTACATGATGGCCATTTTCATTTTTTCTGAGAAAATACAAATAAAATCCCCTTTTTATGAAATAATAGGCATAATTTAATCTATTTAATTAAAAAAATTTTAAATGCCAGCTTATAAGCACATTTTATTAAAGGAAAGTTATGATTTTTTAAAATATACAGTTGAATCTTTACTTTCAGAAATGATAGTAATCTCTAGAATGGTGTAAGTACCCTAGACCAGTGGTTTTGAAACTTTTCAGAAATGTTTTATACTCTTTAAAAAAATCAATGAAGACCCAAAGAGAATTTAATGTGGCTTCTACCTAACTATACTTACCATATTAGAAATTAGAATTGAGAAGTTTACTAATTATTTATTTAATAATTTATTTAAAATAAGAATATTAAGCCAATTTTACATTAATGTTCATTATATATGTTTTATGAAATTTTGCTAATCTCTTTAATGTCTGGATTAATAGCAGCCAGCAGAGACTCTCATTCCTTTGTGTTTTCTCCAACATCTAACGTATGTGTGCATTTGAGTAATAATGTAAGCACTCTGAGGATTCTGCAGCACAGAATATTTAAATTGAATGAGTTTATTCTAAAGATGATGAAGTTGTGCCCAAGAACTTCCTGAAGTTTGGGATATTGCAGCCATATGTCTTTTTCCAATGTAATAAACTATCATTAAGTATGTATGTGCATAATGTACTAATACGTAAATACACGTGTCTTTGGATAAAGCGAAGATCTCTGATTTAGAACATCTGCTCCACCTCTTCTTCCAGGCTGAGCACCAGGGTGCCTGCCTGGTAACTCCAGTTCACTCTCTACTTAAATGGCACCTGCTCCAGCCGAGTGGCAGCTTCCTGCCATTTGCACTTGTCCAGGCCTCTGTAGCACCTCCCACATTTCTGCATTCATTTCTCTTCCTCTCTCCATTGCAGGTATTATTGGTTTGATTATTTGTTTGTTTGTTTTTCCTATTTTATCAAGTCCAGTTGGTTTCTGTACTAGACTCATTTAAAGAATTGGATTTTGTGACTTTTCTTTATGCTATCTTTTGGTTTCATTATCATCTCTTCTCTCTGACTTTCCACAAAAAATAGAATATGATACATCTGCTCTCTGGACACCTACTATTGACCTGTCATTAAATCTTAACCCAAAGTAAAAGAATAAAATAAAAGCTCTAGAAGTTTAATCTGGAGAAAATTAAATGGGTCTATTTAAAGATTAATGTTAAGAGGCAAATTACCTTATGCACATGCTAGTTAACAAGTACATGCTTATCACAAAGAATGCCTGATGTAGAAATTTGTCTGGTAGTGACCTTCAGGACATGGATTAGGGATATATTAGACAGTGATTCAGATATAACTGATTCCAGGTAAGTAAAATATAAATGAAGAATTGTCTGACTTAGCAGTCACTCATTTATATTTGCTTGGTTATATACTTTTTGGCCAAGTTATTAAAGGGGAACTATAGACATTTCCAAACTGAAAACTGATTATCGAGTTCCTTTAGAATGCTTTTGAAAAATCCAACTAGATAGAGTATACTTTTGATGACTGAAAACTGGTGATATTTTAAAACATTTAGATTTATGTGTAATATTACAAGAATTATTTGCTAGCACAAATATTTTATTCCTACCTGTTTTAAGCTGCTTATCTTTGCATATTGTCATTGATAAAATGAGTAACTCTAAGACTTTGCTTCAAAAATATACCCGTTGTGTTTTGATATAGTTTCTGTTTAAATCTAAGCACTTCAAGTTAAGGACAAAGAGGATCTTTAACAATTAACTGGATATAGAGAAGTATATCTGTTTTTTTCTTGTGTTGTTTCACTTGACAATGTTTGAGCATGCACATGGGTATGTATTTGTTTGTTTGTGTGTATGTGTATGTGTGCATAAGAAAGGGGCTACCATAAAATTAACCTGTATGTTAATATATCAGAGGACTAAGCACTAGTCTTTCAGGATGCCCCTTTTGTTTGCAACTATACGTGAATCAAAGAAATGCTCAGTGCAATAATGCGATCATGGACCCGGACAGTAGGGCCTTAGTTAGTAACTGTTGCTATAACATTTTATTATCAGTTTGGTAATTAACTAATCTTTCGTAATTAGAATAATCAAAACAATCCAACATAGCGTGGTCCTTAGAAATATTATTAACTAAAGAATTTGCTTACTCCCTGATTTTGAAAGAAGATTGAAATATTCTCTACATCAAGGTAATTTGACTTTGTGGCTTTTCTAAAATTGTCTGACATTCTAGAACATTCTTAACTATGTTAAATACAGTCTTGAATGCCTATGAAATATGTTATAGAATAATTTAAAAGTAAAACATTTAAAAGTCAAATATATTACCAAATCTATTTAATATCTCGTTAACTTTCATGAGACTTTCCATCGGTTTGTGGTCCTTAAGGATTTTTTTCCTTATTTAAAAAATTATACAGTAAAATTGACTTCTTGTGTGTAAAGTTATTTAAATAGATTTGTGCAACCACTCCACAATTATGATAATTTCACTAGCTTCTGCAGGCTATTTTTTTATAGTCATACTCTACCCCGCTACCAAACACTGGCAAATATTCCATCACTATAGATTTATTTTTTTCTTTTTTGGAAGGTCATGTAGATGGGATCACACTCTAACCTTTTGACTGGTTTCTCTTACTCAGCATAACACCTTTGAAATACACCTAAACTGTTGTGTTCATCAAATGTTTACTCTTTTGTATTTTGGAGCAGAACTCCATGGTTATGGTATGGCAATTGTTTCTTCATTAAGCAGTCAAAGTGCCATGAGATTGCTTAGGGGCTAAGATGTCCTTTTTAAAAAAAACACACCAAAAAAACCAGACTGTTGGGATTCTCTACTTTATGAGCATTAGAAATCCCCATTCTCTCCCTCGAGCTAGAACTAAAAGACTGCTGTCGGGGCTCCTTCCGTGTGCCCGGGAGCACAGGGCCAGGCTCCAGGCTGTGCTGCATTCAGGCTAAGGATACAAGAACAGAGGCGAATGATAACGTCGCTGCCAGCTTGTTGGTAGTTTGCCTTTTAGTCTGTTTTTCCCATTCGCCCGCTACTACATATTTACTTTTTAGGATCCTCCAACATCGGCTCCGTGCATTCTGTACAAATTTCACAACTGACTTCAGTAGGAAGACACAGTGGAATATGCCTACTACATCTTACTCAGACCGGGAACTATTGTTTTCTCAAAGGAACTGTTTCAATTATAAGATTTAGATATACAGCTATTAACAAGATGAGTATGTTCAGAACATAGTTTGTGAGACAGTAATAAAAGCATATATTTTGGCAACGGCTGTCACAATTTCCTTTCATGGTGATAGTGATGGTAAACTTAAATGCATTTCCCCTGAACTAGGACAAGAGGGTGGTGAAGGGAACCGGTGGTGGGGGGTAAGGAGGAAAAAAGGGAGGGAACATCTGTAAACTCTCAACAATAAAGATTTTAAAAAAGGAATCAAAAAATAACTGCAACAACAATAACAAAAAAAAGAAGTAGGTCTTAATTTCTAAGAGTGTTTTGGATTTTCATATATTAAAAATATACACACACCCTTTTACAGGGACAAATGAAATTCTGCTTTATCTTATGTGATACATTATCGAATATGATTTATGCCTTTATATGAAATAAGTAAAACATTGACAATCAAGATATTTCTTAAAATCACAAGCATAACAATTCTGTATATGATAATTTATTATTTATGCATGTGAACAGTGAGAATGTTTAGAAAATATTTTCCAGTTTTGAAGAGTAAAGGAAGTGGGAAAATATTGACACATACTATTTTGATATGGTTTCTGATGTAACAAAACCAATTACCTACTTTTAATTTTGAAGGATTAAAACATATAATTTAACAGCCAACAGTAATTTATGCACTACTGTCAGATTTTGATCAGTTATTTCTATCAAACCACTTCCTGTTACATGCTATTTATACAGAATCTAAAGGCAATATATCTTTTATGCTAACTAGATAATATTATATTATAAATAATAAAAATGCTCTTAAAAATATTTTTTTACTAACCCTGAATCACCTTTTAAAAATATGGCCTGGGGGTGGGGTGGGTGCTGGGTGGAGGGTATCAATAGGGGTAAAAAGGGGACATCTGAAATATTTTCAACAATAAAGATAAAGAAACTTAAAAAGAAGTACAAGGATAGACACATACCTCTTTTACACAGGTGGGTACAGACTGCTTAACAGTCAACAGTGAATGAGATATCAATACCAATGAGAATCCCTGGTCTCTGCCCTGGTGCATTGAGGGCCCCGAAAGAGGGGAACTTACTTTGTTTTTCCAAAGGCTTGTTAATCAGATAACCGACAGGATTAGTTAGGGTGAAAATTAACCTTCGTGAAGGAAAAATACTGCCTTAGGACATGACTTAAAAAGTTTTCATTTCTGATTATCCTTTGTGGTTATTTTAGGACTCTTGAGTTTGCAAGATCACCTTGCAGACCTTCACTGAGCTTGTCTGGTTTAGCATGTGGACCCTTTTCGTCCAATTATGAAAAGTTTTTAAACTATCCCATTTTTTTCCTCTAGTACTTTGTTTCTAAAATGGCTTTGTTGGTTGCAGCTTGCTGAAACAATACAGAAAAATAAAATTAATTCAAAAAGCCTAAAAAAAAATGTTTCCTTTCCATTATATTTTACGACATATTACCAACAAAAATTACAGGTGCATCAAAAAGATAATGTCTAGAATAAACTAGTCTACCCTAAAAATAAAAGTAGAGCTGAGACAGATTTTTAAAATTAGTGGCATAAAGTACTTTTTTAAACAGGTGTCTATAAATATTATAAATAATGGAAAAGGCACCTTGCCTCTCATTTCTTGTAGGGATTATTAAAGTAAGCTTAATAAAACTACTATGAAGAGATAACAGAAGATAAAGTAAATTAATTCTAATTCTTGTTTCTACCTAGAAGACTATAGCAAACTTCACACAAGATAATACAGTTTTAAATCCTTCCACAAAAATGTTCATCCTTGTAAGAAGATGTCAGATCCCTTCCAGCTTTGTCACTGTCAGCATATATCACATATTTTATAAATGAATTCTTGTCCATGATTTCTTTCAGAAAAGTACTGAGAAATGCAAAGGGTGTGTTCTTTTGTGGATTCAAAAGTCAGTCAACCCTACTGTCACTTTGAATTTTCTGGGGCTGTGCACTTTTTAAATATTTTTATGATTTCACATAGTCCATCAGGCAAGGTTTTAGGACAAAAACAACAAAACATTCTAAGCATGTTAAAAACCAAAGTATTTAACGCAGGGGAATAAGTACTTAGAAAATAGTTGGAAATGCTGGGAGAGTGAAAGTCAAGTGAAGGTTGCGAGCACGGCTGCTTAAAAGCACACACAAAAACTCTATTGTCAGAGGCAGGGAGCGGCCCCACTGCCTGCTGCGCCGCCCCTCGTCCCTGGCCGTAGTTTCTGTGGCCTCTGACTGAGGATGACAGGCACAGCAACTCTGCTTCTGGAGGCTGCCCCTGCTTCCGAGCAGTTTCATAATATCACTTGATAGACAACAGTGCAGCAGGAAAAATCTGGTTCAAAACTCCTAAGAGTTCTTCCATGGAGCCTAACATGCATTCTATAACCCTGGCCACAAAGGAATCTAGAATATGCAATTTTGAGTTTCCCGTTTTTTTGTTTTATGGAAGGGGGAATAGAAGAGGTTGAAAATGGGTACAAATATTAGTCAACATATCCAAGACACATAGAATATTTCTTTTTCTACAAACGTCTTTTCACTTAACTCCTGTATCTTCATGAATTTAGTGCAAGATGTCTGGATCATTTGCATTTGTTTGTTTAATAATACCTTTATGTACCATTACTTTTGAGAACATAGCCTTTTATGATGAATGTAAGAAATCTCACTTTGTTATCTAACATCTAATCTTTATGTCTTTCAACTAAGTGGACAGGAACATCTTAAACTGTTCAAGCAAGAAGATACATATAGGATTATACAAAATTAAAAATAAATATTTATTATATCAAGTTATCTGAATTGGGGAAGTGAGAATTTTTTTGGGTGATAACTCTCTGAGGTTCAAAAGTGTAATTTTCAAATTGATGAGAATTAATAAGCAACCCAAAAATCAAAGAGGAAGGAAATTAAAAAGAATATTATGCATGCTTTAATCATCACCCAAGTTGAATTATTTTAAGTTTAATTTTATGTTGTTTCATAAGTAGTTTAAGGCACTGACTTTTTATTAACAATTTGACAGAGAAAAGATTGACTACATCTAATTCACTATATATGACATAGTAGATATGACATATAGACAATATATTAGGTGTGAGAAACGTTGAATATTATACATATATATTTTTCTTATTGTTCAAAATATTACAGATGTCCCTTTTTCTCCCCAACGACCCATTCCACCCCACCTCACCCTCCTCCCCGTCCCTCACCACACCATTGTCCGTGTCCTTGGGTTGTGCGTATATGCATATAAGTTCTTTGGTTACTCTCTCCCCCTCCACCCACCCGCCTCCCTCCTTCGCTCTGAGATTCGTCAGTCTAATCCATGCTTCCATGTCATTGAATCTGTTCTTTCCATCAGTTTATTAAGTTCTTTAGATTACACATATAAGCGAGATCATGTGATGTTTGTCTTTCTCTGCCTGGCTTATTTCTCTTAGCATAATATTCTCCAGGTCCATCCATACTGTCCCAAAGGGTATGAGATCCTTCTTCTTTACAGCCGCATAGTATTCCATGGTGTGAATGTTCCACAGCTTTTTTATCCACTCATCTACTGTTGAGCACTTGGGCTATTTCCAGATCTTAGCTATTGTAAACTGCGCTGCTATGAACATAGGGGTGCATAAGTTCTTTCTGATTAGTGTTTCAGGATTCTTAGGATTATTCCTAGAAGTGGGATCACTGGGTCAAAAGGCAGCTCCATTTCTAATTTTTTGAGGAACCTCCATACTGTTTTCCATAGTGGCTGCTCCAGTCTGCATTCCCAACAGCAGTGTACTAAAGTTCCCCTTTCTCCACACCCTCACCAGCATGTGTCATTTGCTGACTTGTTGATGGAGCCATTCTGGCAGGTGTGAAGTGATACCTCATTGTGGTTTTAATTTGCATCTGTCTGATGATTGGTGACGTTGAGCATTTTCTCATGTTTCTTGGCCATCTGTATGTCCTCTTTGGAGAAGTGTCTATTCAGGTCCTTTGTCCATTTTTTGATTGGATTGTTTGTCTTCCTCTTGCTGAGTTGTATGCATCCTTTGTACACTTTGGAAATTAGCCCCTTATCAGAATCATCCTTGGCAAATATGTTCTTCCATACTGTGGGGTTTCTTTGTATTTTGAGGGTGATTTCTTTGGCTGTGCAGAAGCTTTTTAGTTTGATGTAGTCCCATTTGTTTATTTTTTCTTTTGTTTCTCTTGCCCTAGGAGATGTATCAATGAAAATTCCACTAAGTGAGACGTCTGTGACTTTACTGCCTATGTTTTCTTCCAGGGTTTTTATGGTTTCTCGACTTACGTTTAAGTCTTTTATCAATTCTGACTTTATTTTTGTCTATGGTGTAAGTTGGTGGTCTAGTTCCATTTTTTTGCATGTAGCCATCCAATTCTACCATGTTCATGAATTGGAAGAATTAATATCATTAAAATGTCCATACTACCCCCAAAAATTTATAGATTCAATGCAATTCCTATTAAAATACCAACAGCATATTTCACAGAGCTAGAAAAAATATTCCAAAAATTTATGTGGAAACAAAAAAGACCCCGAATAGCCTCAGCCATCTTGAGAAAGAAGAACAGAGTGGGAAGGATCACTCTACCGATATCAAACTGTATTACAAAGCCACTGTAATCAAAACAGCCTGGTATTGGTACAACAACAGGCATATAGATCAATGGAACAGAACAGAGACCCCAGAAATTGACCCACACAATTATGGTCAGTTAATATTTGACAAAGGAGGCAAGAGCATACAATACTCTTTATTCCATACTTGTGTGGAGTAAAGACAGTCCCTTCAACAAATGGTACTAGGAAAATTGGACAGCTACATACATATACTTTTATAGTATAGCTAAATAGGACTTATATGGCTTTTCAAGTTTTTAAGCAAATGATGATAGTTTCAAACTGTTACTTGACTGTATCTGAAGTGTATTTTGTTTCTTATATCTTATTGTAAAATTAAGTGTGTTGTTGATTGAGGTAAAATAATTCATGTTTCATATGAAATGAAATTCTGCAAAGCATTTTGGATTACATTTTCTAATTTGATGTCTGCTATAATTTGATATAACCACTGGGAAAGCCACTTGATGGATATACTTATACTGAGCATATGCCCAGGCTATGACCTAAGAATCCTTTTCCAATATTTTCAAAACAAGTGTATCCACAGCTTCACCAAAAGAAATGGACAAGACTATTCTAGGTGTATTATTCTCAATACCTCTGAACTGAAAATTACCAAAATGCCGAACAACTACAAAATAGATACATAAAAATAAATTATTGCATATTCACATATTGAAATAATATATAAAAATGATAATGAACAGACTATAACTAAATGATTCAGTACCTACAATATTATCTGGTAATATTTTGTTTTTATAAATTTCCTTAACACTCAAAACTAGAATGTGTTGGAAGTCAGGTGAGGGATTACCTGTGAGTGTGGAGGGCTAGTGCTGGAACAAGTGCCAGAAGGACCTGGAGTTTTGCTAAATGTTGCTTCTTAATTCCAATTTTGGTTACAAGAGTTTGTTCAACTTATGAAAATTTATCAAGTGAAACACTCATGATTTTCTGCATTTATATATCAACAAAAATTTTAAAAAGAAATGTAAATATAAATGACTTTTAGTAGAAAATCACTTTCAAATTAATGGTGACCCTTTTATTCTTCTTATTGTCTAATTGTGTGTGCTTCACAACTTTATAGTATTAGTTAGACCCTTGACGTCATTGAATTTTTAGCCAGTACTAGAATCTAGCCTGTATATAAACTGCTTAGATCACTGAAAATAATTCCCAAGGAATTAAATTCTTCAAGTTCCCAGAATAGGAGTTGATGGTGGAATAATTTTCTGACCTACTTTTCCTGTGATTGTCAAAATAATTATATTGCACTTGTTTCTCTAAAATTCTCTATAGAATTACAAAACATAGTATTAACGAATCATTATGAAGGACAATAGATTTTTTGACACATTGAAAACAAACTACTTTTTTACCTGAACATGTTTAGACATTGGATGTGTGTGTGTTATGATTTGTGGTTGCTATTTTTTTAATCCAACATTGACAAAAATTGAGTACTGACATATGCTTTTATGTAACATTCTTTACTAATACATATCTAAGGACTGCCCATTGCTTTTTGGCAGATCTCCATGATTTAAACTTACGACTTTCAATTAAATAAAGGAATATGTCTTTATGCTCTCATTTAAAAAGTGATTGCTTCTTTTATTACATGCTGAATGTGTGTGGTTTTATAGAAGGACCTATATTTTATTTCTCTATAATCTAGTAAATACAGCAAATATTCTCCATATTCCTTAGGTTGCCTTTAAATCATACGGCCCTTAATGTCAGTAGACATGTAAGTGAGTAAAACGGTTGACATCCAATTAACATGAGCTTTTATAGGTTTAATGAGTAATAATAAATTTAAACCACTTCTTTGGCATTTTTAAAGAAAGTGGAATTACAAGTGGAATGAACTAGAGGGAATATTGCTCCACTTACTCATAATAAATTATTTCTAAATTATTTGTTTTCAAACAGGAGGAATTTGCTTTGCAAAGAAAACCAAGGGTTATTTAAACATTTCTGTTTGCTGTAAAGCCAAATAATAAAATACAAATCTTTATACTATATGAGAAAATCATAGGGTTTAAGTCAGGGCTTGCTATGTTATTTAATTTTATGTTTAGGCATTCAATTTGCAGCTGTTTCTTGATTCCCCTTTATTATTTTACTGCCAGTATACAGAATGTTTCATGTTGTCAAAGTAATATCAGAGGTTTTTATAAAATGTAACATTAAAGTTTTAATTAGCAAGTAAGACTTTTGCCAAACATATGTACTTTCTCATATTTTATCCCTATTAAAAATGTGTTTGAAACTGATAACAGAAAGGACTTTTGCTGGTAGGGAGTGATATAAATTATTGAAAGTAATTTCAATATAGCAATAATTAATGCAGCTTTAATGTGTATAAAATAACATTTTGAAGTGATAATAGCCAATTAAACTTATTCCATAGACAAGTAACTCTGAAAATCATCTAGGGCATGACTAATGCTTACATAATTAATTTATTATTTGATGTGATTGTGGTAATTTTCTCAGAAAGATGTTTCTTTAAGAATTGAGTTTTCATCATCCTCTCATTTTTAAAAATACATTTTCCAAATATATTGCTGAAAAAAAATGGATCATTTTCTGAGAGTTGCTTTCCAAGTATCCAATATTGTTAGAAGTATTAATAGTTCAACACTTTTATGGCTGCATAGTATTCCGTTGTATGGGCGCACTATAGTTTATTTAAACATTCTCCTGCTTATTGGCATGTGGGTGGTTTCCAAGTTTTGACCTTTACAAATAAAACTGTTACAAACATTTACGTTAAAGTATCTGTATGGACATCTGCTTTCATTTATTGACCTAAGAATGGAATGTCTGAATCATGTAGTAGATGTATATTTAATTTTTAAGAAACTCCCAACCTGCTTTCCAAATTTGTTGATTTGTTTCCAGTTCCTACTAGCAGTGTGCCCAAGTTCTAGTTACTCCACATCCATGCAACTATTTGGTGTTCTCCTTGAATTTTATTTATTCTAACAGGGGTGTAATAGTATCATTATGTATTTAACTTAGATTTCCCTAATGACTAAAGATGTTGAGGATACTTTATGTGCTTATTTGTCATCCATATATCTTCTTTGGTGAGTTGTGTGTTCAAAACTTGACACAGCTAAAAAATTCATCAGTGAGAAAATGAATAATAATTAGCAGTACATTCATTCAGTAAATGTAACCATCATATCAAACATCCCAAAATATATAGGCATGTTTTTATTTATTTTTATTTTTTCTCCACACTGTACATAAAATCCCCAGGAATTATTTCTCTTTAATTGGAAGTTAATACCTTTTAACCGTCTTTACTTATTTTACCCCTTTCCCCATACACCATGCCTCTGGCAACCATAAATATGTTCTGTGTATCTATGAGTTCATGTTTTTGTAAGATTCTACCTATAAGTGAGATTATATAGTATTTGTATTTCTCTGCTTGAATTATTTATTTTTTTAAATATATCTTTATTGATTTCAGAGAGAGAGAGAGATAGAAACATCAATGATGAGAGAGTCATTGATAGGCTGCCTCGCCCGCAACCCGGGCATGTGCCCTGACCGGGAATCGAACCCCAATCGCCTGGATCCTAGATCGATGCTCAACCGCTGAGCCACACCTGACTGGGCTCTGCTTGAATTATTTGACTTAGCATAATGACCTCAAGGTTCATACATGCTGTCACAAATGCAGGATTTTCTTTCTTGTTATGGCTTAATAATATCCCATTTTATACTTATATATACACACACATTTTCTTTATTCATCTGTCAATGGACAGTCACATTGTTCCCATAACTTTGCTATTGTAAATAATACTATAGTGAACATAGCAGTGCATATATCTTTAAGAAATAGTTATTTTGTTTCCTCAGGATAAATATCCAGAAGTAGAATTGCTGGATCATATGGTAGTTACATTTTTTCCATTTTTGAGGAAACTCTATACTCTTTTCCTTAGTGTCTGCATTGATTTACATTCCCACCAACTGTGCACAAGGGTCACCTTTGCTCCGCATGCTCACCAACACTTATCTCTTGTCTTTTTAGGACAGCCATTCCAACAGGAGTGAGGTATATCTCATTGTGGTTTTGATTTGCATTTCCCTGATGATTAGGGATGCTGAACACTTCATGTACCTGTTGCTATTCTATGTCTTCTTTTCCAAAAAAAAAAGTCTATTCCCCTTTCAATTTCTTGGTTTATTTCTATTGAGTTGTATGAGTTATTTACATATTTTAAATGTGGACCCCTTATCAGATATATAATTTGCAAAACTTTTCTCCCATTCCATAAGTTGTCTTTTCATTTTGTTGATGGTTTCCTTGGTTGTACAAAAGCTTTTGAGTTTGATGTGGTCTCATTTATTTTTGCTTTTGTTGCCTTTGCTTTTGGTGTCAAATCCAAAAAAATCATTGTCAAGACTGATGTCAAGGAGCTTACCCAGTATGTTTTCTTTTAGAAGATTTTTGGTTTCAGGTCTTATGTTCAATACTTGAATCCATTTTGAGTTGGTCTTTGTGTCTGATGTAAGATAGAGGTCCAGTTTCATTCTCTGGCATGTGGATATCTAGTTTTTTCAACACCATTTAGTGAAGAGACTCCTTTCCTCGTTATGTATTCTTGGCTTCTTTGTTATATGTTAATTGAACATATATACGTGAGTTTATTTCTGGGCTCTCTATTAAGTTCTATCTAGGCGTATTTTAAAATAGATTAGGAGATAACATTTGTGCAATTGCCATGTCACATTTTGTATTACCATAAGTAACATTTTATAGTTTATATTTGTATTACTAGTGTGTAGATAAAACACATCAAAATAAAAGTTTTAACTCTGTAGGCTATTGAAGCATGTTTTTACTCATTTATAGTTTTTACTTGTCTCACAGCTGTTACCCCAGAATAATTATTACATTCTAGATCACTAAATAGGACAGTGCACTGCCTGTGTACAATTATTTTAAAAGAGGCAGGGACATAGACATCCAAAGACTTAAAAAATTGTCAGTGAACTGCTGTGTGGAACGTGCAGTTACATTCCATCGCTACATAGCAGCTTTACGGCGGCCGTGCTTCCCGTTTATGTCTGCGCCTGGTGACTACGATCCATACATGCATAAGACAAAGATAAATGCTTCCAGGTATGAGTAAGAGTGTAGTCATTCCAAATAGAATAAAAGCTTTATTTTCTGTACTCATACCTTAAGGAATTCTTGTTTATTGATTTCCCTCCTCAAGTTTCAAAAGTTCAGAGATAAATTATTTATTGTTATGGTCTGAAATCCTTGTATAGCAATTCACACCTATCATTTTTCAGAGTTCTTGTCTTCGAATAGGTGCATAAAACCTTTCATTCCCTTCTTTATCATTCACTATCCCTTTTCCTGCTCTTTTTCCCCAACTACTAATACATTTATAAGTATCTAGCCTTAAAAATTCAGTTCCACTTGTCTTTCTTCTTTTAGTTTTTTACATAATGTCAGATGTTTTCTCATAGGTTTTGCCACTATTTGTGGTGAAGTGTACGTACCAGATCGCTTTCCCCCTTTAATATGTCTATATTTCTTATATTCTACACGGTGGGATTGGCTCCATTATATAAAACTCACTTGCCTTAATGGTTTAATTTTACTTCCTATATAAATTACTTTATTTTAGTTATTAAAACAATTCATGGTTTAAGTAGAAAGGCCGACTTTCTTTGAAAAAAGTTCTGACATAATAAAAAGATTCGTAATCTTTCTAATAGTCTCAGCACATTTCTAAGTGCATCCTACATGCACACAGCATTTGGTCAAGATGCAAAACTTTGATCTTATATTTCTTTCACTATGTATCTTCTTGCTTGCTTCTTCATTTTCTGATTTTGACAAAACACATTTATGATATGCATTTATATCGTTATTTAATTTATGTACTAGAATGAGCTTCTAAAGGTCTTTTTCTCAAGAGAATTTTAATTTAGTTTTGTAGTTTTATATTTAAAGAGATAATTATTTCTGTTTTGTACTTTAAAAAGAAATCAAGTTTAATTGTAATGGCATGTTATTATCACTACATTTACCCATCATAGAAAAGGTTCCAGTTGGACCTGAGATATATGATGCCAAATGCAATTAAATAAAAACAACCACTGTACTATTTTCTTCTTTTTCTCCTTTTCATGTCTATGTTTTCTTTGTTTTGAATGAGACAAGGAACATGTATCTAGGTGTTTCAGCAAAACATTAAATACACGAAAAGTGGGACATCTGCAATAGTGTCATGAATAAAAATAAAAAAAATAAAAACATGATGCCTGACCAGTGTGGCTCAGTAGCTGAGCATGGACCATGACCCTGGAGGTCATGCTTGGACTCCCCAGTCAGGGCACAGGCCTGGGCTCTGGGCTCAGTCCCCAGCAGATGGCGGGCAGCAGGCGTGAGATTGATGATTCTTGTCATTGATGTTTCTCTTTCCCCCTCTCCCTTCTTCTCTCTGAAATCAATAAAAAAACCTATATTTATAAAAACAAAACAAACAAACAAAAGCATTAGAAGTAGACCGAGGTCTCTTCTCAAGAGGTCCAATGGACATTATTTTTTTTTTAAAAAAACAACTTGACTTCTAGTTTGCATTAACAGTGTTGACCTTCCTTACCTTTGAAACACTCCATTCAGTTATTTGAACTGTGTTGGGCTAAAGGTGGCTGCAAACTCTGTCACAACTCTAACAAAAAATGGAGTTGATTTTTCTGCCCTTTTAAATCTAGACACCTGCGACCTATAGAATATGGTAGAATTAATTCTGAGCTGCTTTCAGGCCCAGACTCTGGGGTGACTGGCAGTTTGTGCTCATTTTTGTGGAGTGCTCGCTCTCGGGAAGCTCCGTCTCGCAGCCGTGCAGGCACCGGGGCCCACAGCTCCAGCCAAGCTCCCGGCCAGCGGCCAGCTTCCAGGGGCGCCCAGGGCAGTGAGCCATTTCAGGCCTCGGTTCACCAGCCCCAGCCTTTGTCTGACTTGGGCCGTGACAGATTCCTAGAAAAACCTCCTCGCTAACCTCAGTCAACACACAGCCATGAGAAATAAAAATAATGTTGTTTGAGGCCACTAAATCCTGGGGTGTATTTTCTTTACACAGCACAAAATCTGCACAATAGTTTAACAGTGGAGTTTAAAGTGGGACACTGACTATATAGTTTATCTCCCACATTTCTGGCTGCCCCTCATTAATATTTTTTCGAGGTTTCTTAACCCATGTTCAGCTAATAAATGCTGGAGGTCCCCAATAATGAGCTGTTGTCAGCGGTTGTAGTGCACTTCTTTTTTCACTTACTATTCTTTTCTATGGCAACATGATTTGTGCTTTTATCATTACATGGTTATAACAGACCTAACTTCCCCCTGAAAATACTAGATGCAAATATTTAACTGCTTTCGAAGTATTCTAATTATATTTCGTAAAACACCTGACCAATCAGTATAGCTATTCAAACATTTTTTGTGTGTGCGCACCATGTTGTTATCAAATCTAAGAACTCTACCTGGGGATAGATCTCAAAGACTTTCTTCTGAAGTCTTTCCTAAAAGCTTTATAGCTTTACATTTAAATATAGGATCCATTTTGAATTAAGGTTAGTATAATATATGAGGTGTAGGTTGATGATGGGTTGATTTCCTGTGGGTGATCAATTGCTTCAGCACTATTTGGTGAAAAGTTTATACTTCCTTGATTACATTGCTTTTACCTTTTCATCAAAAATAATTTGGGCATATTGTGTGAGTCATTACTAGATTCTCTGTTATTTTCCATTGAGCTAAGTGTCTATCCCTCTGCTCACAGCACATTGTTGTGATTACTGTAGCTACATACTAAGTCTTAATAGTATTGGATACAGTGATACCTCCCATTTTATTTCTATTTTTCAGGATTGTTCTAAGGCTTATGCTTTTCCATATAAATTTTAGAATAAGCTTGTCTTTGTCAAAAATCATGCTAATTGAGACTGAGTGGAAGTTAATAGCAAGTTATGAAGAGCCAGAGGGGAGTTTTAAATAGGAAAGAAGTATTAATTCATTAGTAGGACAATGTTGTTGAGCACTTTGTAATATATGAATGTGTTAACTGATATATGAAGCTGTTTTCATCCCTGCCCCTTTTTCATCATCTAGCCCCAAGTATTTCCAGGTGCAGGCTGCTAGCGTTTAGGGAGAAGCAGTCCTTTTCTGTGGAGACAGTCTCTTTCAGTAAGCAATGAATTCCATCTTTAGCTATTGCACGCAAGATGTCAGTGTTTTATACCAGTTACTGTGACAATTCAAAAGATTCCAAATACCAAATGTTCCCTAGAGAGATGATATAGCCATGGTTGTGAACATCTTAGGATAGCCATGACCCTCTGGTTGTCAAGAACAAGGTTTCCCAAAAACCCCTTACACAGCAGAAGGGGGGGGGGGGGGGGAATAATAATAATGGTGCATCATTGAAGGCCAAGGAAATGGAAGGGAGACCAGAGAGATTTCAGAAACCACTGATGAGATATGTGTTTCATATTCTCTATTTCAAACTCAATTCCTAGACATAATTTGAAAGAAATTTTTAAGAGAAAGGGGCTGTTCCCTCCTCCAAGTTTTAGATTCTGAGAGGAAACTAAAACCAACATGTTTTATGAAAATGGTGACAGGAGTTAGGAGAGAGGGTTGATATTTAGTTCTCGTGAGTTGCCCCAGTTCCTAGTAGAAAAGGGCCCAGAAATCCACCATGTCCTTGAGGGGAAATAAAAAGTTCATTGAGAACCCAACTAGAGATCCTGTAGGAGGGAAAGTTACTTTTGATTTCAAAGGCTTTATGAGAATTAAATATATGAATAAAGTAAAAATCCTAAAACTGGGCCTGCCTCATAGTGTGTATAATACTTATTAGCTGTTATTATTAATGACATCTACTTTGTGTCAGACATCCTTGTATGTGTCCACACTAAAAAATATTTTCCAGAACATTTGTATTGAATCTAACTGAAATGAGTTTAAGAAAGAACTGTCTCCTGCCCTTGCTGGAGAGGCTCAGTTGGTTGGGCTTCATCCCGTGCACACACAGGTCGCTGGTTTGATTCTGGTCAGGGCACATCCTGGGTTGTGGGCTGGATCCCCAGTAGGAGGTGTGAAAGAGGCAGCCCATCCATGTTTTTCTCTCTCTCTCTCTCTTCCTCTCTCTCTAAAACCAAATTTTAAAAAACTTAAAAATGAAAGAGTATTGTTTTTTAAAAAAAATAACTCTCCATTTCAATTAGATAAATAATTCATATTGTTTCCTACATAGCTAACAGCTAGATATCTGCCTTCACTTCAGTTAAGATCCCAGAGACTTGGTTTGACAGTTAATTAGTGGTTATACTATTCAACATATTATATACTCTAGCTAATCATACTAATCAATTAATAGCAAGGGCATCATTAATAACTCTTGTTAAGTTTATAATCACTGCATTAGTTAGAATTAGGTTATTCTGTGTATTATATAAGCCCTAAAATAAAAATGACTGTACAATATAGAATGTTAGTATTCTCTCATGTAGAAGTATAGAGATAGGAATCCAGGGGTGGTTCTGCTCCAAGAAATCCTCAAATTGCGAATTCTTTCAGCTTCCCACTAGACCCTTTCTAAGCTGTAGTCGTGATCCTCATGGCCTCATGAGGCAGCACCCACACTCCATGTGGGAGAATGAATGGGAAAAGGAAAGGAACAAGGGCTCGGGCTCACGGACGAACAGTAAGTCTTTACAAGACTTAACAGAGTTTTTATTGAAAAAAGTGCAAAATATAAAGAACAAACCTCTAACTTATCATATATTATGCACTTCAAAATTTTAAAGCATGGATTTAAAATAGCATTCATAAAGTTATATATAAAGTATATATTTCCCAAATATGTGCATATTATTTTTAATTTGGGTCAAGGAAACTTGCAACTCATAAAATATTTTAAAGCAAATTGTTTCTTAGGTTATCTTAATCTGGTTATCTTTTATTATTCACCAGTTACAGTGAGTGGATAAAGTATAAATTGGGGGTCATGGGAGTAATATTATATATATTTTATATATTTATGTATAAGTTCATTCAACTAAGAGAAAACATTTTAGGCCTGATCTGGTTGGTATAAAGGTATGAAATAAAGTAAATAAGATTGCTAATAAGTTTAACACATAGGAATTGGTCAATATGTGCTCTTAGCAAAATCACAAACTGGAAATCTTTAATACAAGAAATGATGCATAGTGCACATGTAAAATCTGAATCAAATCGCTTTGTTAACTCTGGCAGGCAATATGTACACTTCAGCCTAATCATCTTTAAGAAGTGAAAAGAAATTATTTTTTGCTTATGGCAAAAAGATCTTGTGGCTCTAAAGATAATAATGCTTATGAAACAGTTTCTAGGAGAAATTATGAATTATTCTATAACCAAAGAATCAATATTTTTAGCTAGATATTGGTTGGGGCTTGGGGTCTGGCAGATTCACTTGTTAACATTTCATCTGGAGAAACAAAGGATTTTAGGTAAAATACTGAGATACTGAAATGTGAGAATGTTATCAATAAAAGCTGAGAAATTTTATGGCAGGTATAATACTCTTAGATAATTATTTGCTTCAAAGTTTCAGGAAAAATCCCTCAGGAAATCTGAGACTATAAAAACAATTGACTGAGAAACAGTGTTTTGGTGAGATTATAGCTGTTAAATCAAATATACATTATGTACAATGGGGATGTTATGGTAGGTAATATAACACACAAATTGGTCACTCAGAACATAAATGGGATTAACTGCCCAGTAAAGAAGTTTCTTAACCATTTGAGAGACCAAAATCACCTAGATGCAGAGAGATTATAGCTGCAAAATGTGCATCTAAGAAAGATCGACATTTTGGTGAGTATATGATTTGATATGAAAAGCTTTAGAATGATGTCTACAAAATAGGAAAGAGCTTTCAAGCCAGGACAATGTTTTTGTTTTGTTTTTTACTTTTTTAATGAGTAACATCTAATAGAGAAGTATTTGGAAAACTGATACAACACATACTTTAGCAGTAATAATACACCCCCTTTGAGTCATCTGCACATAAAAGAGTAAAAGGAAGGACTCAGTCTGGGAAAAGCACTATAGTCATGCTATTATTAATGGTCAGGGAAGTTCACTTTCCCTACCTCCCACTATAAATATTCACTCTGTTGATGGAAGAGTGTATGTGTTATACAGCTAGATGGAAGTTTGAATTTTAGCCATGTGTCAGCTAGATGGAATCTAGCAAGTATATTATTTAGCATTCAATCAGGAAGTAAAATTATGGTGAGTGACAGTGAGTAAGAAATGTATTAGTGAGATTAGACCTTACACAATTATGGGAGCTGATAAGGCCTTGGCAAAGCTGACGGAAGACACCCTGCTCCAGGAGTTGCTATGGGTGTGGCCCCATGGCTACAAAGTGAGCCAGCAGAGCAGCAAAATCATATGTGAGCTGCACAGCACCTGACATTCTACACTGGATTCCACAGGGTAGCAGCTGTTGCTTCATATCACTTTCCAGATCTCACACTCATATCTTCAGCGGCCAAACCTAAGCAAGAACCACCTAGGGAAGGGAATGCTGGAAAAGGTAGTTTCAGCTTAGCCAAGTTCAAACAGTACAAAAGCACTACAGCATTATATTCTCTGAGCCTCCATTCATGTTTTCTAAAGTGAGGAAAGCATTTTCCTGAGTTAATGTGAGTTGGAAAATATGTAAATGGAAAATTATGGTAGCTCCACTCAGTACCAGAAACAGCTATGTGTCTTTCCCCCTCTGCCAGTGCTACACCTGTGAGAAGCACTTCGTACAGCTACAAAGGCCATGAGAAGTCTTCCTGCTGCTTCCCTCAGAGGTATATTCATTTGCAACTCCGTCTCGGAGAAACAGCCCCATGGAGACACGCAGAAAGGGCCTTTTAATCTTCCAGTTTGTGCATTCAAAGCAAATTCCCAGAGAAATAACACCATGAAAGATGGGTAAAGTCAAAACCACAGATTTCTGAGTCAGAAAGATTTGTAAGGAGGCTCCGAGTCTTATTTAAAGTGTGACAACTTACCTATTACAGTGATAGTGATAGTAACAGACAATAATAATTGTTCCTTACAGGGATTTTCTGAGGGCTAATGAGATTCTGTGAGCACCTAGCACAATGCCATGCCATTCTGTGTTTTTTAACAACCAATTTCTTTTTCCCGTTTCCATTCCCATGGGCCAGACAGCTGTTTGCTAGACTTGCCTAGACTCTACTCCCATTTATTGCATGGCTCTTGTAGAACACATGTTGATTGAGCTGAATTCAAAATAACCTACTGTCAAGTAAACTTTTAGAGATAAAAGTAAAGTAAATGTTAGCTTATTTTTAAAGGTTACAGAAAGCCTAAGAGGAAAGAGAAAAGACTCCTTCAAAAGATTCAAATAAGCTAGTTAAAAAATCAGAAGAGAGAGGACATTGGTAGGTCAAATAATTCACTTTTGTGATTGTCCAGAAACGGTTTCAGCCTTTGAGATACTTCGTTTATCTCCATACCAGGCTCCCATTTGTAATGTTATCATTAGAATTTGAATCCCTCATTCTTCTTCCAAAACGGGGAACAATAAATGATTTTATGACAAGCGATCAGGTATTAGAGGTAAGCCCTAAATGCAATACAACAGATAAGACCTGATGGGATATTACAAAATCATTTTTGAACAGAAAACTAATTATTTTAGCTAGTACTCACAAAGATTAGGACAAAATAGATCTTATATCTTTTAAATTAAGTACAAGAAGCAAAATTTCCCGCTAATAGGCCATTAACTGGAGCGAGCCTGAAATCCTTGCAGGTAAAGAAATGAATTTAGGAGCAGGTAAACATTGTAGAAAATTTCTTTTAAAAACACATTTTATATCTCAAGGAAGATAAATGAAAGCTTATAAAATAGGTTTGGTATAATCAAATAATTAATACTGTCTCTCAGCTTAAGAGGATATAAAATTATTAAAAATCATTTATATGGTCAGAGTTGGTAAAGTTGGGTCAAAGAGAAATTATTTTTATTCTATTTCTTAAATCACCTAATCTCAACACCTCCCTCAAGAGGATTTTGCATGCCTTGTCATATCAGGGGTCCATGTCATACCAGCGGCTCTCTTGTATCATAACTTGCTTTTAAGCCACAACCTAGGATCAGTTGTTTGTATCATATTGTGTTTTTAATTTAAAGGTTTTAAATTTTTGCTTGCTGTTATTTCTGGTTTGTGATTCATTTTAATTGTTGAATAGTTTTGCTCTCTGTTTCTTTTGGAGGTTTATTGATTTATCTGTTTTTCGGCACCTAGGTTTTCTATAATTAAGTAGACATTGCCATATTGTTTAGGGCTTTGTGTTTGGAAAGCACTCTGCCACTTTCAGATTGTGATACCTGGGGTGAGTTATTTAACCTTTCTCAGCCTCAGTCTCCTCACTCATTCAATGGGGATGATAATACTTACCTGATAGAATTGTTGTAAAGATTTAGCAATGTCATGTACATAAGAACATATAGCACAATGCTTGGTGTATACTGAATTGTGATGGTTATTATTAGTTTCAGATTTCATGAAATTTCAGCAACATAGCTACTGTCTCACATTTTGATTTGTAAAATCAACTCTGATTATAGTCTCCTTTCTCAAGATACTGTGTTCATCAGTATCTTCTTTTTTCATTTATCTTAAGTGTTGAAAATATTACAGATGCCCCCTTTTTTCCCCATTAACCTCTTCCACCACCCACCCACTCCCCACCTCAGGCCTTTTCCACACTATTGTCTGTGTCCATGGGTTATGCATATATGCATATATATTCTTTGGTTAATCTCTTCCCACCCACCCACCCCCACCTTCCCTCTGAGATTCGTCAGTCTGTTTCATGCTTCTATTTCACTGATTCTATTTTGTTCATCAGTTTATTGAGTTCTTTAGATTCCACATATAAGTGAGATCATGTGATGTTTGTCTTTCTCTGCCTGGCTTATTTCTCTTAGCATAACATTCTCCAGGTCCATCCATGCTGTCTCAAAGGGCACGAGGTGCTTCCTCTTTACAGCTGCGTAGTATTCCATGGTGTAAATGTCCCACAGCTTTTTTATCCACTCATCAACTGATGGGCACTTGGGCTGTCTCCAGATCTTAGCTATTGTAAATTGCACTCCTATGAACACAGGGGTGCATATATTCTTTCTAATTAGTGTTTCAGGATTCTTAGGATATATTCCTAGAAGTGAGGTATCACTTCACACCTGTAAGAATGGCTGCCACCAAAAAATCAGCAAATGGCCTGTGATGGTGAGGGTGTGGAGAAAGGGGAACCCTGGTACACTGCTGGTGGGAATGCAGACTGGTGCAGCCACTATGGAAAACAGTATGGAGGTTCCTCAAAAGATTAAAAATGGAGCTGCCATTTGACCCAGTGATCCCATCAGTATCTCTTTCCCCCCACTGGAATAATAGGGGACTGTGCTTTATATCCTGTTCACAATTTTCTCTCTATTGCACTTAGCCTAGTAAATAAATATGCCTTGAACATGTCTTGCCCCTTATAGGCACTCAAAGCTATTTTTTAAATGACTGATAACAACTAGTACTCTATTCCCCTTTATAATCATCTTGTGTATTTGATTCAACATAATGATAACTGTATACCCCCTATAAACCACGAGGCAAGGATATTTACAAACCATTTTCTTCACTTACATCACAACCCAAGTTGATTGCACTAATATTTTTCCTGAGTATACAGTGAGAATCTTGAAAAAAATAAAGGATAGTATTTGGCACATTGGTGAACTCTGGAATGACAGAAATTGGTGACTTTATTTAAATTAGTATCTTCACCAAATATAAGGAATGATGTCAGGAGCCCTGTAGTTGTGAGTATTTCCAAATCCATCCATAAAATCTGACAAAGAAACTAAATTCAAAGAAATCCAGAAAACATTGGAAACAAAAAAACCCCAAGTGACATGGAGTCATCATGAAACCCAGAATGAGACTAATTACCAACAGCAGCAACACTCTGCTTTCCGAAAGTGTGCCGGATGGCAGAGGGGATGGGAGAGGTGGGGGTAAGACCTGCAAGCCTGAGAACTACCAAGTTGCCAAAACTTACTAATGAGAAAGGTGAGCAGGGCCATTCGAGAGCATCAACTGAATTTAGGAGGAAACCTTTCAGGGGCAAACTTACAGGTGACTGCAAGCATATTTCTATCATGTTTGAATGTGCTGGAGCAGGCTGGACCCCGTGAGTTACTGAAATTAACCATCCGAAACTCTGATTTGGAGTCAAGTGGAATCTATAAAGCACCAACTATAAAATCATCCTAAGGTAACCAAATCTACATGGAGAAACAGATGACTCCAGGTCTGGGGTCAAAAGTGTAAAAGGTGAATTTCAAACTCTTTATTTTACCACAAAGCTAGGAAACAATGTATATAAGGTTACTGGAGTCATGGCAAAAGCGGTCTAAGCTAACTTGGAACAATGGCCAACATTAAATTATGTGAGCCACAGAAAGAGTAATAGCTTTTAATGGATTGCAGCACATCAAATTCTTAAAATCCATAAGTTCAAAAAAATAAAACACCAGCACTACTACCAACAAGTTTATAATTTTAAAAACAATTTACTTTCTACTTTTAGAGGATGTTAATGAAACATAACCAATATTTGAAAAGTAAAAAATAAAGAAGAAAATTCAAGTTACAGCCTTCCTTTCCTGTAAACACATTATTATTCTAACTCATTTAACCAAAACCTGACTTCTACAATCATTCACTGATAGCATCCTTGGAAAGAGAGAGAAGTAAAAGAAAGAGGGAAGGAGGTAGGGAGGGAAGAAGGAAGGAAGGAAAGAAAGAGAAAAGAGACAATGTATTTTTTCTGATAGATGTACGCGTTCTATTATCTTATAAACTACTCTTACCTAACAAAAAAATTCAACAAAAATAGCTCAAAACTTAAAAACTAACAGTCACATTACAGGAAATACAGAGACTAGAGAAATATGTTAAGTACCAGCACAGGAATGCATCAACAAAACACAAATTATGAATCACTCTATAATAGACAAAAGACAAAAGAACTGTTTGTTTTTTAAATAAATCACAAGGAAAACACCAGCAAAGAAAGGGTTTACTTTAACATTCAAAGAGACCCAAAAAACATATCAACAAATGTGTGGATCTTCTTTGAATTTTGATTTGGACAAATTAACAGTTATGAGAAAATTAGAGAGAGATGAGCAGTGTCTAGATATTGGATGATAAAGATATTTTGTCAAATCTTAGGTGTGATGATAATATTGTGGTTATAATTTTAAAGAAAGAGTCCTTATGTTTTACATATTTGTGCTGAAATAGTTATAGGATATAATGTTTTGATATATGAAATTTGCATTAAAATGATCCATTGATGATGGAAGGGGTGGGTGGGGGCAACATTTTTAAATAGTTGCTGAAGCTATTGATGGATATATGGGAGTTCATTTTATGGTTATCTCTACATTACATATGTTTATGTTTGAAATTTTCCATAATGAAGGTAAAAATAGATGTGGTAGACTGATAGATAGATCTCTGCACCCCTCCATAAATCTGCTGTTGAAAGAAAACCATAAAAGATCTTTCTATGTTATTTTTTAAGCCCCTGAGGAAACAGAGTGCTCATTTAGAAAATAGTTTACAGAAAAATAGAATGAGAGTAAAGTGATGATAATTACTTTTAGAATCTGCATCTCGCTCACTGATACATAGTGACAAATGTCTGTCTCCATCCCTTCTTCCATCTCTTTTCTCTTTCCATCCTTTTTTGGTAACTTATCTCCACCACTATCCATATATAAGAAACAGCACTTCTATTAGGGGGAAATATGATATGAAGTGAATGTGAAAATTTATGTTGGGACTCCTTAGATTTCCACTTCAAATACTTTATTTGAACATTTCCCTCAAAAATACAATAATTTTGATCTAAATTTTAATAATTTTATCTCATATAGGCAGAAAAATGCATGATGTTTCAAGTTTAAGTTAAATGAGAGAAAATATATGATATTTAAATATGTGTATCTTACCTGATACAACAAATGCCTTCTTGAAAATTATATATGATTATTATGTCTGGTAAAAATAAACTGTAGTTTAAATTATTAAAATGGCATGTCATTTTTATTGTATACTCTGATTTTTTCTAGGTTTTCTTAGCATTTGACCTTTGCTGATATAGTTTTTGTATTACATTTTTATTATTGTTATATTTAAAACAGTGTGATGTAAAGATCTAAACCTATTAAATCCATAGTAATTCTTATAAACAAGCTTAATTGCCTTTCCTATTCTATAAGAAAAATTTATCTGGTAACAGTCTTAGAGAAGAATTTATGCAGGATTTTTTCTTTTTCTCTTACATGCCTTCTTCCTTTGCTCAAACTGATGTCTTACTGAGACCCCCCCCTGAAGCTTTGATCCTGGAAACAGCAGTAGCCAGTCTCTATCTGAGCCATACCAAACATGTTCAACATTCAATTGCAAGGGTCAGACAGAGAAACTTTCAGTTCATGCTTGTTAACATTTTATTACTGCAGGAAATATTTAAAGTAATATTCTCAAATATGATTATTTCTGAATGTATTGATCAAGTTAGGGATCACAGTTGTACTTAGCCATGTTATATTTTCTGTTAATAATGGGAAGATTTTAATAAGGTAAACATACAGTTTAGACTATATTAGCATTTAATAATTATCAGTGCTCTCTATCTTTTTTTTGTCTTTTAATAGTTTATTATTAAATTAGGTAATATTTCAAAATGTAAGCCTCATCTAACATGGTTACAACATGGAAATTATAATAAAACAGCTCAAAACATCGCCCAGAACATATTCCTGAAACTTAGATTAGAGGAATACTAGAACTTTTTTATTTTAGCTCTCATAAATTTTATCTTTCTTTCAGATGTCTATCTTTTTACACCTCTCCTTTCATGCAGAATATTGTCTTTAGACATAATTTCTAGTCCACAAATCCTGTTATGATTTCTAATGCGCTGTTGAGAGAAACTCATTTACATTTTTAAGAATGAATATTTTTTCCATTAAATTTTTTTGTTGTCCTTTTGAAAAACAATTTCATGAAATTTGTTCATTTACATGATACTCATTTTTGTGACATCAATCATTTTTTCATAGTGCAAACTTGTTACTCTATATTATGTATCGGGTAAATGCAATTTATGAAATCCTTTGTGGTCTAAAAATAGTGTTAACTGTTCATACTGACTTACATAGTATCCTGTTTCCTTATGTGTTCATAATCTTTGATCATGAGCAAATGTTTCCTGATCTTAATCTATGGGAATTCTGAGGAGCAGAATTGATGTTTTCTTCATAGTGAAATTGCGTTTGGGGTACAGGTGTTGTTACAAACTTGGGGGTACTAGAGACCAATGGGACCCCTTTTAGTTTTGTCAAGGTTTATGCTTCAATATGAAGTAGAAGATTAAGCTCTCCAAACCTGCCATTAGTTCATGAATTAATCTCAATATCTTGGTGAGAACTTGGGCATTTGCATTCAAAGTTTGTGTTTCAGGTATATTATTGGCGATGATAGAAATCTAACTTAGTGTAAGAGCAATAGTGCATTGCAAAGTACGTTTTCTCTAGGATTTAAGTAACGACCCCTTATTGCATGTGTTCCATGTGACTGATAGAATTGGGAATCTTATATACATCCTCAAACTTCTACATCCTTGATTATCAAAGAAATAAATTAACAGTATCTATCATTCTCTTTTACATAAGAAGAGATATTATGCACCTTAGTAGCATCCCATCGCCACACTCACCCCACAGTTGTGGTGTGTGAGATGTAAGACTCTGATGCAGTGGGATAACACGGGCCAAGAACTTCCGGAGATCTGCCTTCTTTGAGTTGTAGTTTCCAGAACCTGGGGAAGGTGAGTTGAGAGGATTAACAGTGATCTGAGCCGGTGAAATGCAGTACCTGAGCAGTGGAGGGTCAACTTCAAAGTTTGTTTAGATTTTGGGTTTTCTTTCATTTATTTTTTAAAATGATTATTGACTGTAGTTTTGTGGCAAGGTAGGCAGACATTTCAAGAAAGTGAACAGGACTGCCGTGTCAGCTAAGATGAATTCTTCTTGTTACATCAGGGCATCTTTTTCTTGATTTATCTTAATTTTGATCAGTTAATTTTTAACATTTATTTAACCAACTCCTTGTAACAATTTGTCCACCAGTGCTGCTGCTAGCATGAATGTTCTTATTTTCTGGGACATCACATTCATTTAAGCTGAAAACAATTATAGTGTCCAATAATATCAGTTATAACTTTAACCTCTTTATTACCTAAATTATTTTATTTACATTTTAAACACTGGCTATATTCAAAAACTGACCATCCCAGCAGACTAGAAATAAATGTTTTATTCTTCCAACTAAATTTCAGTACTACAAGGCAAGGGGAGTAAAACGATACGTTGGAAAAAATGCAACAGTTGTTTAGAAGATGGACACCAGCTCGGCCGGCGTGGCTCAGTGGTTGAGCATTGACCTAGGATCTAGGAGATCTCCGTTCAATTCCTGGTCCGGGCACATGCCCGGGTTGTGGGCTCGATCCCCAGCAGGGGGCAGTGGATCAAAGACTCTTTCATCACTAATGTTTCTATCTCGCTCTCCCTCTCCCTTCCTCTTTCTGAAATCAATAAAAATATATTTTAAAAAAGGCACCATATGATTTATGATTTCACTGATGTGTAGAATCTAATGAACAAACTTAGCAAACAAAATATAAGCAGACTTATTGGCAGAAAACAGACTGCTGTCAGAGAGGAGGGGTTTGGAGGGGCTGGGTGAAAAAGGTAAAGGGATCAAGCAAAACCAAAACGAAACAAAAAACAACAGCTCATAGACACAGACAACAGGATGGTGATTACAGGGAACTGGGTGCAGGTAGAGGAGGGCAAAGGGGGCAAAAATGGTGACTGAAGGAGACTAGATTTTGGATGGCAAACACACAATACAATATAGAGATGATGTGTTACAGAATTGTACACCTGCAACCTATATAATTTTATTAACCAATGTCACCCCAATAAATTCAATAAATAAAAATTAATTAATTAATTAATTAACTGGTGGAATAAATGAAAACTACCAAAAAAAGAAATCATATAAACACCTGGAGAAACCTGAGGAAGTTCTCCAGTACAGAAATGACCTCCCTCTTCACTATTTCACAGGAAGCACTGTCTGCTGTTTGCTTAGTATTGTCCTGGGTGTCTAAATTAATTTCCTCTCTGTTCTACATATAAAATTCCTATGGATTTCAAAAGCTATATGATATCCAAATGAAATTTTTAATTAGTTGGAAACATGCTACTAACTGTGTTTTAGCTGGATACTTTTTAACCATGTGGATACATTAAGGTATTTTTCTCTGCTTTTGAAAACCATTTTTCATCCTTAATTTGTCACAGTTTTCTCTATAAACTTTTTCACATGGTTTATATCCCAGGGAAATTCTGTAAAAAAAAAAGAAACAGGACAAATTTATTTATTTATTTTAGCGGCAGATTTTTAAAATAAAGCTAGTGGTTGGTTCATGGGAAAGAGTTAGGAGAAAAGAAGGTCATTTGGCCAGTTTCATGATGTCCTGTGGTAGTAGCTATATTTGGGTTGCCTTGTTATATCATGGTTTGATTTCTCGCCCCCAAAAGATAGCTCACAGACTTTGAGCTGAATGTGAAAACCATTCTTTTCTTTTGAATTACTTCAAACCTCTTAGTTTATGAAGCTCCATTCCCTCTGTATCCTTCAGGAAATGCAGATTAAACTCTTCATGTTGCCTTAGGGATTTAACTAGCTACATTGTGCTCTGAAACTTTAGCTCATTTGGCCCATACTTCAAACATTATTTTAATATAAAGGAGCAGGACAGTATAGAAATATCATTCTTAGCAACCTCTAGTAATTCTTAGTGAGGAAATGTAGTAAATATGTATAATTTCCTGTATACATAATTTAATTAAGCTAACTCTATATAATTATCTTTCCACATTGTAATTTGTGTTATTTTCCATGAATCATTTGTGTTGACTTTATAAAATCATTAGTTTAAAATAACCTTGGATGTTATTATAGATATGTGAGTCTAGTGACACTAATTGAGCATTGCACTTAAGAAATTAGTATCAAAGTTAGATCAAAGAAGTTGAGATTTGCTAAAAAATATGTGCATATCCCCTGGACACAGACAATAGTATTGTGAAAGCCAAACGAGGGGGAGGTGAGAGGGCGGAAGTGGGCAAAGTAGGGGGAGGAATGGAGGAAGTTTGCAATAATGTCACATTAAAAATTTTTAATTAAAAAAAAGATCAAATGGATAGTTCATCTTCCAGATGTAGTGGCAGAATGTGACCTAATAGGCTATGTTTCAGGTCTTTGGAGTCCCTTTTTCATGTTCCTCATTGCTGCATTATGATAAGCTGTTTATAACATTCCTGAATGGAAGGATCTGTGTCATATACATTATTGAATTCTCAGTTTCTGTTAGTGAATGTCTGAAGTTATGCAATATAAGTAAATATTTATAAGTACATATATACACATTCATATACATTGAATTAATTAACTCAGGGTAAGTATGCTGTAGAGTACAAATACAACATGATCTGGGCACATGTCTTTTTCATTATCTACATAAACATGTGGGGGGATTTAATCTCAGGTTTCAATCTCTCTCTCTCTCTCTCTCTCTCTCTCTCTCTCACACACACACACACACACACACACACACACACACACACACACTCCTATTGTATGTTGGATTCCAGTACTGGTTAAATGAGATAGCAGATCTACAGTGTGGATGGTGCAATTTTGGTTTGTTAAAATTAGAAATTTGTTTTTAGGCGAAAGAGAAAAATAAGACATGACTATCCTTTTGCCACACATGTTTCAAAGTTATTTTAACACCCATGAAGAGTTGAGTTGGAAAAGGAAGAAATATTTTATTCTTCTTAGGAACTTTGTAGTGTACAATATTTCACACATGCCTTGCTGAGATTCTAGATGATGGTGACATTTAGATGGGAAAAGACACAGTTATGCTGAAAAAAAGCCTGGTGCCATTGCTTGTCAAAAATTATCTCAAAATATCTCATGCAGTATTTCATTTTGCAGAGAACTGCATTATTCAGATGAGTTGGTAAAAAGCACAACCTAAATTACTTACTTGGTTTGACATTTTGGTTGCTGGTACCAGGTTCTCTTTATTTCAGTATAGAAGAAAGCTCAGCCTTAGCAAATATTTTTTGTGTGTGCTTCTTTTGATGTTGAACTTAACTAAAAGTATCTGTGTTGGTTTTAGACATTGAATTGGAAGAAAGCCAGTTCTCCAAAATCAAATTTGCTTGATGCCGGTTAATTAATGATCAATTTTCTTAATGATTTGTTCACCCAAAAGTTTTATTAATCATATTTGCATTTGACATATAGATGAATGGTTTTAGTCTCTGCAACTATTAAAATAATTGTCTATCACAGCCAATTTTTAAAACTTTCATCTATTTTAATCTATTTATGAATTGGCCCCTAACTAGCTCTTTAGCTTTATTTTCTACTTTCAAACTCATATAGAACTAAATACTTATATTTTTTAAACATAAGATCATCCCAGACAAAGAAAATATTTTTCTTATTTTTTAAACTTCCTCTGAATCTTGAAGTTGTCTTTATTGACATCTTAGTGTCTGAGACTCTTCTAGTTCTGGGTCCTAGTATAGCACAGAGTCTGTGACAAAGTATCAATGAATTCATAAAAGCAGAAAAAAATATTCTAATTATAAATGAGTGATTGTTTCTTCTTTCTTTGCATATGCCCAAATTTTTAAATAACCTATATATTTTAGTACGGTAGTTTAAAATTTGCTTTTGTTCTTGAAATTAAAAGAGAAGTATCCTTATGTTAATTATCTGGGAAAAATACATAGCTGTCTAAAGGGTGGAAAAATAGAGTAAAATATAGAAACTTCAAAATATAAAAAGAATTTACATATAAAATAAAGACAATTTAATATATAAAAATGTCAATGATTTTAGCCAAAAATGAGATTGTCTTAGGTTACTTGGTTTGGGCATGAATTTATATTATTTCATAATGTCTATATGATGTCCAAATAAAAATTTTCATAGGTTTCAGATATTATGGTGTTTCTCTGTTGGATATATGTGTGTGCATGTGTAAATATGTATATGTGTGTATGTATATATTTGAAAAGCATTATTGTATAGTTGGAATTTGAAGCAAATATTACTCTATTTCATCAGCCAAAGAGAATATATATAATTAAGCTGTCACACTGTACCTACACAAGTTTTCATGATTATGGATTCCTAGGGCTCTAACGGTGCCTTAAGATAAGACAGATAACATTTCAGAGGCAGATTTTGGGATCACATATTGACTCCTTAATGTCTCTCACATTATGAAAGCTAAGGAAATAGCCTGAAACTTAAACTCAGAAATATATATTTTTAAAATTTCATATAAGCTTGAAATTATAATTAAATCTAGTCAATTACAAAGACTTACCTGTCGCCAGCAACCCATACAACAACACGGACAAGGGAAGTTTCCAGCGCTGTTCCTGAGGGATTTACCTTATTCTTACTATTTTAGTATTTACAGTACCTAGAAGTTTGGGATTATGTTTTGAAGTCATTATGCAATATCTTACCCATAGAATTGTTTTCTTTCGTGTGATTATAAAATTCCAAAAGAAGTCGCTTTGTCTGTCAAGTTATTTTGTGGGCTTAGTTTCTTGGAAAGGGATATAAAAGCACAGTCAAGTTTTTAGTCTGTGTTCCTAATTTATGAAATTATTTAACTGTCGTATGCTTATTCATATTATTTCTAGAGTGGAATATAAACCTATATATAAAATTTAAATGGGAAACATCAGCCTTTTTACTATTTTGGCTTGAGCATTTAGGGATAGTATATATAAGAAGCATCTATAAAAAATTATTTCTTTGCTTTATGTAAAAAAAGTAGAGTCAATTTTCCAGTGGATTTTCTATGTCTTGTTTATCCTTTATGTTGAAACACGTGATACATTTCTATTTCATCTTTGCTCCAGGGAAATTTTTATCTTCAGATTATTTGACATACCTGTATATCAGGATATGAAATTTGAATATACTAAAGCAATCAATGTGAATATGTTTTAATCCTCAGCAAGGATATGTTTATTGATTTTTAGAGAGAGGGAGGGGGAGCGACAAAGAGATAGAGAAACACCCATCAGTTGCCTCTCGCACACCCCCCAACTGGAAACCAAACTCGCAACCTGGGCATGTGCCCTGACTGGGAATCAAACCTGCTGCCTTCTGGTGTATGGGACAGTGCTCCAACCAGCTGAGCCACACCAGCCAGGGCAGTGTTAATGTTTACTTAATTCATTCAACTTTGTTTGTTTGTTTTGGTGATTTCTATTCTGATTTTTCTTGTTAAAAATTTTAGTGTTATAGTTAATATGAAGCTGCCTCAAACACTTTTTGAAGGAGGTTGAATATGCTTTCTAAATAATCATAACTTGGAGCCAGATATAATAAATCATTACATGGAAGGATAATTTTTAGAAATGTTCATTTTTTACATAATTAAAGTAAAAATTTTCAATAAGTAATTAAGAGCTATAGGCTATTATTAAGTCAAAATCATTTTGATTAGGTGAGTAGAAAAATTGATTAGGCCTATTATTAATTATATTTCTATTTTTTATTTTAATTTTGATTAAAATTTTTGTTAAAATGGCATATGCAATTTATGAAGTATTCTATCAATTAAGTAAACTATATAATTATGTAAAGTATCATCCCATAGCCCATCTTCTAGAATGAATCAAAATTAACATTAGTTAAATACCACTATATAGAAACAAATGCCTGAATAGAATTAGGATTTTAATATATAGCTATGTAAACACTTTTAAATTGTCAGGTTACATTGATTTAAGTTTTTTAAAGTATCTGAGGTAATATAAAGAAATTGTTGACTTATGAAAAATGTCAAAGCATAATTTAAACTTTCACTTTAAGAAACCTGAAAAAGAGCAAACTAAACCCAAAGCAAGCAGAAGGAAGGAATCAATGAAATAAATGAAATAGAAAAGTGAAACAGAAAATCAATAGAAATAACCAATGACACCAAAAGTTGTTTTTTTGCAAAGATCAATAAAATTGATGTCCATCATAACCACTCATTTCTTACATTTAGTTCACTCTAAACCTCCATGGCTTCTTCAAGTCCTTGCTGGTGAGTATTTTGGCTGAAAACATATACAACAAGAGGGGCAGTGGGATGAGGTGCTGTCTAAGCTTCTGCAGTTTGTCCTGAGATTATAACTGGTATCAATTACCTTTCTTCTAGATCATCCTCTCCCTCAGGTAGTGCTTGTGCTAGAGTAGGTGAATTATCTGAGGAAGCGGGACGGTAAACCAGTCACTTGCCATGGTCATCATGTCCTTTCTGGTCATTGTTGTAAAACTTCTCTCTTCATAGTTAAAACTGAACATGGAAGCACCATGGGACACTCCACTGTATCCCTTGCATTTCAGATACGCACTTTGCTGCTCACATAATGTAGCAGTAATCCTAATTCTCATTAGGATTAGCCCCAACAAGTACAGTGACTCTTTACTTTGTTTTTTGGTCTATAGAAATAAGGAGCTCACATGACCAGGTGATAGACAAAACTTTATGTTTAGCAAAACTTATACTGTGTTCATGATGGAAATGCCCCAATCTGGGAACCAAGACATAAATATTGTATAAGCTCCAAATTATAATGAAATCTGGTCAATTACAAAGAGTTCTGTTTCACTTGCAACCCATACAGCTAGACCCAAGAAATCTAAGCTGTGGTATCAGAAAGCACTAGGTGGGTCTCTGAATATGACGGTGAAGACCACTCCTACTTCTTCCTTTGGTTCTTGGACTCATGTATTGTGCCATATTATGGCCAAGAGTTTAAGGAGTATACCACATATTGAATGACAGCACCTGTCCAACATGGTGCCTTACCTGTGCTTTCAAGAAGCTTTGCCAATGCTCCATCAGGCTTGAGGCTCCTGGGTATTATCACATATGACAAGACTAGTGGATACCATGTTTATGTGTCCATTGATCTGGAGTACCTTTTGGAGCACAGTGTCTAGCCAGGGCATCCAGAACACCTGCCTCTATCTGCA
Source organism: Miniopterus natalensis (assembly GCF_054644295.1). Taxonomy (NCBI): domain Eukaryota; kingdom Metazoa; phylum Chordata; class Mammalia; order Chiroptera; family Miniopteridae; genus Miniopterus; species Miniopterus natalensis. The sequence continues at coordinate 54,946,674 of NC_142084.1, read as the reverse complement.
CATTAGGTCCAATTAACATGATCTCATCAATAGGTGGCTCAATGTTTTATTCTCCAGAATGTCAAGAACATTAATTTCTATTCAGATTATATTGTGACAGAGGGCACGACTGTAAAGCCCTGGAGCATGACTTTGAATGTATTCTGTTTTTCGGGTGAATGTGAATTGTTTGTATTCTTCTCTCATGATCAATGAGTGTTAGAACAGTGGGTCATAAGTAGAATATGAGGCCAGATCAAGGAGATTTTTGTTAATTATGCAAGTACTTACACATGACTCAGAATTTATACCCTGGCAAGGTTCCCTGGAACTTGGAAAATAACAATGGAATACATGCCCTGGCCAGGTAGCTCAGTTAGTTAGAGCATCACCCCAATACACTAAGGTTACAAGGTTACAGGTTCGATTTCCAGTCTGGGCACATAAAACTGAATTTTGTAACCTATAGAAAGTCTTATTTTTTTAATAAAAGGAAAAATTAGAGGCTCCTATCAGTTTTGTAGTGTTTTTAGAATAGTACTAAGACTCTCTGGGTGTTTCCAGTTGGATAACCGATGTTCACTGGGACATGTCTGTCTCTTGCTGAAAGTGTTATAGTTATTACACATTCCACTGTGGTTCCAGCTGGAAAGAGAATTGACAGTTTCCACGGAGTCTTAGCCAGATGTCTCAGACATTTAGCAGTTCAATTCAAACACCTGCATTTCTAAGGCATCCACCTGCATTCTCATTATTAACACAGAAGTTCATTTTTACTTGATTATTAGTAAGTAGGGCTGATAAACCATCTAGGAAAAGCCAAATTATGCACATTTACCTAAATATCTAAGCAAAACAAGTGCTTTCAAAAAATTAAAAAATAGTTTTATATGATTTTGTTGTCTTTGATCTTATGTACTCATACTTCTTCAATCTTAGAGTAGCTTCGTATGATAATTTTGAAAGTTAATAGACTGATGATGTTATTGTTCAAATATTTTTATTATTTGAGATTCAAGGATTACTCTTCTAAATTGTGAATGAAATATTTGTATTTTATATATTCAGTATTTGCAAGATAATTGATAAAATTAATATGAGTGATTTGCTCTGTTTTGTACTTTTCTTAAAGTTAACATTTAAACATTTTTTAAAAATTTGTAATAGTCTGGCCGGGTGTGGCTCAGCGGTTGAGCATCGACCTAGGATCCAGGAGACCGTGGTTCGATTCCCCGTTGGGGCACATGCCCAGGTTGTGGGCCCGATCCCCAGTCAGGGACGTGCAGGAGGCAGTGGATCAATGACTCTCTCATCATTGATGTTTCTATCTCTCTCTCCCTTCTTCTCTTTGAAATCAATAAAGATATATATATAAAAATTCATAATAATTTACTTTATCACTGTCACTGCTCTACTATATTTCCTTCTTCAGATACTTCTTTTTAGAAAACATTTGTAAGAAAACTGCAGAAATAATGTTGCATTCTCCCTAGACACTTTTCAGTGTGAATTAGCCAAGGACAAAAATGTTGGCTTGGATGTTCATTATACAACCCTCCAAAGCTGAAAATCAATGCTGATACGTCACTACTATCCAATCAATGAAATGCATACAAATCTCACTAGTTCTCCGAACAATGTCTCATTTACTTTTCAGGTCCAGGGTTCTGTTCAAGAGCATGTGTCACAGTCAATTGCCATGTCTCTTCTTTCAGTCTGTAGTTTCTCACTTCTTTTACATCCCTCCTATTTTCACAGTTTAAAACTATTTGGCCTTCAACCCTGTGTCCACCCAGTGTTTCATACGACCAGACTCTAATCATTCATTATGTCGTTATCTGCCAAACATCTCCACAACAAGTTATCATTTCTCCATTACAATGACCCGACATAATGTGAGAAGTTATTCAGAGACACTGTAAGTACTCTGACCCTCACCAAACATCCAGCTTTAGCATTCATTGATGGCTCCCACCTGAGTCAACCACCACAGTGATGTTTACCATTGGTGACTTAATATGTCCACTATTTGTTCTAACTTTTCAGTTGGTAGTTTCCTGAAAGGAAAAGCTTTCCCTTATTTTTCATTTAAACCTTATATTTCATCTATTTATTGTCCTATGGGCTCATGAATTCCTATTTCATGCAATGCATTTCTTAATGCTCAAATTGTCCAAATTTTGTTATTAGGAGTCACTTCTAACTGGCTTCTGTATCTTTTTGATACTTTGAACACTTTCCCATAATTCTTTGAGATTCCTTGCTTTTGGAACAAGCAGATGCTAAAGATTCTTGCCATAGTTCTAGAATCATCCATTTCTCCAAAGAGCTCCAGTGTGTGTGTGTATGTGTGTAAAAAACATGACTATTACAATAATTATGTGTGTGTATTTGAGTCTGTGTCTGTAATATGTGTGTATTTTTATATATATACATATTTGCAGTTTTATTCCTTCACAGTGTGAAATCTGTCATCTCAACATATTTACTTATTTGCACAATCAATTTACTTATTTGTTTAATATAACCAATATCTCAACCATGCCAGAATGATAGCCATGTCCACCAGCTCTAAATGCATCCCATCCCACTTTCTTACTCTGGCTACCTGCCAGTGCCTTCACAGCCTCCCATGCACCCCTCAGCCTCACCAAGTTTCCTTGGTCATCAGACATGGTGCTGACATCTCTGTGCAAGAAAAGGAAGGGCCAAGTATATTTTTGCAACACACTGAAGCAGAGAAAATCATATAAGTATTGAGATGTATCAAATTCTATATGTATTTTCAAAGGAGATTGCAGAATTTGCTAATAAATTAAATGTATGTTGAAAGAGAATAGTCAAGGATGACTCGGAGGCTTTGACCTTAGTAAGTTAATGATTAAATTTCATTGCTTGATATAAGGAATACTGTCAGAGAAAAATATTGGGATGGATTCAAAATTAAAAGTTCTTCTTTGAACATATTGAGATTAAGATGCCTATTAAATATTCAAATAGAATAACAGAGCAGGAAGTTGGCTCAGTCAGCCTGGACTTCAGGAAGGAGGCCAGGTAAAAAGATATAAATTAAGATTCAGCTGCACACAGATGATATTTAACACCATGATTGGACAATTTCACCAAGGGATAAATTGAATGCAGAAAGAGAAAAGAAATATATACTGCCAAATACTAGTGAGAGGTGAAGTAAGAATTGAGAATTACATTTCAGATTAGATCTCTAATCTGTTTTTGTGGTTAGGATGAAAGCTTGGTTAAGTAGTAACAAGAGAAAATAGAAAGTGAGGAATTTAAGACAGCAAGTATAAACAAGTCTTATGCGGTATTTGACTGCAATAAATAGCCAAGAAGGGATGTGAGCTGTAAATAATATGGGTGTCTTACTTATAAGAATGAATACTACCGTAGCATATTTGTGTACTGATGAGCCAATATATCCACTCGAAGGTGGAAAATTGATGAAACTGGAAAAAGATAATGTGGAATTAAGCCCTTTCATAGGAAGGAGAGAATGACACATCTAGATATTGGAATAAGGGATGTGCATCTATTTTAAAAGAAAGCACCAGACCGACCTCATGTATCTAAATGCAGGTAAGTTATTATAGATACAGTGATGAAACTCTCTTGTTATTTTTCGATTTTCTTAGAGGCAAAGATCAGCTGAGGGTGAGGAAGGGAAAATGTGTTGAATATTAATAGGGAGGTAAGAAATTTAAAATAACTTTCTATGAGAGTGGGTGAGCGAATGATCTCTGAAAAACAACAGTATATTAGGATAGAACTGAGGGCACAGTTGAAGTCCTAATTAATAAAATTTGTATCCTCGACAGTGGCCTCTATTCTAAAAACCACCAAAGATATACTGTGTGATCTTATTTTTAAAAGTGTTTAGTAGAGATGTTCGGTATTAGAGTGAAATAGAAATATTGCTTCTGTAAGTTCCTTCCATTTCCTTTAGGATTTTCATGCACTGTCTAGTTCTGCCATTTCTCTTTCAATTTCTTCAGCTCTTGGGACTTCATTATATGGGCTGTGTTGATGACCCTGCCTTGCCCGCTGAGACCTCTCGAGGCATTTCGAGGCACACCCCTTTGTATTAGCTCCTTTTAAAATTGCCAAGGTCACATCTTTGACACAATCATCTCAAACTTCTGTGCTTTGCTCTTTCCGACAGTGTTATCAGCATTTGCTCTTTCATCACATTTGATCTAATTCTCTCAAGCTAGTAACCCTGTCTTTTTCTTCTGTTTTCCATCCTTGACTTATTCCACTCCTTGACATTTTAGAATGTGAACTTCACTTTCCAAACAATAGGTGGTGTTGACATATGATGCAAATAAAGAGTTTCTTTTCATCACCTATGAGTGCACTCTTTTTTTCTGGTTTCTGACTTTCTCCAGTCCACTTCAACATAACATTTTTGCATGCTGATGACACTTCCTCTACTAACCCATCAAACTAAAACTAGAGTAAACTTAAAACTAAAATTTTACAGATAATATGAGCTAAAATTTCTTTAGATACCCATAAAGATGTTGAAATGCAGTTGATTTTACTAAATACTTCTTAGAAAAAATATATTTATCTAGACTTATTTAGTGATTTGGAAGTAAAAACATTCTGCTTTTATGACATACACATGCACGTATACATACACATATACACATACACATACATATACATACATGTGTACACACACATAAATACGTATAGAACGACTGATAGATCTATAATGTTATATGCTTTCTAAAAAATGTTCAAGAGGTGCACTCAGTTATAGATGTGGCATTTTAATCAACCATTCTAAAGCAGAATTGCAAACTGAGGTTTGCTACTGTTCAAGATCCAGAAATTTGTGCGTTAATGGTAATATTCCAACTTTTATAAATTAAAAGGTGATGAAAAATGAGTTAAAATTCAGGAAATAGTATTAAACTTAGCTTTTTCTAGCTTAGTTATTCAACATATTTCATTTAAAATTATGATAGTTAATAGAAAAAAATTATAAACAATTTGGGACTTTTTACAACTTACATAAAATCTCTAATATTCAATTTAATCTCAAGAAAATGAAAGGCAGTGGGCAAAATTAATTAGATCAATATTTAAGATATTTTACTATAATTCATGTATGTAAAAATGACAACATTCACAATCTTAAAAACAAAATACAAATATGAACATTAATTTAGATTAATCCTTTTTCGATTACAAATATATAAATATAAATCTAAGTAATATACATAGAAACAGTGCCCAGCACTTGGATTTCAATACATAAAATTTGATACTTTTTTATAATATAAATAATAGTGTATTTGTAAATGTTTTATGTACAAATACTGCTTTTATGCTTTTTAATAGAACTATAAAAGTATATTGTTGTTGCTGTGTGTAAAGAGTGAGTATACTAAAAGAAAATGAATACACTTGCTTGTAAGATGTGGTGAAGTTGAGATTAGAGTACTGTATACAACTTGCACTTGTTCTACTCTGTAGCATAAGGGAGTGAACTGCTAATGTAAATACAAGATTTCTTCAGTAATAGAAAAATAGATGGGTGCACAATGCAGAGCAAAGAAATGTCACCCCAATAAATAAAAAAACCAAAAAACTCCAACCATTTGAATTTTAACCATTTTATGAATTTTTATTTATTTAAAAAATGGGAAATTTTAGTAAAAGGCAAGAACAATATACCAGTTCTTGTATTATAGACTAAGCTACGTTTTTAAACGATGTTCCAAAAACTAATAAAAGTTGACTCCTGTGCAGATAGTTCAACTTCACAGCCAAGGATAGGAAGGGCACATAATTCTTTGTAGTGAACTGAGTATGCCCTGGTAACAATCTATTACTGTCAATTTGAGGTTGAGTGAATATCAGACAATTTTTGTGTAACCATCTTTCACTTCTAAAGCTATGCTTCTGTTGATTTGAGCTGCATCAAAGATTACAATTGAAATTGAAACACTCATAAGTAATCCTTCCTTAGACAGGAATATGTGAACTGTCCTTCTGGGAATATTTAATGTCAAAATTCAATACAATGTTTCTCTTCTATGGTTTGACTACGTGCAAAATTATACTGTTGAGTGGACTGACCACTTGCTATCAGACCCACTTTGTTGTGGTTCATTTTTTTTAAAAAAGCCATGGAAATAAGTGATAAATTTAAAGTTTCTTCTACTAGTAAAATTCAGTTCAAGATCCGAGGTTTTATTTTTAAAAATGTTGTGATCTCATTGCTATAGGGCAGTGATTTTCAACCAGTGTGAGGTGAGAATTTTTAAAGCATGCAATACTTGACTAGTCAGGGGCACTGACCTCTTTTCCCTTAGATTGCCACAGAAAAAGATGACAATAGCTAACACAATAGCAGTCCAGTGTGAATGAATCAAAATTACAACTATTATATATGTGTGTGTGTGTGTGTGTGTGTGTGTGTGTGTGTGTGTGTGTATATATACGTATATATATATGTATTTGAGTGTGTCACACATGCCATGAGATGAAAAAGGTTGAAAACCGCTGCTACAGGGTGAGACAGCCAAGTGGCAAGATAAACATAATCGACAATTTGAAATAAAGAACAGTAAGTTTCAATTAATGTCGTCAATAGGTTGAGACTTTAAACAAAATGATGTATAATGAAACTAATTTATATAAAGGTTTTAAAAAAATATGGTGGCCTGGCTGGTGTGGCTCAGTGGTTAGAGTGGCGCCCTGCACCAAAGGGTTGTGGGTTCAATTCCCGATCAAGGGCATATCCCTGGGTTGCAGGTTCAATCCTGGGCCTGCTCAGGGCAACCAATTGATGTATCTGTCTCTCATGGATGTCCCTCTCTCTATCTCTCCCTCCCACTCTCTCTAAAAATCAATGGAAAAATGTCTTCAGGTGAGGATTAATAAAAAAATAAAATAAAAAATAAAAAAGACGGTGGTAAGAGAGGATATTAAAATCTTTGAGGTGCTTTGTGGTAGTGATCCTTTGTTGGCTTCAGAGGACTGGAAGAGATTCTCTAATACAAACGGTTTTCTGATTTCTGTGGGAATCAGGATTATCAGAATGATGGAGAACAGGTAGCAAGGGCCTCGAAGGCCCTGGAATTGCCCTGACCCCAGCAAACCCTCCTTTCTGGAGGAATTGCCCAAAGAAGTGCCACCACCAGACATGAAAGATGAATGGAAGTCGATTCTCTTTACATCTCCATTTAGTGGGACTGTTTGTCACGTGCCAAAGGCAAATGTGTCACGGATAAGTTACCATAATTCTGTGAAATCGTCATTATTAGGTTATGCCATTGTAGCTATACTTCAAGAACAGTTAAGACTTAATAAATGGCTGTCAGCCTCCGTAGTATTTTCCTCGCTCACCAACTAGGAACAGGAGAAAGCCAGGTTTGCAGATACGCGGCCCACACCGATCCCATCCCCAGACCCGTGTACTGGAGCGAAGCTGATGGCCTTTTTTCTCACTGCAAGGCGTTTTCATGCTCCTGCCGGCCCGTGTGTCCCGTTTGGTCTGACTCCTGCTGTGCACTCTGAATTAGATTTATTTGGTCTCATTCAGATGGCCTTTGCTTATTTTCAGTGTCCCCAGAGGCTCCCAGGTGCCGACGGAGCCTCCGAGCCGGCTGGCGCCCGGAGCCCCCCTGTGCCTCGCTGCGCGCGTTGCCGAGTGAAGGCCGGGCGAGAGGTCAGCGCGAGTCTCGGCCCCGCTCTCCTTGCACCGAGTTCCTCAGCTGCTTAGTCTCAGTCTGGCTTCGGGATTTTGTCATCTGTTCCCATTTGTCGTGTATTTTTGGTGGGATCGGGCCATTTATTTTCATCCCTTTCTGTCCTCTTGTGCTTTCACTTTGCATTTGTTGCATGAGAGTGGGGCGTGTCGTGAGGAGAATCAGGGAGCTGGTAGATGCAGGTGCTTACTGTCTGTGTTAATTAAATCCTGCCAACTTTGCTCAGCATCGCCCTCGGAGTAAAACTACAACACAGGTGGTGAATATTCAAATAACCCGCAGAGTTTCCCCATCTCCCAGGCCTTAACTACAATCTTTGGGCCCTTCACTAAAAACCATGCCTTTCTAATCTGTGATATCACCCCAGTAAATTTAATAGGGTTTGGTGGGAAGAATAATGCTCCCCACCAAGAATGTCCATGGCCTAACCTATGACTCTATTAGATTACAAGGCAAAGGGTAATTAAGTTTGCAGAGGGAGCTAAGTTTGTGATTCAGCCGACCTTAAAATAGTGTGTCCTGGATTGTCCAGGTGGGCCCAATGTATTCACAAGGGTCTTTAAAGGAGGGAGAGGGAGCCAGAAGAGATTCAGAGGAAGACACAACTATGGAAGAAGGGCCACAGAGACATGAAGTGGCCTGGAGGGAGGGTACCGATTGCCAGGGATGTGAGCAGCCCTGCCTAGAAGCTGGAAACGGTAAGGAGACAGACCCCCCACTGAAGCCTGCAGAACAGAATTCCACACTGCTAATTGCTTATCTTGATTTTTAGCCTTGGGAGACCTCTGTTGACTTTCTAACCTATAGAAATTTGAATTGTTGTAAGCCAGTGGGTTTGTTAGAGCGGCAACAGAAAACTAATACAAAAGGACTCATTTTCAAACAAAAATTGTGAAATTAAATGCATGTGAAGAGGACTGTTTTTTGAGGTTCCAGAGAACTTCTTCATAATCAAATTTTGTCTGCTTTACATATACGTTTCCTTTCTCCATTATATTTGATGAGTACCCTAAATAAAGATGACACTGTGCTGGACACTCTGTGGGTTAAAAAGGTTACTAACATAAAATAATATTGGAAAAGGACCTATTAAAGCTGAGATAGATCCTACCAAAATTTTATCCAAATTTTCCCAATATCCCTTGAAGCCTGAAGCAAAGGAAAAACCTCGATCCTATGGTGAAACATTAGTCCTCGGTAGAGCTTTTATGCTCTCAATATTGAAAAACACCAAAAAACGCCAGACAAAGCTATCAATTTGCTCATGACTCCATGGCCATCAACAAAATTTTTATCTCTTACTTCTCAATAGTACCTATCAATATCAATAAGTTTTTTGGGAAGGTTATTGCCCGAAGACAAGGAAAATCACTTTTGCAGCTGAGTCAGAGGTGAAGCGGTGGAAAACAATGACTCTGATGGTTGCCATGAAGTCTAGTCACCTGAAGTTCAATCATCTCAGGTGTCAGAACATAATGCTTTTACTAGAGCTTACCAACTAGTGACAGAGCAGAAAATAAATGTACATGCCAATAACAAGGATGTTTGGGGAGCAGTATTTCACTTTGGGATGCTTTGGAAACAAAGGGTATTTCTTATCTCTGCTGAAATCCCTCTCAAAAATGCACAAGTTAAGAAACTTTTAGATACACTCCTAATTCCTGAAGAGGTGGGTATTACAAAGGTTGAGGCTCATGAAAAAAACAAGACACTATGGAAACTAACGTAATGCTCTAGCAGATCACTGTGCCCAACATCAACTTCAGCCAAGGTGATGATCCTAACTAAAACCTCTAAGGATAAATCTATGGAGGGATTTAAAATATCAGCATTTAGGCCCTGATACGGAAAAAGGAAGTTTAGATGAATCATGGAAAATCCAGGTTTATATAGCACGTGCAAGTTAGTTAAAATTACTTTTAAGGGTTTGTTAATGTTCTAACAAACTTAAGGGAGGTTAGATGCTGTGCATAGGACAATGTGGATGTAAATACATTAGGAAAACTATAAATAACTAAGAGTTCCTTCAATACGGCCTCACTTCTTTTTTCACAAATTTCTGTGATGTTTGCACATTCAAAATCATTTGTAAGTGGACGTGTTGGTGAAACCTCACTGAATGGAGATGACTTAAAGTTTACTCATCTAGAAAAATAAGACCTCATTGATTAGGAAGATATGATGATCAGATATAGAAATAATTGACTGCAAGCAGGATGTCAGAGCCAAAAATGACCAAAAATGTTTCTGAACTTTATGTAAATGTAAGGTTGCAATATGCATTCTTTGGTATCCAGTATCTTTTATTTAATATTTTATTTGTGAGATTTGCTCATGTTATAGCTATGGTAGTTCATTTTAAATGCTATGAATTACTCAATTGTGGAATATATCAATATTTTTATATTTCTTCAACTACTAGAGAAAACTTGTATAGCCCCAGTTTGTCCCTCAAAAACTGCTTCTACAAATTAAAATAGAAATTTTATTAAAATATTAAAATACAAATTCTGAAGCATGTATGTATGAGTTCTAGGAGCATATGTTTCTAGAATTTGTTACCTGATACATACATATTTGAATTTGTACTAATATTTATTCTCACAAGCATTAGATGAGAGTTCCAGTTTTTACACATTTTTAGCAACATTTGGAATTTTCACTTTTTAAAATTTTAGATTACCTATTGTTTTAGGTTGTAGTGGAATCACATTGTGGATTTGATTTGTATTTCCTGATTACTAATGAGGTTAAACATATTTTCATGGTTAATTGCAAGCAAGAAAAACCTATTTGGATGTGAAGAAATATCTAAATATACATGCTAACTGTATATTCTCTAACCAGTTAGGTTTGTAGAACAGTCCTATGAACTGAACTTGAGCACTTTCCCAGAATTGAAAATTTAGAATATTTCACTTTCTTTGCAAAATCATCCCTTTTTTTTTTAAATAAGGATCTACTTTTTCATCCAAAAATGATTTGTTTTAAAGGATATCCGACAAAATTTTAAATTTCTCTACAAATGAGAGTGATTTTGAGTATTACGTGCTTGTTTCTGATTTAGTGTAAATGAATATCAAGCATTTACTTTATAAAGTAGGAAGTAATGGACAAATGGCAGTCATTTTGAGTGGGGAGGAAAAAAATTTTGGATTTGTAAATAAATACTAAGAACATTTATTGAAACATGTTTCAGGTAAACACATGTGGTTAAATGAAAGACTAAGTAATAATCCTTTGAAGAATGTATACACTATTTCAAAATAAAATCTGGAGACGTAACAATAACTGTCAATTTCTTCTTGCTCACCTGCCCTGAAAGAGCTCATGTAGATTTGCCCTTTGTGAGCAATATAAACCCTGTTGACTACTTTGCCTGGTGAAATGGCCTTTCGTAGACTTAGAAATATGTCAGTATTGTTCATATTACAGGTTTCTCCTATCCATAAAAAAGAGAGTAAATGTGGTCTTTTATCTATGTTACCTTTAAGGAAACTTTTTCTTGAATTTCATTGACCTTTTGGAAGTTTATTGTCTACCATTACCTTTCTCAAAATTTTCAAAGCCTCTAGGAAAATTTAGTTATGTATGTATGCTGTGTGTTTTGCATGATATGTTATATAATGTACCTCAAAGAAATGGTATTATAGGGGTGTATATTGCATATATGTGTGTGTGTATATAATAGATCTGCTTATCTATTATATATAACAATAAATCTCTTATCTATTATATATGTTACAGGGTGTGGCAAAAGTAGGTTTACAGTTGTGAGTATGTGAAACAGAGTTTATTCTTGTATTATTTATTGTATTATTTCCATACAAACAACTGTAAACCTACTTTTGCCTCAGCCTGCATATGTATAATAGATAGCAGATAACAATATATAGATACATATATGTATTATCAATATTTTATATATCTATATATTTAATATATAGATTTATATTATGATTTCAAATCTGAAAATTTATCTCTGAATTCTCATCAATCAGTATAGGTTATTAGCAGGCACTCAAAAATAAATAAAAATACATGTGATGTCATTTAAACATCACATTTAAAGTGAAATAATAGGAAAATACTAACAAATAGGCCTGTAATTTAATCACCCAAAACCGTAGAGAAGCCAGCTGTCATTACTTACTTTAGATCACTGCAGAAAAGATGGCCAGTGCTAAGAGAATACAGATCCTTAATTTATTCTTTATCCACTCAGTAGTCTTCTATTTGAATTAATTGTAGGACTGCAGTGGTGGGACTTTTAGTATCCTGCCTCACTTGCCTGCCACCTTCTTAAATTAGTCATAATTGCAGTCACCACTCCTATGCAAGCTGCAGGTCCTGCTTTCTGGGCCTCATCACAAGCCTGTATAGCACATATTTCCACTTTCTGTTTTAGGGGCTTCTCTAAACTGCTGGAGTCACTCAGTGCAAATACAACTGAAATACTAACAACTCACAGGGAAACCAGCCACTATGAGGAGACTAGAGTAGGTGAATATGTACTTCATTCTTACATGCCTCAGATGAACAAAACTTGGTGACATTCTTCATGCTCCTTAAAATGTCTTGGTGTAATTGAGTCCTTGGTTGCCCATTGAAGTAACTCAATAGTAATCCCTTATAGTGGTTTTTCCTCCTATCCTATCTCATCTATTGTTCCCGTCTCTCAACTGCATTTCTTAGAAAACTCAACTGCATCCAAGTCCTTGTCTTCAGTTCTGCTTTTCTGAGAATGCAATTTAAAATATTTGGTACTTGAAGTGACTCTAGGAAGTAGAAAATCAAGATGGTATTATTGAAATGGATCACTCACCTTCCCCGAAGTAACAAAGACATCACTGTTAGTTGTAAGCGTAGTTCTGATAACCCCAGAATGCTGCAGGACTGCACTACTTAAAATAATTATGTGAAGTGGTTTGAGATGAAATACAGTTTAAAATAAAAGCATTGGCCTTTTCACTAGTTCTAGAAATTAAACTATTTTATAATTGAAATTGTAAAAACTATGAAGGTAGCTGGCTTTTGTTAAATGCCTTAAAGTAAGGGAATGACAGGCTCAGGTCATCTAACTCTTAAATCAGAGCATACAGTAAAAGTCACTAAATCTTTATGGAAACATTTAAAGAAATCACTGTCTTCTGTATCTGCAGGGCAGGCTGTTCAGAAAATCAGGCCCAGGATTTAACTGTAAATGGGATTAGACCAGAAAAGGAAATTGAATGTACAGTCTCCTATGCTAAACTCAGGGCCTAAAAGAGGAGTGGTTCACTGAGAAAGATGAAAATATTTGGGTGAATGTGCTTGATAACCTTGAACATTCAGATTCCCTTGATTGTTTTGGGACAAAATGTCCTTTCCTGGAGGGTCTGGTTTCCCCTTGACCATCAACTCTCCCAAGAATCTATTTCCTTTTGTGCCATCAATAAAAGAGTAGGCTTAGCTTAAGAAGGGAAATATAACCCCTGACCCAAGAGAACAGTTTGCTTATGAAATAAAAGAATTAAAGGGCCCAGATAATACCAGCAAGAACATCCAAACACAGGTGAGAGTCTACCTTGAGGGTGTTAGAGGTATAGAGTATAATACAAGGATGGTTTATTAGCAGGGCACAAGCTGCCATCACTTAGAATTTAATATCCTGTTAAGTTATATCTATAGTCTATCCTAATATACTGCTGTGATGACTCCTGAAGTTTGGAATAGATAACGACTGTGTAAGTGAAGTGGGAATGCTAGAACTTACTTGACAGAGTCTTGAAGTCAGGAGGCTAAGGATGGTGTGAATATTAGAAATAATGTATTATGTGAGAGCAGAAGATTCATCACTCAATGTATTCTCTTAAGGACATACTTATCTCATTAATGCAGAGGTCCGCAAACTAGGGCCAAATCTAGAGGATGGCCTGTTCTTGTATGTCTGTAAACTAAGGATGTTTTATATATATATATATATATATATATATATATATATATATATATATATATAAAATATGATGTTTTATATATAAATGTTTATATATGTTATATATAAATGAATGTTATATATACACTTTAAAGAGTTTTTAAAATAACTAAAGGGAAATATTTGACTCTGTAGTGACCTGCAAATCCTAAAAAAATTACCATGTACCATTTTACAGAAAGTTTGGTGACTCATACAGGAAGGCCTTAAAGAATGTACTATATTCTTGATTAAGTTCATTGATAGCTGTTCTCTGTTGGCTGGGATGTATATCAGGTTGTGCTACTGCCAAGAAACTGGGATCCCTAGCATCAGCTGAGCAGATAAGTTTCCCAAACAGTAGAGGCCATGTGGAAGCATGTCCCTATCTAAAACAAGGGGAATGTTGTTGACATAATGTACAGCAAGAGTGGCCACCAGGGTAGGGTGCTCTGACCCAGAGAGATCTGCTGAGATGATGGTGTTACTAGGGGTGAGATAGATAGACAACAGAATGGTTGACTTGTGTAACCAAAAAATGTTAACTACTCATGAACAGAAGGCTGATATCAGCCTCCTAAATGAAAATTGCCATGTGTTAAACTCAGTATCTAGAATAGAACCAATTTTCAAACAGAGCACAGAGATTGAAAGGAAGAGTAGTTCCTTTGAGGAAGCCCCTTCTGATAAAAAGAAACATTCTCCCAAAACTTTCCCAGAACAAACTCTAGGTATTTGTCCAAGTACCTGGTTATTGGACAAAGGGAATACTTAGACCTTTTTAGGACTCTGGGATAGAGGCTGGAGATGACACTAATACTACAAGTCTATGTTGACATCATGAACTCACAATTGGAGTGAGGTTTTTGTGTGAGAGATAGTGATAGTGCTTCAAAACTATTTTACAGTGGGCCCAATGGACCTTCAGACCCAATTTGTGGTTATTTCCTAGTCCCTGAGTTTAGTCAGAGTGGATAAAAAATACATAACCCAACAATGTAGTGACCAGGAAGTTTGTTTAAAAGTGATCTGATCCATGAACATGGAATATCCTTCAATTTATTGAGATCTTTTTAAAAAAAAATTTAAACAATATTTTGGAGTTATATCTATAAGCCTTGAATTTCTTTTGTTAAATTTATACCAGTTTTATTTGTTTAATGCTATTATATATGGAATTACTTTATTTCCAGAATGTTCTTCGTCGATGTATAGAAATACAATTGACATTTGCATAGAGATATTATATGCTACTACTTAACTTTTATTAGTTCTAGTTGCTTTTTTGGTAGATTCCTAAGGATTTCCTATATACAAGATAATATACAAGCAGAGATAGGCTTACTTCATTTATTTTTCAATCTGGATGACATTTATTCCTTTTTCTTGCCTAATTTTATTTTATTTTATTTCATTTTTAGAATCTCCAGTATAATCTTAAATAGAAGTAGCAAGAGTGGGGCATCCTTTTACTATTCCTGATCTTCAGAGGTAAGGTTCAGTTTTTCACTATTAAGTGTGTTATAGATTGGGTTTTTCATAAGTGTATAATTTCATGTTGAGGAAATTTCTATTTCTAGTTTATTGAGTATTGTTAGAAATAAAGTGTTTTGTCAAGTGGTTTTTCTACATCTTTAGAGATGACTGTATGTTCCCAGCCATCCCATTAATATGGTGTATCACACTGATTTTGCAACTGAAAATTAATTTTGCATCCCTGGGATATGTCACTTGACAATAGTATTTATTCTTATTCTATGTTGTTAGATTTTATTTGCTAGTATTTCATGGAGATTTTCCATATATACTCATAAGGTGTATTAGTCTGTTTTCTTCACTTTTATCTGGTTTTGGTATTAGGGTGATAATAGTCTCATAGAATGTGTTGGGAAGTGTTCTCTCCCCTTTTGTTTTTTGGAAAGATTAGCTATTACATTTAAATGGAATTATGTAATATAAAGCCGTATATGCCTGGCTTTCTTTAGTTAGAATAATGCTCTTGAGGTTCGTCTATGTTGTAGCATCATGTATAGTAACTTATTCTTTTCTGCTGCTAAATAGTATTCTGTTGTATGGAGAACACATTTTGTTTATCAATTCACAAACCAATGGGCATTTGAATTTGTTTAAAGTTTTTGATACTGTGAATAATGTTACTAAGGTCACTTGCTTAAAGGCTTTTATGTAGGCATGTTTTTATTTCATTTGAGACATAACCTGAAATGGAATAAGTTTATTTTTCTTAAGAAATTGCCAAATTGATTTCCAAAGTGACTATATATATCATTTTATAGTCCTATCAGTAATGTATGAGGGTTTCAGTTTCTCTAAATCCTTGTCAACACATGGTATTGATTATCCCCTTATGATGATAATGGTTATGATTATTGTAGCTCTTCTAGTGGGTGTGTAATGCATCTCATTGTGGTTTTAACTGGTATTTCCCTAAAGCCTAAAGATGCTTTAGTATCATTTAATGTACATTAGCTATTCATACATGAGTAAAATATGTATTCATATCCCTTGCCCATTTTTAAATGGCATAATTTAAATCTATTTTATTAGTGTTATTGTCTACTTATTGTTATTTACATTTTTATTGATTTATTATTGACATTGACTTGTTTGAGTTCTTTATATATTCTAGGACTAGATTTTTGTATTACATTTTTAAAATAGAATTTTATTTATGGAAACATAACTTTTCTAGATGAGTGAAATCTACCCCTATCTTAGTTATTGTTTGTTAATAACCTTTGAAGATTAGGTAATAAAACAATTAAGTTGTGGAAACCATTATTATTTGTATACCTTAGAGGATCTGCCAGTCACAATTTACCATGTCTTTTTGGGAGTTATTGCAAATAACATTGCAAATATATTTTTGATTCAATTTTTATTTTATTGTATTGCTAAAAATAATAATGAATTCAGTTCTTGATTCTAACTGTCAATCTATGGCTCGAGAGCTCTCAAAATTCTTTATTTTCCTATTTCCTTGTTGAAGCTCAGTATCTTGCTCCCTCATTTACTTCTATAGAACTCTGAATTTCACAGTTAATACTAATAATAACCCTAAATTTAGGATACAAAAAGAACCTACAGGATGCCATTGGGTGAGAGTCACTGCATATGAATATAACATAAATTATATCTCACAGGATAATGTTAAAAAACAAAAGTAAATTTGAAGAGCTAATTGACTTTATTAAACAATTCACCAATCCTTACAAATCAGGCAGCATTCTATCTAGTAATTAGAAATGTGCTCTGAGGGGTTGTACTAAATGGAAGGTTTGTAATAGGAAAAAAGGTGGGGCAAAGAACCTTTAACAAAAGAAAAACATTTATTTTTACACCAGGACATTCTATGTTGGTGGGAGAGGGGAGGAAGGGAGTGGCAAGGGTTTTTATCATGCAGAGTGCCTCTTCTTTCTGTGGGGTGCAGGGAGGGGTTGGAGAGGGCTTCCCCCCACCCCAAAAGATCACCTTACTGGTGCTTGACCAGAAAATTCCAGACTGGTTGATTAAGATTGCATTTCTAGGAAACATTGAAACACCAAGTAAGTCAGGTGTTCAATCTGGGTTTGGTATCTTGGGCTTTAACACGTCACATTTGGGGCCTTATTTTTATAGTTTGATTTTTTTTGTTTTTGCAAGTAGGCTTTGCCTTATTGACTCAAATATGACATTGTTTTTACCTCCAAAACCCTTCTTGTCTTATCAAGAACTACTTCCTAAAATTATAGCCTCACATTTCTGACTTGTTAATTTCTGTCTCTCATATTAATCTCATTATTATCCAATGATGTTCTATTGTTTTCCAGCTCAAAAATAAACAAAAACAAAATTTTTAAGTGTATAGTTTGCCTATTCAACTGGAACTGCATGAGGGTCTCATTTTTATTGATTTATTTTCATTTTTAAAACTTTTATTGAATTTATTGGGGTGACATTGGTTAATAAAATTATATAGGTTTCATGTGTGCAATTCTATAATACATCATCTGTGCATTGTATTGTGTGTTCACCACTCAAAGTCAAGTTGCCTTCTGATAAGTTTCATTTTACCATTAACTTAATTTCAAAAACTAACAGAGAGACTTTAAATATTTTTCCACTTTAACTGAGAAATAATTGAAATATAATAATGTATAGGTGTAAAGTTATACAACATAATGACTATATATATGTGTATATATATGACTAATTAGCACAATAAAATTAGCTAACATTCATCAACTCAATTATTTTTCCCTTCTGATGAAAATGTTTAAGATTTATTAGCAATTTTGAAATATACAACACGTACAACATTGCTAACTAAACTCATCATATTGTACATTACATCCCCAGAGCTTATTTTGCTTATAACTGGAAGTCTGTACATTTGACCATCTTTACCTAAGTCCCTACCTACCCACCTCCTCCCTCTGAAATCACAAATTTGATTAATATTTGAGTTCTTTTATATTCCACATAAAAGTGAGATCATACTGTTACTGGAAAGGGGACCTGGACCTTGGTGGGTCTGCCTAGGGCCAGCTGGTACTGTGTGGGTTCTTGACTTTGTGCAGGAAAAATTTCACAGCACAAGTCCAGATTACTATCCAGGAACATTTATTAAAGCTGGGGACAGTAAAACAAGAAAGGCCTTAGCATAGAAGAAGCAACGGAGAGCCTAGGCTGGACTGCCCTGGCTCTCTGGGAAGTCAGAGAAAAGGGGGGCCTTGGGGTCAGGCTCAGGTGACTAGCCTGTGATAAGCTGCCTCTGCCCATTGCTGCCCTGGTTGCAAGTCTCCTGGGGTCCCTTACAGCTTAGGAGATGAATGCCTGTGGGAGAAGAACAGGGGAAAGGGAATCGGGGGGTAGGGGGCTGTTGTGCTCCCCAGAAGGAGAGCATGAGATGGGTTGTCTTGAGGCTTTTATTTTTCTCGTGCAGGTGGGAATCTTAGGGCAGGTCTCAGGAGAGGGTTTCAACAGAATATTCATCAGTTTCCTAGATGTGCTCCTTCAGGGTTGTGGTCACTGATTGCTCAGTGTCCGGGCAGGAGGTTATTAGTCAATGTATCTGGTCCTGAGGCAGCCAGGGAGACACTTGTCTGGTTTTGCTGCTTATCTGGGCCTGGAGCTGAAATACAACTGAGGCCTAGATGTTATCTTTAGGGAGGAAAAGGTCAGGGGTTCCAAACGGCATGACCAGCGATATGCTAGGGGAGGAAATGTTGCCCTGGGGACAAGATTCTTGTTTTCCCAGTTTCACCCATTGCTAGGCATCCAGGTGCTTCCTACCCTGGCGAGTCTCCATACCCAAGTTTTTGTCCCTGGCCCACCTAACACTATATTTTCTTCATTGGCTCCTTTGTCAATATTAGTTGACAGTTAATGCATGGGTTTATTTCTGGGTCCTCAATTCTGTTTCATTCATCGATGTGTCTGTTTTATTGGCAGTACTATACTCTTTTAATTGCTATAGCTTTATAATATAGTTTGTATATCAGGAAGTGGGATGCCTTCAGCTTTGCTCTTCTTACTTGGGATTGCTTTGGCTACTTGGGGTCTTTTTAGGTTCCATATAAATTTTAAGAATTTTTTTCTATTTCTGTAAAAAAAAAAAAAATTTCTATCTTTATACTGATTGTATTCAATCTATAGATGGCTTTGAGTAGTATACATCTTAATATTAATTTTTTCAATCCATAAATGTGGGATATCTTTCCATTGATAATGTCTTCAATTTCTTTTATAAATATTTAATAGTTCAGTGTACAGATTTTTTACCTCCTGGTTAACTTTATTCTTGTGTTTTATTGGTTTTGATGCTATTATATATGGATTATTTACTTTACATTTTTAAAATAATTTGGTATTAGTGTATAGAAATGCTATTGAGGTTTGTATGTAATTTTGTACCCTGCAACTTTACTGAATTTATTGATTAGAATTAATAGGTGTGTTTTGGTGGGCTCTTTAGGATATTCTATATATAAAATCATGCCATCTGCAAATAGAGGCTATTTTATTCCTTTCTTTCCAATTTTGATGCCTTTTATTTATTTATTTTGCCTGATTGCCCTGGCTAGGATTTCCAGTACTATCTGAAATAGGAGTGATGAGAGTGGGCCCTCTTGTCTTGTTCCTGATCTTAGAAGAAAAGGTTTCAGCTTTTCACTGTTGAGATGATGTTAGCTGTGGGCTTATCATATGTAGCCTTTACTGTGTTGACGTCTGTTCTTTCCATACTTAATTTGTTGAGAGTTTTAACCATGAATGGATATCTAATTTTCTCAAATGCGTTCTCTTTACCTATTAAGACTATTATATTATTTGCATCTTTTATTTTATTAATGTGATGTATCACATTTCTTAATTTGCATATGTTGACACATTCTTTTATCCTAGGGGTTAATCCTATTTGATCAGGGTGTATGGTCCTTTAAATATGCTGCTGAATTCAGCTTGCCAGTATTGATCATTTTTTACATTAATATTCATTAGCAATATTGGCCTATTGGGGATTTGAATCTGACAAAACTGCATTCCAAGCTCCCTGGCCAGACGGGGCCACTGGGCTTTGGTCTGCACAAGGAGAGTCACTGGCTGGCTCTTCGCTCGTATACCGCTCGCTGTTAAGTATGGTTGTCAGAGGAACTATACAGCTTCCTGGGTGCTCTGGTCAAAGGGGCTTACGGCTGCATATAGGAGAGGACAGGGCTATGAATTAGCTTCCTTGCCTGAGTGGGGCTGCGGAACAGGCTCCAAGGCTGGCAAGGCTTGTTGTTTGGGTTTCAAATAATGCATAACTCTGCACTCATTTCTCTGGCTAAATGGGGCTATTGGCTTGGGTTCTTCAGTCATGTTCTTGCCTTATGCAGCTCCTCAGGAGCTTGGGCTCGGGGTGATACTAAGTAGTAAACAGGTCAATGAATTAGCTTCCTTGCCTGAGTAGGTGACAGAACAGACGCCAAGGCGGGCAAATCTTATTTTGTGAGGTCTGAAATCAGGCAGACCTATGCACCAAGTTACCTGGCAAGATGGGGCCAAAATCTTCGCTCTTCCTTCAGGCAGAGCCACTGGTGGAGGTGTCTCCTTGGGCACCACTGTGAGCAGGTGTTCAGTCTCCCAAGACCCAAGCTCTGGTAGCTAATTACTTGCCCCCCATCTCTGTCACAGTTCTGATCTCCAGTATCCAAGCCCCATGTGGTGAGATCTGAGCGGGCCTCCTGGGAAGTGACCCACGGTGCTGGGGAAGCTGGATTTCCACCTTGAGCTCTGTTTGTCCCCCTGAGGAAACCATAGATCCAGAGGGTGCTCTGGGTGAGGCACTTTGCCAGCCTGGGGGAGGGGCGATGCAGTCAAAGGGTCAGTATTCCTCTCACCCTTCTACTGCAGTCCTCCTTGGTGTCTGTGGTCCAGGGGTGCATCAGCCTCATCCCTCCTCCTAGGAGTTCACAATCGTGTCTTCTCTATGAATAGTTGCCAGCTGGTCGTCTTGTGAGGGGAACCGAAGTCAGAAACATTCTATGTCACCATCTTGATGACATTGCTCTGAACTTCCGTTTTTCTCTTGCAGTTTGATGTGAGCCTTTTGCCAAGCTCCATTAGTTATATTTTGCCAGGCAATTACCACTAGCTGACTGTCTACCTTAGAACCACGCCCTCTTTGCCATCTTCCCAGACCTCTGAAGGTCAAGGCAACATGTGTTCTCCGGCCTGGCTGCCTCTGAATTTTAAGCATTGTCTTCTGGCCTCTGTGATTTCAGATCACAAATATCCCAAGTGAACCTAGGGAGCCCCATTCCATGGAGCATCTATAATGACCCGTCTCTCCCTTTTGAGGACAACCAGCATTCAGCTTTCCAGAGAACCCCGCCTACCCTCACCAGTGAGGACAGTGCCTTTTGTGCCCTGCACAAAAGACAGCAGGTTGTTTTCAATAGTAAACCCATTGCTGGTTTTTTTGTTTTGTTTTGTTTTGTTTTGTTTTGTTTATTACATGATTTACTTTGGTTTTAAAAGTTATAGGTAGGCTCTGACATTACATTTTAATCCGTGAATGCTGGCTTTTAAATTTTGGTATATTCCTGACAGATTCTAGTGATTGGTCAATTGACTCTTCTATTTTTATTAATATTCGTAGTTAATTATCTTCCTAATTCCTTGTCAGCATTTTATCGAACAATTAATTGAAGCGTCAGAACTCACTCAACTGTCAAAACTTCTTGAACCTGAGTTAATATCAATCATTTAAAAGGTTTGGGAATTGAATACAAAACATCAATTTAAATAATATCTATTTTTAATGTCCTAGATCTTTTAGCACTGAATGAAAGTTTTTCTTCCATGGGTATTTGAATCATACCAAGATTTTTCAAAAGTTTTTAATAATTTCCTTTCAAACAGTGCTCATAAAGAACCTTCATGAGAGCTAGAAAATGTCTCATTACTCCAGAATCATATGGAAGCTTAAAAAGTTTAATAATATCATGGTCTCTATTCCTTCTTATCTCTGTATCCCCAAGTCATATCCTAATATGACTCATCACATTTATAGATGAATACTGGAAGTTTAAAGACTGGAAATCTCATATAAAATGAACTTTTTTGGTGAGTGAAGGAAAACAGCCCTTGAATAAAGGTGAATGTTTATCTGAGGGGGGAAAATAGAAATGCAAGAGTGTATGCCTTCTTGGTTTAATTCTTGATGTTCACATGTACATATTGGTGATACAGTGCTCCACAAATTAGCAATGTCTAGGAAGACCTGTACTACAAAACCACTGCAGATTTATAATGAAAATATGTTTATGTCAAACAAGGTCAAAATTGTTTTTATGCAAAGATGAAAATGCTGTGCTTGTAATTTGAATTTTTTTTTTCAAGCTGAATGGAGAAAATAGAAGTAGTTCACATAATAATGTAACAGTAGAAAACTTTTTAAGAGTAATTGCATGTAAATTAAGAGGTTTGGAATACAGAGTGACAGAGGTCACGTTTGGGCACATGTTAATAGTATTGTGAAGGAATTTAACCTAACATTTATTCACACTATGTTAGGTAGAAGAATGTCATGATAATATTCCTAATAGACGCTTTCTAAATTGCTTTTTAGGTCTGCGTGTGAGGCACTGAGTTAGGCATTTTAGAGCACAGAAAAAGTAATGCCTGTGACTTTGCTATTTCTTAAAGTAGGTGAATGAGACATATGACTAAATCCAATGACTTCTATTTAAAAATTAACAGTCCTGCTTGTAAAATTTTATAAACTTTTGCACAATAAAGGGATTGGCAGAAAATTAAAGTAGAAGTTATTGGAATGTTGGTTTGCTTTATATAATAATGTTAATAATATTGTCACTTACTGAGAGCCAATTACATACCCAGAACTATAATAATGCTTTATGAATTTCTCTACATTGACAGTTTTTACAAAGAAAGTGCTGTTTTTCATCTTCATGCAATAGATGAGAATATGCTTTTTAGAAATTGTATTTGCCCAAATATAATACCCAGTTGTTGACTGAGATCTGTCAGACTTTGCATTAATGAGAGTAACACAGGTAGGTGCCTGGTATTAATAACCCTCCCCCCCAAGTTGCAGTAGTTTGATAAAGTGTATTTTTTTTTCTTCCATTTAAGATTCCACACGTATTTAGTGTTAGGGGGCAGATTTGTGTACTTTCTGATTTAGAAACCTCTTTCCATTTTTTTAGCTCTCTCTGTCATCCCCATAGGGCCTTAAAATTCTCTTTAGCAGAAGAAAGAATAAATGGACATGTCAAACCCACTTTTAATTTAAAAGTCCTAATCAGAAAATGAACCATGATTTTAAAAATTCTGTTCTATTAATGAAACTAATAACATGGCCACACCCAGTTCATTCTGTAGAGGGACCTAGAAATGTAGTCACCTCCAGAAATAAACCCACGATGACAGGCAGAGTGTATATTTTTTTGGTAGAGAGTCATCACCACAAGACTCCTAATGACATGTTAATTTCACATTACTGTTTTCAATAAATAATATGTAAGTGCTATTTAATTTAACTTTCTGTTTAAATAATTTACTCATTATGAAAATTTTACCCTCAGATGTTTAACTGCAATTCATTAATTGCACACTGTGATGTGGTAGAGAATCATCTCAGGAGCAACATTTTGATACAGTAGATCTATTTAGCTTCACTATTTGCAATAACATTCACATGATTGTTTGTAACTCTTCCCACTACAATATTATTTTCTAATAGTTTTATGGAATCATAACAATATCAGACTCCAGAATTTAAATCCAAATATACTTTCTCATCCTTAGAAGTTGTCCTAGTAGATAAATATTTTGCTTGCCTTTGTGACCAGATAAATCATTTTTAATCTTTCTTAAATCAATAAAAATTCTACCATGCACTATCAATGATGGTAATGACTCAGAAGTCCATATCTTTATCTTATTTTGTATTAAGAAGTTAAATGAAATGGAATTTCTAGTTTTGCCAGATTCAATCCACTATATTTGTTTTAAACAAATATATATTTAAAAACTAGATCTTAATTTAATTAAATATAAGGGTTTTCTACAATATAATTATATAAAGAATATAAAAATTTACAACTGGAAGAATTATACTCTGAAATCATGATTTGTAAAACTTATTTTCCTATATCACCTATTCAATGGGTATTTTCCCACATGCCCAATTTAAGAAATATTTTACTTTTAATGTCTTTAGTCATATAACACATGTATGTATACATATATATGTGTGGCTATATATCCATGTGTATGTATGTGTGTGTATATATATATATATATATATATATATATATAAAATCTTAGTAAATTATTATAGGAAAAACACTCTTAATCATCATTAGGGTCAAGAAATATAACTTTGTCAGACACCCCAGAGACTTCATGTACCCTATATTAATTATGTTCTGTTCTTTTTTGCAAATGTAATCATCCTAATTTTTAACTCTTGTATTCCTTTATGATTTCATCATACAAATGTGCATTATTAGACAACATGATGTGATCTTGCCCATTAAAGTCAGGTCTTTAAGTGTCAATTTATGAAGAACTGGGGCTATCTGACCTGTAAGTTTCCGTGTGTGTGTGTGTGTGCGTGCGCGCATTGATGCCTAATCACAATGAAGTTCAACATGATCCTCTGCCATCTGGGTGCTGAGGCTGAACTAACTTGGATTTTTGATACCTTTGGAAAAGCACAGGGGGAACTGAGTTCTTCTATCTGGAGGTACATGCTAGCAACGGTTGATATTCAGTCCTTAGACCCATTAACACATTGGGGGCTGTAAAGTGATGATATTCTATCACTTCGTTCTCATTGATTAGCTGAAATATTTATATGAGAAAATGTTTCTTCTCACCATATTTATTTAGACATTAATACCATTAATTTAGGCCTAGAGATGCTCATTGCAAGTGGGTTGTTTATGTATACATTAAAGAGAGGTACTATATGTATTTACATTGATTTTCCAATCAAATTCAAGACTACATCATTTTAAACATAACCATGTACACCTATATTTATTGCACTGTCTCCTTTCT
Source organism: Miniopterus natalensis (assembly GCF_054644295.1). Lineage (NCBI taxonomy): Eukaryota > Metazoa > Chordata > Mammalia > Chiroptera > Miniopteridae > Miniopterus > Miniopterus natalensis. The sequence continues at coordinate 54,921,423 of NC_142084.1, read as the reverse complement.
TCCTCAAGAACTCTCATTCTCACTAACATAGGGAATAGAAATTGCAGAATCACTCATTTGCTTTAGCCCACATTACACATGCATCAGTTTCAGAATAAAATATATTTTTCCTAGTTTTGAGATATAATGGACATAACATTGTATACTTTTAAAGTTATTTGTTTTTTAAAAAGAATAGTAGTAGTATACTACTACAACCAATTATGATTACTGAAACCAGGTAAATGTGTATATTCAATCCCCATTCTCACCGTATTCTTTAAGGGTGGTACTATATCTGTATTGTTAGAGAATGTAACCAATTCTGTACTCTCTCACTTCTAATTCTCTTTTAATCTTATTCAAGTAATAACTATTTAATATTCACTGTCAGTCTTTCAGTTGATGCCATTCTAGGTTTTTGGTTGCACGAAGCTTATTCTCCAGGCCTTTTCTCAGGAAAGAGTCATGGAAACTGTTTTCCTGAGTTCCTGCATGTTGATAATCAATTCTGTGCACCCTTTATACTGCGACAGCTGAGCTAGATATAAAATTATTGGCTCACATTGTATTTTCTTGAGCCCTGTTTCCCCAGGCATAAAGGGAAAATGAGGATCCAAAAGTCTAAGGATCCAAGTTTCTTTCTTTATAAGGCATGTGCCTCATTTTCCTACATGCCTAAAAAGGGATTCTATTTGTAAAGCTTAGTAATGAGTGGTACTAGAGTATGCTTTGATGCTAGTGATTATAGATTAATATTCTCAAACACATGGTGTACTTAGAGTGCACACTTCATTCCTGTATTCTTAAAAATTTTTCTGACTTACAATTTAGGATTTGTTGTTTTACCCTTTTTATTTTTTCAAGATTCCCATTATCCATATGATGGCATTTCTCTTTTTTATCTACAATATTAGTTCCCCCTTTTCAAATTCCTTTTATTACTTTCTTCAGACAAAAAATTTCTCCATATCTGTTTCTCTTCGAGCATTAAGTATTGGTATATCTGTTCACTTTTGTAATCTTTAATTTCAACGTCTAGTATTTTTCTCTGGTTTATAATTTTTTCTTAGTCATATTCTGAGTTTTTCAAAGTCTTGTTTTTCAGGTATTTTTCTACTTAAAGTGTTTTACTTTGTTTTGTAACAGTATTTAATAGTTTTTATCTGTTCCAGTTAAGAGCAATGCTCAAACATTCTGAGGCACCAGGCAGACTCAGTATAGGATGAAAAAACATGGGCCGAGGTAGAATATCAGTTATTTAAGAAATACATATTTCTCACTGTGGCCTAGGTACTACACTAAGAACTTTTCATATATCAAATCATTTCATCTAACAGCTCTGTATAATAGATTTAAGCATTATCCCTGTTTTATGGGTAAGGAAACTCAGAGAGAGGTTAAGCAACTTGCTACAAATTCGATCTAGTAGAGACATCAGAATTTGCACCTGTGTAGTGTGCTTACAGATAAAGACCATCTATTAATCACTAAGTTTGAGTGTATAAGGTCAAAAGTAACAGAAAAGGGTCATTTTATACTGAGAAGACAAAATATTTAACTGAAGTTACTGAAGTTCCTCTTATTGAAAATTGTAGGATTCTTCTAATAATTCAGAGTAGCACCCAAGAACCTGATGACTAAAATTTTAAGAATAATGAAGAGCTCAAGAAAACAGGCAGTGTCTGACATCAGAAAGCAAACTTATTTCCACTAGAAAGGCTAGACCTACTCTTTTTAATGAGAAACACCAAACAGTTGTCTCTCTTCAGACAGTAAGATATTGAATTAGCGTGCAGTGTTCATTTATTTACCCGATAGGCATTTAGAAAACTCACCAAATTAACATTAATCAATTAACAATGTTCTCCAACTGACTCAGCTTTAAAAAAATAAGGATATTGACAACTATGTTCTAAAGCTGAATTTTCTTTAAACATCAAATGTAATATTCTAATAAAATTTAAACTATTTTTGAATGGATATTTAAATTGATCCCAAGTTATAAGGTATCTGCAATTTTGAGATTACATATGCTCAAAGGGATCATAAATTAAAATTTGAGTGATTTATTCTTTTTGATGTAAGCAGAATTTATCCATTCAGTGTAAAATTGCTTTCAATAAATCATCAGTAACCTATATTTCACACCAGATTTTAGGTATTTTATTTAAAATATGGATAAGTGAGGTTTAAGATATTAGATGACTCTGTGCCTTGTTGAATTAGGCACATAACTCTTCATGTTCAGTTTTAACAACGATATTTGTAAAAGCATTGGCGGCTATTCTGTATTGAAGTGTGTTCCACAAATTCATATGTTGAAGCCCTAATCTCCAATGTGATGATATTTGGAGATGGAGATTTGGGAGATTAGATTTAGATAAGGTCATGAAGCTGGGACCCTCATAATGGAATTAGTGTCCTTCTAAGAAGTGATACCAGAGAACTTACTCTCTTTGTGAGGTTATCTAGAAAGCAGGAAGAAAGTTCTCACCAGAAAGTGACCAAGCTAGTACCCTGATCTTGGACTTCAGTTTGTTTCCAGAATAAGAAAATAAGTTACTATTGTTTAGCCACCCAATCTATGGTATTTTGTACTATATATCAATTTGTGGTATATTGGCCCAATCTTGGCAGCCCAAGCTGACTGAGACACCTGCTCTCTAAGAAAAATGTTACTTGAAGCTTTGGTAAAAGAAATTTTAATCTTCGTATAATAATCACAGCTTCTTTTTGTAGATCTTTCAGGGGAGACTTTGTCTTCTATAGTTAACATTCTTTTTGTGGAATCCCTGAAAGGCAATTATGTCTCTGAATTATGTGACTGCTAAATAATGTGAAAACTTCACCACATATAATGTATTTGTCAATGCCATAAGGGAAACCTAAAATTACATAATTACATGTTCTTCCAATTAGTTTAAATTTGCATGTATAATTATTGCGATTATTTCGCATTGCACCCTCACCAGAATTTCAACGTGTTTTATTTTTTGCTTTTAAAATCTAATTTCAACTTTTAATAAATAAAATTATACCACACTATAAAATCATTTTAAAATGAAACAGTCCACTTTTTGATAATTTCTGAATTTCAAAAATAGTTAATATAAATTTCCTCAAGTTTACTATAAGTTAAATCTTATCCAATAAAAACTAAGTAATTAGATTAACAAAAAGTTGACAATATATTTTCTTTTTTTAATCCTGTTTATTGTCATGTATTTTATTTATCTAAACTAGATTTCTAAAATAATTTTTTTATAAATTAATTTTCATATCAATCTATTCTAGTAATCAATCATTATTCAATGATTCAATTACTTATGTTTCAACTTATTTGATTACCATGAAATTATTAAAAAAATTACCCAATTTTAAAATCACATACCAGTAGATTTTCTTATTTTCTTTCTTATTGCAGTGTGAAATTTGAGTAATTGCTTAAAGCTACATAAATATGAACCAAAGTAGAAAACTGAGTAGTAAGTAGTAAAAGCCTAAACAGAATGAATCCTGGTTTCTTTAACAGGATTCGGTCAGTGACACAGAGCAGGGTGAGAGGTATGGATTAGGTATTTATTACAAGGAATAATTCTGGGAGGAGGTAGAGGAGTGAAGATTTGGAGAGAGAGATGGAAAGTCACAGGAGACACGGAACCAGTCCTCTGAAGAATGTGTTATGCATCTTAAGTAGCAAATTTGTGGAAAAGAAAATGGAAGCTCCTGGAGAGGTCAGGGGAATCTAGGCCTCTGTGGAGCCACTAGATCAGTGGGTCCCCTGTACAAGCATCTCATGGAGAAGATGGGGCTGCTGTTGGACAGCAGGGCCAACAATTAGGGAAAAAAGCTGGGTGCAGAGAGGAGAGCGAGGACGAGGTGAACCATATTAATTCCACAACTTCCCTTCAGCGTATCTGGTCACCAAGATCTCCAGGAATAATGACTACTGCTTCATTTTTGCCCTTCAAACCTCACACAATTTCTTCCTCTGGCCAACTCTAAGTCTGAAAGGTACAGGAAAGGGGGCATCTTGGAAAAGTAGTTCAAAGATTTTCTGGCAGAAAGATTCAGCCCAGTGTGATTTTTTTTTTTTTTTTAAGTGAATGGAATGGTTGTTACTAAACCTATAAATGACCCTATTTAAAATGTAACACTAATATGCCATTTTTGGTTTTTCAGGAAAGTTTAGAAAATACTGACCTGGGTTTTACAAAGAACTACAAGTAAGGACAATTTAAGAAATCTAAGAGTTGAATTACCCATTTTCTCTCTAACACACTTTCCTTTCTCCTTAAAATATAGAAAACTAGAGAAATATTGGGCTTATAAAAGTATGAAAGATTACCTATATATACATTTTACATGTTTATACATTTGTTATTTGTAACTGTTAAATGAATATTTGTTAGAGCCCTGGGTGTCAGATGGTGAGCAGCTGTTCCACAAAGGGAAAGGGAAAGGGGAATACAGTTTATTACTCAGAGATCCTGGAGGAGGTGCACAGCACAGCCTGAGGGCCACGTGGGGAGGGCAGGGTGTAGGGAGAACACATACAGGACCTGGGGCACATAACTTTAGTGCTTGAGGTTTCCAGGCTAAGAGTGGATTAATCAATTCAAACCAAAAGAATGGTGTTTTAGTAAGCTTCAGGGGGCTCTTAGCTATGGGGCGCACAAAGGAGGTGCCCTGGGAAATGGATGAAACTATCATAAGGGCCACAGAGGGGTCGCATCAGAAAGTTACATTTACTTGTGACTCTTTGGGCATACACTTGTGGGAGGAACTAGTGTCAGTTCAAGGCCTCTGCAGCCTACTTGGTGACACAGAATGCGTGCTAATAAGCAATATTATGGAGTAGCTTAGCTGACTCTCAAAAATCCATCCTGCTAAGCCTCAGCATCAGGAATAGCAATGATTTGTGTAGCAGATATATTACAGGACATAGGTATGATTCTGAAGTCATTGTAAAGCACATTGAACCAACAGAGCCAGCAGACTTGTCGTTGGAAGGGACGGTAACTTCTTGAGGGAAGGTGCCCCAGTCATACTGGTTAGGACTTGGAGTCCCTGTGCCACCCTCAAGCACAGTGGTCAAAAAAGGAGAGCCTTCCTCTCCTCCTCCTAAGGGCACTGCCCAGAAATTTTATCCAGCAGCCAACAGTTGGGTGGCAGTTGCCACTCTAGTGTCCTGTCAACCAAGGCCTCTTGGTTGACACCAATACAAAGGGCCCCTGTGGAAATCTTAGCTGATTTGTCCTAATAGTGGGAAGCAGGGTCCATGCTTAGAGTCTCTGAGGAAACACAGCTGAAGTGTAAGACTCGAGGGGCAATTTACCCCGCCGTGAGGCGTTAACAGGTGGAAAATGCCTCTGCAGCACCTGAAGTCAGTGTGGGTGACCAGTGCTTTGAGGTTCAGAGGACCCTGACTGCTTTGTCCAAGAGTGCGCGTTGGCATGGGAAGCAGGGCAGCACCTCCACAGGCAGTGCAGCCAGGCACCTGTGGGCGGTGGGCCCTCCCAGGTAGGGTTACCCTCCAGGGAGCCAGCCAGTAAGCATTTGCAGCTAAAAGGCATTTCCCCGCCCACCGTGGACTGCAAGCATTGCTCAATCCATCCATCGTTTCCTGTTCCTGACACCAATTATTGTGACTTTGTTAAATTATATTTGTTAGGCCGAGCCCTGAGCTGTCAGATGGATGGTGAGCCTTGGTTCAACAAAAGACCAGGCAAAATTGAAATAGAATTTATTACTCGTAGGTCCTGGAGAGGTACACACCACAGCGTGAGGGGCCAAGTGTGGAGGTGAGGGCAGGGTGCAGGCAGAGCGCCGCAGTAGGACCTGGGCACACGCCTTTATTGGGTCCACAGGTGCAGTGTTTGAGGTTCCCAGCTAAGGTCGGGTTGGTCAATTCAAACCACAAAGAGTAAGAGTTGTGGTGAGCTGCATGGGGCGCACAGGGGAAGGCCTGAGAGGCGGGGAGGCTGTTTATCACGAGGGCCATTAGAGAATTCATTTCGGGAATTACATGCAGTGGGATACTGTGGGCTGTCGTCTTGGGCATGTGCCCCTGGGTTGGGCTAATGTCAGTGCAAGGCCCCTGCAGGCCACGTGGCCGCTCAGAATGAATGCGGAGGCAGCAATGTCAGCCTCTCAGCATGAGCTTGGAAGTTCAGGCTTAACCGCGTTCTATGCACTCTCAACATACGCGGTTAGCAAATGTTGGTTTACAATTGTTCGTGTGGAAAATAATACAGTAATTAATAAATATACAAGAACAAACTGTTTCCCATACATACAACTGCTTCTGCCTATCCCATATATTTAAATGTATAAACTTAACATAACTACATCATAAGAACTTTGGAAAATAATCCCAATCTCCGCAGAGTCCAAATGATTGAAGGCAATATTTTTTCTGCTTTATTCTGTTTTCATATCTTACATAGTTCTAATAACACTATTTTACATTTTAACTTTAATGTATACATAGAATTCTCAAAATTGTCTAATCACTTCTCTGTTCTATACTCTCGATATGATCCCATCTAGCCTGCGTCATTAAACACGTCTACATTAAATATTATATACAACTGCAACTTCTCCCGTGATCACTACACTCTGATGTCTAAATTCCTATTTGACATTTTTCATTTGTTTACCGGATAAGCATCTCAAACCGAGCGTATCTGAAATAAACCTCTTGCTCTCTCCCTACCCTGAACCTGCTCTTTGAATCCCATTCAAAGGAACAATTCAGCCAGCTTCTCAGGCCCAAATCTACTTATCCATAATTTTTCTATTCCTTGTAACCTACATCTGCTACATCAGCGAGGCTAGTTGCCCCTCCAACATAAATCCATAGGAGACAATCTGCATTGCTGCCACTGTAGCTTAAGCCACTAGCATCTTAGCCAAAAACACTGCAGAGCCTCCTAACAGTGTCCTGCTTCCCCTTGGACTCTCCTCCAGCGAGCACTCTGCATCATAGGCACAGTGACCTTTTAAAGATGCTAAGGAGATTGTCATCTTTCCTGCTCAAAATCATCTAAAATATCCCTAGAAAAGAAATCCCATCAGTTCCACCTTACAGCCTTACCAATAACTTTTACTCTGTTTTGGTCACCCTGATTAGCACACCCGCCACTGAAGGGACATTGTATCATTTTTGTCTCTCCAGAACATTCTCCGAGTGGCTCAAATTTAGGCCTCTGCTCAAATTCACACCCCCCATACTGACTTCCTTCCGACTGCTTTATCTCAAAGGTTCCTCCCCTCGGATCCTCATCATGACTTCATATCTTGTTCCCTTTCTCTATTTTGTTTTTGTATACTTACGACTACCTTACGTTATATTTATTCATCTGTTTATTGGCTGTCACCTTGTGTGTGTGCTTCTTGATGGCGGGAACATTTCTGTCCTGTTTACTATGCTATCCCCAGGCTTTGAACAATCTCTAGAATATAAGTGCTCAGTAAAAATATATTTAATAAATGAATACATGCATACATCATATACAGTAGGGTTACTACATAACATTTTATAAATAACATAGTTTTGGAAGGCATATGACTTTTTAAAAGAAACTTTTTAAGGCAAAAAAATGGAATAATTTAGTGGCATCTGTTACTTCCATGTGAAAGAATGAGCATTATTGCACTTACGCTTTTGAATCTCAGAAAATGCACCACATTAAGCAAAATATTCCCAGTTTGTTTTCACCAGAGAGAAGATAATAGGATTCTAACCAAAACAACAGGATAGCAAACATTTTCATAAATTCTCCCCAGCAACCAGATTCCCGCGAAGTCTAACTAATATCGATGCCTAAAAGACATTTCAGAAAGAGCTATGACTACCTGAAGCAAACTCCTGCTGATTAATCGCAGTAGCTTACATCATACATAAGATTTGTTTTCTTAAATAACAAAAATACTTTGCCAACAGTGTTAACCAATTTTAATCCATTTTCAAGATGAATGTGTGTATGTATATACCTTATTATTTTTCTATTTGTTATGTATATTGGTCGTTTCTTTCACAACATGCACATGTACTCCTGGTCAGCTAGTGAAAAGATGAAAGCCACAAGAGGAAATCTGTGTGAAACAGACAAATCCTTATTCTCCTAATTTTTGTTTAGTAGCCCATGTTTTTACTTAGATTTACTTCCTTGGGATCTATATTTACACAAAATCCCTGCCATGTTTATTAAATAAAGGACTGATTTTTTTTTTTAAGTGTGGATTTTTATGGCATCCCAGAGAAAGGAGAAGCTTTGGCTATCAGTTCAGAATCAGAAATAACATTTTTTTCTTCTACTCTTTGATAAATGAACAAAATTTATCATGGCATAAATAGTGGAGGCTGAAAAGCACTTCATATGCTGCTTTAAAGTGTAGATATAAGCGAAGACCAGAGATATGTCAAGCAATCATATTTAATTTTATCTGAAAAAAATTCTTATATATGCCCTAAATCTTTCTATGATAATCTTTCATTGCCAAAATGTTTATAATAAAAAAAGTCTATACAAAGTGGAAGTGTAGAGGAGAGGCTTGGTTAAATAAAATATGGAATATTTCCTTTTTATGGGGACTACTCTGCTGGCATAATGAATGAGGAAGGTCTCCATATGCTAAAATGGAAACATCTCTATGATATTTAGGTAAAAAGTAAAACCACAGAATAAATTTTAGTTGGATCCCATTTTTTCAGTCTATATATGGACACAGATGTGTATATAGATTCATAAAATGAATGAAGTTCGATTACGTTGATGGAGGGAACTAGGATTGAGGTGTTGATAAAGACTTTTAAACTTGTTTCCAATTGTTCAATATGCATATTAAGTTTCTATAATTGCAGCGTGACTCGAGATAATTTAAAAAGTTTACCACTGACAACCATGAGGTTTTGTTTTTAATCTCTTTATTGATAAAACTATTACAGTAGTTACTTGGTTTTCAGTCATTGTAGCATAAGTGGGCAACCACCAAGGCAACAATATCATGTGTAAAACAAAGATAATAGCATCTCTGCATCAAAAAGTTGCTTTTTCTTTTTCTGGCATTGAGGAATGAATTTATTCCTTAGATTTCCCAAGAGAAGGGAGACCGCTGTGCCACACAGGAATACGAGGGAAGCATTGGGTTTGGGTCAGGAAGGGAACGCCAGAAACTTTACTGGGGTTTTTGAAGGAAAGGAAGGGCATCGGCTTAGGGCTGGCAGTCTGAGTAGTTGTGGACGGCTTGGGGGCTACAGGAGTGGCCTCTAGTTGCCTGGTACCTGAACCTGGGATGATTGGCTTGGTGTGTGAGTTAGAAAAAGGGGGTAGTTTGTGGTATAGAAACAGAATTTGTTGGTTTCATATAAAAGGTTATATATATATACTCAAAAAGATATATATAAAGATATATATATATAAATATATGTACTCAAAAGAAAGAAAAATAGGTTCCCAATAAAATATCTATGCACCCATGTTCATTGCAGTATTATTTATAATAGCCAGAAGATGGAAGCAACCTAGTCGTCCATCAATAGCTGAATAGATAAAGAAAATGTGGTACATACACAATGGAATATTATTCAGTTATCAAAAAGAAATCTTACCATTTGCAATGACATGTGTGGACCTTGAGGACATTATGCTAAGTGAAATAAGTCAGACAGATATAGACAAATGCTGTATGATCTAACTTATATGTGGGATCTAAAACAAAAACAAGCTCATAGATAGAACAGATAGGTGGTTGTCAGAGATGGGGAGTTGGGGGTGGTGGTGAATGAAATGGGGGAATGTGGTCAAAAGGTACAAACTTCCAGTTATAATCCTGGGGATGTAATGTACAGCATGGCGACTGTAGGTAATAATATTGTATTGAATATTGGACAGTTGCTAAGAGATTAAATCTTAAAAGTTCTCATCATGAGAAAAAAAGTATAGATCTGTGGTGATGGATGTTAGACATTGTGGTGATAACTTTCAGTATATACAAATATCAAATCATGACATTTACACCTGAAACTAATATATAAAAAATTGTAGACTGTTCATAAACTGCATAATGTATTAATATAGAGAGAAGAATCTCAGTGAAATTGCACAAAAAAATAACAATACCTTTCCCTGAATAATCAGAATGCACTCAACTTAAACTTTAAGTGACTTTGCAATTTTTCTTTAAATAAATTTTGATGGGCTTGCATAATATAATGATCACAAAAATGTGCATCAAAATATTAGTCAAGTCAAATATAAAGCTATTAATGAAAGGGGCCATTGAAATATTACAATGCTAATGATATATTTGTATAATTTGTACTATATATTCCCATGTTTAATAAGAATGTTTTTGAAACATGGTTCAAATTAGTCCAAGTAATAAAAATATCTTGATTTTCTTACCATACACTTAAATATAGGATGAAAACCATATAGGCACAATTCATCTGCTAAATTGTTAAATACATTTCAAGAAGAAAGTATGAATTTCCTTTTTATAGACATCCAGAAGGTAAACATTGCAAAATAACTTAAGCATAAGAATATATGTATATATGCTCTATAAATTTAGTGACTGTAGAAGATGTGAATCGGTTCCCTCTGCTACTCATAATGGTGTACTGAATAATAATGTTTATATCTAAAATTATAAAGCCTACCTAATATACAATGAGACTAGAAGAGTCTGGTTGTTTATATGTTATAAACATATTTTAAAAAGGAAAAGGTCATACATTTTAAAAGATCTATAATATAAATAATTCCTCTGAAAGGTTAGGGTTTTAATATATTCTTTTTGATAAAATATAATTTATAAATTACATGGTAATACGACTTCATTACTAATCAATTTCTTATTAAATCAAACAGTTGTTTTAATCAGTGCTGATTAAATTAGTTTAATTTTTAATAAAGACCACAGATAAGTAACAGTTATGAAAACAGTCAGTAAATGGCAAGCCAAAGGGGCACTTAAATTACTACCAGAAGTAACCCCAAATATCTCAGGTTCAAAGATTTATCTAATAGAATAGCATAGTAGGTGGTAAATGAGTTAATAAAGTAAGTAATATAATTCTATGTTGGAGTCCAAACACAAGTGTTAAGATAACATTTAACGTTAAGACTGCAGTAATTTATATAAAATGCTCGGTAGGAGGAGCATGTATTGTTATAAGAGACATTATAACAGGAACAATCTCATTATTTTTGTGTCATTAAGATAGCCTGAAATTCTAGGTATGATATTTGGAAGATGTTAAATTTTGTATCCGTGAACATTTTATTGCATAACAAAACTAGAAAGGTAAAGTGTATAGTGAGCTAGTTCATCTGTCATCTTGGTGCTTAGCAGGATGTCATATTTAATAAAACTAAGGTCAAAATTTAACATATTTTCATTTAAATGTAATTTTTATTTGACCAGTGACTGATTTTATACCAACTTTCCTTTGTTCTTTCCTCAGTCTCAAAACAGTTGTGCCTGGTCATTTTTAATGAAACATTTTACTATTAAGTTCATCTGCAGGCATTCCTCAAGGTTTGATCATAGATAGTCTCGTGCTTCTTCCTGCTGTAATTCCGTACAAGTGAACTCGGAATTCGCATCTTCGGAAAATCATTCTGTCTTTCTGACAAGATCAAATCTCCTCTATAACGTGCTCCCCAGCATCATGAATCTTTTCTTTGTAAACTTAATTGTGGATGTATTTTTACATCTCCATGTGGATTAATTAACGCTCCATTCACTCACCAAATTTAAATTTCAAAAAGGCATAAACCAGCCCTGGCCAGTTTGGCTCAGTGGCTGGAGCATCAGCCGGCGGACGGAAGGGTCCTGGGTTCGATTCCTGCCGAGGGCATCTACCTCCTTTGTGGATGCGGGAAGCAACCAGTCTGTCTGTCTGTCTCACATCCATGTTTTTCTCTCTCCTTTTCACACTCTCTGAAAAACAATGGAAAAATATCCTTGGGTAAGGATTAGAAAAAAAAAAAAAAGGCAGTAACTATGTTTATTCTTCTTTATGCTTTCATCTCCATCATAGAGCATAGTTATTTGTGCGTAGTAGAAAAATCAATAAGTACCTGTTGAATGAAAGAATTTTTCTCAAGTTCTGAACTTCTATTAGTACCTTAATTTTTCCCTTCTCCTTTTTGGAGAACATAGAGCTATCTGTTTATTTTCTCTATTTTACGTCCCATTTGAAACTGTCACACACGCTAAGCCGGTGTGGCTCAGTGGTTGAGCGTCCACCTGTGAACCAGGAGGTCAGGGTTCGATTCCCGTCAGGAGGGGCTTGCAGGAGGCAGCCCATCGATGATTCTTTCTTATCATTGATGTTTCTCTCTCTCCTCCCTTCTTCTTTGTGAAATCAATAAAGATATATTCTTTAAAAAGACAGAGAAATTGTCACTCAGTTTTTCATTTTCAAAAAAAGCCTGCACATACTAACCATGCAGTAACTTTTAGCTCCCATGCCATTTTTATTATTCTTGTTACTACTATCATTATTATTTTTAAAAATATCTCATTTACTTCCTTAGCTTACAATACCCCTCAACCTTGGATTGTCTCAGTAGGCTCCAAATTAGTCTTTTTCTTACTTTACTTCATTAACTTAAATCTGCCAGACTCTTTTTATTTTATATCTGCTTCTATCAATTCAATGCTAATTCTGTTACTTATGGAATCATGTGCAATCTGGCATTTAGGTCACAGTAGGTAACTGACCTTATTCACACAGACATGCCACTCGCACTTCTTCCCCTGCAGATCATGCTCGCTCATGTGCCATTTCCTCTTCCCTTTTGCCTTTATTTATACTTTCCTATCAGCTCAAAATCATTCATTCTCTCTGCCATACATCTTTTCATTAACCTGTGGTATTTACAAATTATTATTATGTTTAAAAACCAAAACTAAATTTCAAAAGTCCTATCATAAGATTCTAGGAAATAGAAGTCTGGGAGTTTAACACATCAGTTAAATGTGATCAGGAGGAGAAACAGGATATAGGTGCATTTTTATAAACATTTTAATCCGTCATGAAGCATAAAAAATTGTATATGCAAGCAAGCATTACTATTCAGTCATAGTTCATAAATAGTAATGAAGTGATATTGGTAAGTTTCATTTGGTGATGGATATTTGGAACATGTTGCTGATGTTAATATTTCTAATTCAATCATGAAATGTCTGTTAATCATATAAATCCTGCATTTAAAGATTAAGAAAAGTGCTCACTCTTTCAGAAATGAGTAATTTTTTACTGAAGTGGCAAAGAAAAAATACCTTTCTTGGGACTCATGTGCTTCTTTGGCCCCCACCCTTTTATAACATATTTAAATACGCTAGAAGAAGCTTGTTCTTAAAATACTAATTACACTAAAATTTAAACTAAATAATTATTTTATTATATGAATCAATAAATTGGATTTGGTTATAATGTTTTCTCAGTGAATCACATCTGTCATTTACTAAATGTGTACTCTCTGAGCTCTTTGGTGAACTTCATCGAGTGCTTTCCTAGCATAGCAACAAGGAATCTGAAGTTATGCATGTTGATTACTTAACCTTGCTCATTTACAACAACATATTTTGATGCATATCAGTACTAAACTAATCCAAAGCTATAAAAAATGACAATAAACAACACTTTAGTAGAGTCACCCATTAAATTCCAGGACTATATGCAATTCTTAATGATGAAAACAATCTCTATACTTAAATCAGTTTTATAATTTCTATTTTATTATATAAGCTTTGCATGTTCAAAGAAAAACTGAAATACAACTAAAAAAAAAAATAGAGAGCCAGTCCTGAGTAATATTTATCCACCATATAATTTAAAATATTTTAAGCTATTATTTAACTTGCTACTATCATTTTCTCATGGGAAGAGAAAGAATGAGTGTAAGTTACTAAGAATCACCATCATTATTTTACACACACACACACACACACACACACACACACACACACACTTTTTTTCCCTTTGTTTAGTTTGGTTTCATTATTTCAGTTTTTTGCTCTTCATTACTTTATGTAACACACTTTCCACTGGAGTCATTTACTGCTACCTAGAATACATCCTCTAGAATTTCCTCTAGTATGGATGGGTGGTCTCCCATTAGTGAACTCTTAGTTTTTATTTACCTCAATGCCATTTTTCCTCCAGACTTGACAGATACTGTCACTGGTTATAGAATTCTAAGGAAGAAAATATTTTTTCAGCAGTTTGGAGATATTTTACTGTTTTCTGGCTGTCAGATGTCAATCGTTTGAAGGTTGTTTTGGTCTGCTTTCATCTTTTCCTCTTTGATTTTTGCAATTTCAGCCAAATGTGTCAAGGTGTTCATTTCTTGTCCCTTTGACATGTTTTTATGTTTTATTCATTCTTACTGGTGTGTTTAAATTTACAGTTGATTAATTGATTTCAATAACTAGTCTGCCTTCATGGGTAAAAGGAAGCTTTGTTAATGTTTTACATCATCTTTAAGTCAGCTTTAGCTTTATAGTGTTTAAATCCTGTCAGCTTTATGTTTTTAACATAAAAATTATAATTATCCTTGTTTATTTGCTTCCAAAAGAATCAAGATTCCAAAGAATCCTGAGAAATTGGTTATCCTCAAACTGTAACTTGAAATATGAGGGAACATACTTCATTTACAATTCATTTCCACAAAATATGAGTTAACAATATTGTATTATACTTTTTTGCACTTATTTTCTTGTACTTTGAAATTTAATGTTAAAATATTTTATTAGTTTGCGTGATGGTTTGAGTTTCTTCTTCCACTCCCAAATTTTTGTATGGTTTTCTAGACTTAATATGGGAATGTTATTAGCATTATATCAGTTGCTGAATCAAAGAAAGGCATCTGGAGGAGGCATCCTCAGGAAGAAAAGGGCAGAACTGTACAGATTACAAAATAATGTATTTCACATATTAATCCACCTTTCATTTAAGTTTTTCAGTTCATATATATTCCTGACCTTAAAATATAAAACAATATAATTAACATTTTACTATGAACTAACAAGAAAACAATTTAAGTTGCATTTGCCAAAAATGCAATATGCAATATTTATTTTAGGTAGAAAGTAACCACACAATTTTAAAAATTACATTTATGCCTACTTGAATATGGAGTGTAGGTTCTTTTTGAAAATATAATATCTCCTGAATTAAATAGGTCCCCAGTCATCTTAGAACCATTCTGGCATCTACACAAGGAATTTAACACGGCTTCACCCGTAACCATTCACCTGCCTTCTAAAAGAAGTACTATTCTTTTTGCCTGTCAGGAATAAAGATTTCTTTATGTCAACTGTGTATCTTATGCAATTCTGAAATTTTGTTATTAAGTCTGGAAAAATCTTTAGGATAATTCTATTCTAGAATGTGTAGCCATATAAAGATTCAGCTTCTACCATTCCTTCTCACCACTCATATCCTAGTATGACATTATTTTAAAACTTTTATAGAATCAAGAATACTTTGTTCATATTAAAAACTGACTATTGCAATCCTATCATGAAGGGCTTCTATGTTTCTTTAATTTAAATTTTCTAACTGCCTTCTTTCAATGCTTGTTTCTCCACTAATATTTTTCTTTTATTTTCAAGTATATGCCATATAGGGAGATAGGAATTTGTTTCATTGAACTCATATGCAAGAAATATAAACATGTTTTAAAATTTCTCAATGGAATTAAATCTAATACAAGCACCCACCTTCTCATCATGGCTATGGAAACATCTGGAATAAGTCAATCCTGGGACTCCTTGCTGATTTATATTGTCCCTGGAGATGAAAAGAGGCCTCAGTACATGGTGATGGCTCTTACTGTCATTGCTGCTTTGCTACAAGAAGCTTTTGGCCTTGGCCTTTGTTCTCTGCTAACCCTTGGCATATTTTAGGACAGAGATTTGACCTTCACAGCTTTTAAATTTATTTATTTATTTATTATTGCATTTATTGGGATGACATTAATTTGCTTGCTGCTTTTAATGATGCTGAGCTAGTCATCAGCTGGCTGAAGACTTTCTTTAAATAGGGTCTGGAAATTCAAAGGCATAATTTCTCCAGCAGTAAGAAAAGCCTAAACCTTAGGAAACCTAGGCTCAATTGGAATGTTTTTAATGGGTGATGGGAAAGGGAGTATTAGAAATATATTTCTCATTCTTTCTCTTTATTGACACAATTCCTGTCTCCTCATGTATGTATATTACCCTCCCACATATGCAAACCCTATTTTAGGGACCAAGGATTGTAGGTGAATGTTTTACACCCTCCCCCATGATACCTTTCTTTGAGATTGGTCCAAAGAGCACAGATGGTTTTCTATAGTCCACCAACTAGTGGATTCCAAAACAAACGTAATTAAATATAATGTTGTTTACATATATTTCTCACATTAAGTGTATTTCTTATTGTTAATTGTTGTTGAAATGCATGCTGAATTTATAAAAGTAAATCAATAACAACTGTTAACTATGAGGATGGCAAAGACTTAACTAAGAATTACTTCCTAATTTAAAACAAGCACTAAGACATCAATAAGAATGTACAGTA
This sequence comes from Miniopterus natalensis, assembly GCF_054644295.1. NCBI lineage: Eukaryota > Metazoa > Chordata > Mammalia > Chiroptera > Miniopteridae > Miniopterus > Miniopterus natalensis. Next base: position 54,904,853 of record NC_142084.1, on the reverse strand, counting down.
TGCATCAGTATGTTCTAGGGTAACTTAAAGTAAGAGTTATGTTTTTTAAAGAAGCAGAGGCAAAAGGTGTGTATGCCTTTTATCTGATAAATGGATTTTATTGGCTCAGCAGTCTCTCGTGCACCGATTATTAAGAAGCTTTATCCAGTGGTGGGATAAAGGATCAGCACTTTGTGCAATTTTCTGACAAAACACTGTGAACTTTCAGGCAAACCATTTGATTTTTTTCCTGAGAAAGTGAAAAACAGTGCCTTCTGGGATAAAATTTAAAAAATATATCTCTATAAAAGTACAGTCCAAAACTACATAGATATCATTCAAAACTGCACTTACCCAGCAAAAACGGATAAAGTAACATTATTGATGAGAGGACTGCAAAGGAAAGCACCAGGTTACATTTGTTAAGAAAGAAAGTTAATTTCCAAATCCGTTTTGCAAAAGATGCTATTGCAAAACAGCAATTTTATTCAGTGGAAAAGGGCATGTGGGATGCTTTGATTATACCCCAGATAACCTCCTGCAAGTTCAAGGTGTCTGCCATTCTGACTACCTCTGCCAGAAATTAGATGCAAAACCAGTATCCCAAAGAAAAATGAAGAATTAACTGAATTTACATTCCTAACATTCACCCAAAGGAATGAGGGCTCAGAAAAAAAATCAAATTAAGATATGAAAAAAAACAACTTTAAAATATATAATATACAAATGAATATATATTTAATTTAAAACATTACTATAAGCTAAATACTACTCATTTTACATTTGAAGAAATGGACAACAAAGATTATATTAGTTTTCTATTCAAGCATAACAAGTTACCACAAATTTAGTGGCTTAACACAACACACATTTATTGTCTTACAGTCTCTGTCAGTCAGAAGCTTTGACATCTTACTGGGCTGCAATTCAGGAGTCAGTTGGGGCTGAGGCACATTACAGCTCAAGTGGGGAAAGACAGGCTTCCAATATCTTCCAGGTTATTCGAAGAACTCAGTTCTTTGTGGTTGTAGGTTGAAAGTATTTTCTTGATGGTGACAGCTCCTAGAGGCCATCCGCAGCTCCTTGCCATGTGACAAAATGATAAAAATGGTAGTTTTAACATATCTATATATAAAGTATTCAAATGATTATTGGCTTATCAAGTTTCCTCTTCTTCAAAATGCTATTCATTTTTTCCAGTTTTGAGATAATTGACATATATCACTGTATAAGTTTAAGCTGTACCTCAGGGTGGTTTGATTTACACGTACATACAGTTGAGCCTTTAAAAAAATATGTAAGTTAGAGGCACAGACCCACTGCATAGTCAAAAATATGCATATACATTTTGACTATCAAAAACTTCAGTTGTCCCTTGGTATCTACAGGGAATTGGTCCTAGGACCACCTGCAAATACCAAAATCCACAGATGCTCTAGTCCCTTATATAAAATGACTTTGAACAACTTATACAGTGGCCCTCTGCATCCACAGATTCCCAGCCCTGGATGGAAAATAGTGTTTTTGATTCAAGGTTGGATAAATCTTCAGATGCAAAACTCTGGGATATGGAGGAGACTGACTGTATGCATTTTTATTGAAACAAATCTGTGTAAAGTGTACCCCTGCAGTTCAAACCTGTGTTGTTCAAGGGTCAACTATATTGTGAAATGATTACCATAATAGTTTCAGCTAACATCCATTATTTCATATAGATACAATAAAAAGAAAGAAGAGAAAAAAAATTTTCTCTCGTGATAAGAAATTAGTATTTACTCTCTTGATAACTTTCCTGTATGGTAGTCCCCACTTTTCCATGGTTTTGCTTCCTGTGGTTTCAGTTACCCATGGTCAACACACAGTCTGAAGTATTAAGTGGTGGATAAAACCTCACACCATCCCTCTCCATCCCACTGGGAATGTGAATCATCCCCTTTGTCCTACCTGCCTGGTAGTGACTTAATAGCTGTCTTGGTTATCAGCTCCACTGTCGTGGCATCACAGTGCTTGTGTTCAAGCAACACTTATTTTACTTAATAATGGCCCAAAGCACAATGGCAGAGATGTTGGCAGTTCAGATATGCCAAAGAGAAGCTGTAAAGTGTTTCCTTTAAGTGAAAAGGTGAGAGTTTTCAACTTATTAAGGAAAGAATAAAATTTGCATCCTGTGCCCTGGCCAGTGTTTCTCAGTGGTGAGAGTGCTGGTCCATGCACTGAAGGGTCACAGGTTCAATTCCCCGTCAAGGGCACATACCTGGGTTGGAGGTTTGATCCCCGGCCCTGGTTGGGGCACGTTCAGGAAGCAACCAATTGATGTGTTTCCCTCACATCGATGTTTCTCTACCCTCTCCCTCTCTCCCTAAAAAAATCAATAGAAAAAATATCCTTAGGTAAGGATTAACAACAGCAAAATGCATCCTGAGGTTACTAAGATCTATGATAAGAACAAGTGTATTTATGAAATTGTGAAGGTAAAAGAAATTTGAGCTAGTTTGCTTAGTTTGCTGAGACCACATTCACATAACTTATTTTCCTTCTTATTTATGGCTGAATATTAATATTTTATTGTACATAAAACTCTGTATCCATTTATCCATCAATAGGTACCTAGGTTGTTTCTATGTCTTGGCTATTAATAATGTTGCTATGAACATGTAGTTGCAGATTATCTTTTGGGGTTAGTATTTTTGTTTCCTTTGGGTATAGTCCAGAAGGGAAATTGTTTAATATGGTAGTTGCCCATTTTCTAATCAAATTGTTTATTTGTTGAGTTATAGGAGTTAATTATATACTTTGAATATTAACCCCTTATTGAAAGTATCATGTAAAAATATCTAGTTCCATTTGGTTGGTTGTGTTTTTGTTCTATTGATAGTTTTCTTTATAGTACAGAAGGTTTTAATTTTCTAATTCTGTTGGTTTGTCACCTTATTCAAAATTTTGTGTACTTTTGTTTTTTTAGTTCATCATTTCTTGTATGACATGACTTTCAATGAATTTCCTTGGGTTTTGTTTGTTGAGGAAAACCTTCTTCCTTCACATCTAAGGATAATTTTTCTGGATAGATTAATCTTGGGTTGAAGTTTTATATTTCAATATTTTTAATATCATTCTATTCTCTCCTGGCCTAGAGTTTCTGCTGAGAAATTTGAAGATACCCTGATGGGCTTCCTTTGTAGGTTACTGTCTCTCCACCCACCCCCACCCCCACCCCCAACTGCCTTGAGATTTCTTCGTTGTTGGCTTTAACATTTTTAAAATAATGTGCCTTAGAGAAGGTCTTTTTGCATTGAAATAAATTAGGTATTCTGTTAGCTTCTTTACTTGCATGCCCAGTACCTTCCCTAGGTTTGAGAAGTTCTCACCGATTTTTTTCTTTAAGTAGGCTCTCTGTTTCCTTCTTCTTCTCCTTCTGGGATACACATTATGAACATATTTTCATTTCTCCTGAGGAAATAACTAATTGTAGGATAGCTATATTATATGGTAAATATATATTTAACTTCATAAAACATTGCCAAACTGTTTTTAAAGAAGCTATGCCATTTTAATTTTCCACCAGTAAGGTATAAAAGTTCCAGTTCATACACATCCTTGTCAGATTTATTGTCAGTTATTTATTTATTTTGTATTTTAACCAGTGTAATAGCTGTAGAGTAGTATCTCACTTTAGTTTTATTTTGCATTTTCATAATGATTAATTATGCTCAGCATCTTTTCTTTATTTTCAAAATTTATTTTTAAATATACCTTTATTGATTTCAGAGCGAGGGAAAGAGAAACATCAATGATAAGAGAATCATTGATCTGCTGCCTCCTGCGTGCCCCCCACTGGGGATCTAGTCCGCAACCTGGGCATGTGCCCTGGCTGAGAATTGAATCTTGATCTCCTGGATCCTAGGTTGATGCTCAACTGCTGAGCCACACCTGGCTGGTCACTCAGCATCTTTTTATATGCTGATCTCCCATCTAAATGTCTTCTTTGAAGTGTTCCATCTTTTCTATTCTCTGAATAAGACTGGAGAATTGGTATACATATATTTTTTATATTTGGTAAATTTCAGCAATGAAACTTGGACTTCAGTTTTCTTTGACAGAAGGTTTGAACCACAAATTTAAATCTAATAGATATGATTATTCAGGTTACCTATTTCTTATGGATGAGTTCTATATTTTGTATTTTTCAAGGAATTCCTTCATTTCACCTAATTTGACAAATTTGGGGGCACAGAGGTTTTTGGTATTCATTTTTGATATTGTTAATTTCATCTTATTTTTTTCTTTATCTGGTTGGGGATTTGTCAGTTTTATTGATCTCAAAAAACAGGTTTTGCTTTTATTGATAATTTCCTATTGTGCTGTATTTTCAATTTCATTGATTTCTTCTTTTAAAAATTATTTTAAATTCTGCTTGTTTGGGGTTTAATTTGCCATTCCTACTGTAGATTTTTTAAATAGGAGCTTAGATTAGTGATTTCAGACATTTCTCCTTTATATATAAAAACATTCATTCAATGTTATATTTCTACCTTCTGAAAATCATTTAGCTACATCTCAAAAATATATCGTCATTTTTGATAAGTTCTAAATATTTTTCTAATGTTCCTGAGGCTTCCACCATGATCAAACTTTTGTATTGAGGTTTCCTTTCTCTGGAATGTTATTTCTCCTCTTGTACTGATAATTTTCATCAAGTTTTTAAATCATTATTTAAATATTATCTTCCCAGTGATTCTGACCATTTTATTTGAAATTGTAACCCTCAAGGCACACCATTTTCCTTCAATTTTACAAATAGTTTTACATAATCTATCATCTTCCAACATACTGTATATTGCTCACTATCTGTCCTATGTCACAATAACGCGTTTGATGATATCAGAATTTTTTCCCACTGAATCCTCAATACCTTTTATATTGTTGACACATTACGTAAATGCCCAATACTCAATAGTTTTTAAATTTTGTGTTCATGAAACTACTCAGAAATTATGATTCCAATAATATATTCTAGACCTTCACTATGAATTAATTTAATATCTTAATATATTTTAATATATGTATATTACATATTTCAATAGTGCTTTAAAGATCAAATTTCATTCTTATCACAGCTATTTTAAATATGCAGAAGAGTACTTCTAATACTAATTCTAATTTACAGATCAGAATATAAAATCTCCAAGAATAAAATGATTTACACAATTCAAAAAGCCAGGATAGAAAGTAGAACTTTGTAAGATCTTCTATTTACAAACCTAGTGCTTTTATAGCATACACATATCCAGGCAGTAGGACAAATGAGAAGAGTAAATATGGACCTCAACAAAGTTATATTTTATACATATTTATGATCTATAGATCCATAATATGTATGCATGCATAAATATCAGTTCATGAATATCTGTGAAATTTATGATTAAAAATACTATTAAAAATTAAATCAGTAAGAAAACTAATGTCTAAAGCCAAAGTTTTTGTTTAATAAGTTATTAGCATTTAGGGTTAGAGGAATATGCTGATATTCTTTTATCAAATAAAATTTGAGCAGAAATTTAAATATAGTTCCCATTCCTCTAAGCAGAAGTATTTTTGAATGAGTGGATTATCATTTCAGTAGCCAGGCAACATTATAGTCTTGACGTATTCTAACTCTCCAAACATAGCCAAAGGCTTCTGAATTCTCCTGGGACATTATTATTTCTAATAACCACATTTCCAGAGCTACATTACCATTACAAAGCTTTATTAATATGTATTTAGCTCTCAGATAGCAAAATTTTACTAAAGTTTGTCAGTTGCCCCCTCATGAGTTTGGAAAACTAACGAGCAAATCAGAATTGTGGTGTGTGTGTTTTTTTCAAAATTAGCTTCAATCTCTGTTAAATTGACCCCCAGGTAAAGAAAACAAAAAAGTCATAAAGATGCGAAATTATAGTAAAGGGTTTCTCTACTATTTCAAATACAGTGTTTCCCAGTTTAATAGAACTTTGGAAATTTTTAATAGCAATTCAGAGTTATGTGCTCAATCAACCATTTTATATTTTTGATAGATTGTGTATTTTTATTTTTCTCTTCTAAAAATACTCTATTAGAACAATTCTCCTTCATAAATGCAAACTATTTTCTATTTCAATCATTTAAAAAGTATGCAATGTTTGCCATGTTAAATTTATCTTTCAAAGATTGTTCTCCAGTTCCAACTCTACTACATGCAAAATTAATCACATTTATTGCAACTACAATAATTACTTTGAAAGGCCATGCCAGAATCTGAATAAATAATTGCTAAGGGCTGAGGTTTTGATCCTTACTAATACATACTAGAGAAATGCTTAGAGAGAGGTCTTAAGCACAAGCCATATTAAATGAGACAGTGATCACTAGAATCTCAGTAACTCTTTATACAGTGCTTTTACACAAAATGAGTTAAGAATATCAAAGAAAAGGAAAGGAATCATGGAAAAAGGGGAAGACAACTAACATGTTTCACACTACTTATCTCTCACCTTCAGCCATTCCTTGTGAACCACTTTTCCTCATTTCCTAATTTGTTAATTGCTGAAATCTGGAGTCTCCCAGGCTTTAATCTTTAAATCCTTCTCTCTAACTCTATAAGCTGTCTCCACAATCTCCACCAGTCTCATGGATATAAATGCCACTACGTGCTATTTATTTTCAAATTATAACTCCAGCTTATACTTATCTACTCAACAGCCTACTGGACAGTTCCACTAGGATGTCCAAAACCGAACTCCTATTCCTACCCCACAAACCTGCTCTTTGCCTTTTCCATCTCAGTAGAGAATGATTCCATTTTATCTGTTTAACAGGAAGAACATGCTCACATACACTTAGAGGCCTCCTTAATTATTTTCTTTCTCCTCTGTCTCACTCGCAGTATAGCACCAAATGATCTATTTTGAAAATAGTGAGAAAAGGTTTCTTGATGCTGAGTCTGACTATTCTATCATCCTAGTCAAAGTCATCATCCACTTTTATATGGATTAATTCAATAAATTTTCAGATGACCTTCCTGATTCTGCTCTTATCTAATTATAGTCAGTTCTCAAAAAAGCTGCCAGGATGCCACTTCTAAAATGCCTTTTGGACAAAATTCCCCTTCTGCTCACAACCCTGTGGTGGTTTTCCACTCACTCCTCCCTTGGAGGACATTTGGTCCACGCCAAAAGGTCCTTGATACTTGGTTCTGTCCAAATCATCCATGTTTAAGAAAATATCCCTGGGTTCAAATAACTCATAGCATTTATTTCTACTTTGGAAAATGCATTAAAAAAATACTGTCCTGTTTTCTTGGTCCAATACCTGTATTGTGGCTGGACTGCCAATAATAACCCTTCCTGCCTTGGGTAGCCCAGCTGGTAATGGCACCTGGGTATAGACAGATGGGTTGGGGTTTGAATCCTTTAAAAGAGCAGGATTTATATCAACTATGGACCCAATGTTTCCATGGACATTTGGAACAGGATCAAGTATCAAAGACCAAATATCAAGAGCCTATTGATGTAGAACAAATGTCTCACGGACATTTTGGCCAGGACCAAATGTCCGCTAATCAAAACAACTAAATTAAGCTTATATGAGACACCCTTTTGGTAGAAGAAAACAGAGTCCAACAAAGGATAGGGGAAAAGACATTTAAAAAAAATAACCAAAAGAAAGCAATATAACCAACCATCTTCATGTCAGTCAGAAATGTCATAGGGCAATAATAATGGAGAGCGAGAGAAGAATAAAGCAGTCAAATTTCTAGAACAAATCACATGCCTAACTCTGTATATATCTCATACCACACCTTCAAAATATCCACATTCACAAAGGAAGCCTTTAACCCACCTCATTCTATAACTGATATAAGCAGCTGACTAAAAATAAGACTATTGATTAAGCACTAACCTGCACAATCAACAAATTTGTCCCAGCTGATTATCTATTTTATCATTTATATACATATATACATATATATTTACATATATACACTTATATACATATTTTTGGGAACGTATCTAGAGTAGGAAAATTTAATTGTGGTTATATTTCATCTAATCTCTCTCTCCCTTCCCCACATATCTGTTTCTTTCTGCAGTTTTAAAGTGAGACTGAGTTACCTAAGGAACATCTTAGCAATTACTGTGCATCAATATTGCAGCTGCTGTGTGTGCTAAATTAATGTTAATTTTCAAAAAGCATTGTGTTGTGATTTTTGACAGCCATAGGTATGTGTGTGTAGGCACAACTTTTTCATAAGGTCATTTAAAAATATCCTATTTTTATGGTTTCATAAAAAAATAGCACTTTTTATTACTTCATTTTTCTTACCGGTTATACTAGACCAATCCCCAAATTGTATGGACTAAAATAATTTACACGATGTATTAATTTCCCAGGGCTATTCCAACAAATTACCACAAACTGAATGGCTCAAAACAACAAAAATTTATTCTCATACAGCTCTGAGAGTCAGAAGTCTGAGATCAAGCTATCAGAAGGGCCATGCTCCCTCTGAAAGCTCTAGGAAAGAACCTGTCCTTGCCTGCTAGACCCCCTGGCCTACCTTGGCTTATGGCAGCACAACTCCATTTCCTGTGACCCCTTTCCTGTGTCACTCTTTGTCCAAATCTACCTCTCCCATTTCTTATAAAGTCACCACCCATCATTGAATTTAAGGCCCAGTATTATTTAATCTTGCTATCAACTTGTTATAACTGCAAAGACCCTAATTCCAAATAAGGTCACGTTCTGAGATTCTGTGTAGAGATGAATTAGGGGGCACACTATGTAACCCAATAATACGTATATTCTATTCCTTGTAATTATTATCTATTTCACTTTCTATCATGTAAATTCTCAAGATTATGGTAAGTTGTTTCTAAATTGTTTATTTTTTGTATTGATATACAACATATTAGTTTCAGGTATACAACATAATTATTCAATATTTTTATATATTGAAAAATCACCAAACTAAGTCTAGTTAACATTGTCACCATACATAGTTACAGAATTTTTTTCTTATAATGAGAGCTTTGAAAGTTGCTGAGATATACATTTTAAAATATGCAATATAGTACTGTTAACTATAGCCACCCTGCTGTGCATTACATCCCCATGATATTTTATTTATATCTGGAAGCTTGTATCTTTTGATTCTGCACATCCCCAGCTCCAATCTGTTTTCTGAATCTATGACCTTGGTATTATACAGTATTTGTCTTTCTCTGACTTATTTCACTTAGCATAATGCCTTCAAGGTCCGCATATATTGTAAGTGGCAAGATTTCATTGTGTGTATTTGTGTGTTTTCTTTATCCATTTACTTACTGATGGACAATTAGGTTGTTTTCATACTTTGGCTACTGTAAATAATGCTGCAATGTACATGGGGTGCATATATCTTTTCAGTTATGGTTTTTGTTTTCTTCAGATAAATACCCAGAAACAGAATAGCCGGGTCACATGGTAGTTTGACCTTCAGTTTTTGAGGCACCCGCATACTGTTTTCCATAGTGACTGCACCAATGCACCAAGGCCCCCTTTTCTCCACATTCTCACCAGCACTTGTTATTTCTTATCTTTTTTATAAGAGCCACTCTAACAGGTATGAGGTGACCTGTCATTGTGATTTTGATTTGCATTTCCCCAATGATTAGTGATATAAGCATATTTTCATGTACCTGTTGGCTATCATATGTATTCTTTAGAAAAAGCTTAGATTGCCCATTTTAAAAACTTAGGTTGTTAGAAATTGTTTTTTCTATACCACAAAGAAATCAAATAATAGGCTCTAATTAGAGTGCTCGAGCTACTCCGTGCACCTCTGGATATGTTTTTCTTGTTAAAAATCATTACTGTTGACAAGTGGTATGACTTAAGAGCTAAAAGCAGGTTATTGGAATCAAGTAGGTCCATGAGCAAACCCAGGGCCTCTTAACTACATGAAGCTATAAGCTTTCACAAGTATTGGCTTAGAGTATAGGCTTAAAGTGGAAGCACTTTGTCATGTGAAAATTAAATATGAAGATGTAAATAAACCTGTTATTACGATAAAAGGACAGAGTAGGTGTCCATTAATTGTAGACTATTGCCACATAACTCACCCAATGAATATCATAGTGACACTTCACATAATATCAATAGTATGGTTTGCTTTATGAGCTCAGGCAAGTAAAACCACCTGAAGATGGAGCTGTGCCTAATTTTCATAACCAGATACGTATTTAAGCCTGATGACTTACTTAGACAAGGCAGAGAGAACCTGAACAAGCCGCTGATCATTGCCGATAGAATATCAAGGCTAAATTGTCGACACACACCGCTTTTGTGCTCTGTTTTATTTACTCCTGTAGTTATCATTTATCATAGCAACTAATGTTGCAGTTTTATAGAATGTTGTTTTTCTGAACAAAAATGACAGGTTTCAAAATATACTATAAAAGACAGCAGTGTGATACTTCACAAAATTCACAAATTACACTATGCCTTAAACAGCTTAACTCCTGTTGCTCACTTAATCTTTTTGTTTAAAACCCCACAATTTAATCGGGTCCAAAAGCATTACCCTATGTTACCTGTAACTCCAGGAAAAAATGATGTAATTTCTCTTACTTTTAGAATTTAGAAGTTAGAAATTTAGAAAGTAAGTTTGTCTTTGTGCTTGTAATACACTATGAATTGCCCAGATACATCAGTTAATCTTAGCAACTTAGAAGCTTCAGACATTAAAATCATTTGACACTCATGAAATTGGATACTTTTAACTTCATACACCTCATACTCCTGCATCCAAATTACTAATATCACATTAAAGCATGTTTCCTGTTTTCCTAATATGACAAACAGCTAAGGAATCCGCTCAGATGTCTCACTATGAGATTTACGATCGAGCATATCATTCTGCCTTTTTCATTCTGGGAGAGCCATTTTGCTTTTATTTGCCTCTAAGAATCTTGTTTAAAAATGTTTGGGTGGTGTGGCTCAGTAGGCTGGAGCACCGTCCCAGGCACCAGAAGGTCGTGTATTCAATTCCTGGTCATGGCACATACCTAGGTTGCAGGTTCGATCCCAGTTGGGCACATACGGAAAGCAACTGAGGTGTGTCTCCCTTCCTTACTCTCCAAAATCAGTTTAAAAAATAAAATGTGTTCCACAGCATAAATATAATTATTTTCAAATTCTCCCTTAGCATTGAGAGAATTTGATGAAATCTCATGTTAAGAATCAAGTTGATCTTAAATTTTCTATAATATTTTATCTCATCTTTATTTTTCAAATACCTGTTTGCTCAAATTTGTTGTATTTAATATTTATGTATGAAATATACACATTTAAGCCTTATGTATAAGGATGAGGAATAGTTTAGTAAATGATTGATATCCTTTATTTGATGGACTTCAAAATACTAAAAATTTTTGTAGATCAACTTAACTTGATAGCAGTCCAGTTTACAGCATAATACCACACATAGCATTTGAACATTATAAACTTACTAACTCCATAATTTTTAATGTCAATTAAATTTCAAATTTATAGTAAATTACAGTTGCCCCCAAATCAATCTTAAAGATTAAAGTACCATTAAATTTTTAACAATGTTATCAGACATCACTCTTTAGACTACTTCAAGGATTATTGTTTCAATAAGTAATGTGTGAAATTGGTGTATAATTGTTTACAGGAAATCATAATTTATTGTGATGTTTTTCATGACAGTACAAGTATAGAGCACTAAATTAAATTCAAATATTTATACAAATCATTTTCTATTGATCTAGAAAAATCTGTAGAATATGCTTAAGCCATTGATTTATAAAGTCCCTAATTTATTACCAAGGCCATATTTTAGGTGATATTATCAATATTTGATCTGACCTGGAAAATAGCCACCATTCTTCCTAATGGATGCACAGTAAGTGATTTATAATGTCCTTTACTTTTTCCAGTATCAATAAATTAAAATATGTAATTTTCTATGAAATTATTGAATATATGTTTTAACATATGGCTTTAAAAATAAAGCCAAACTATGGAAGTGGCACAGACGTAACATTCACATTTACGAGATCTGTGGGAAAGTGATATTAGAAGCAATCAGGAAAGTAAGTCTTTTTTTTCACCACTAAGAGCTGGAATGTGTAAAATCCAACGTTAACATGCCAATGCTACAAAGGGCACAGTTTCACCCACGGGAAATGAGGGTGGCACAGGGCTGTGGAAGTGGAGCCTAAGACGGCAGAAGCACGATCCTGAGTGTAAGCGAGGTCCTGAATGCATATAGTTGTCAAGACACAGTAAAAGTAAAAGTGTAATTGTACTGATTTTCAAAAAATATTTTAATCTAAATAATCATATGAAAAACTAATTTCCTTGCAAGGAAATAGGACATAGGCTTTTTTGCTTCTCTTGTGATAATCTGTTTTATAAAATTATGTAATAGGACTAATCACAGGAAAATCTAAACGGAATAGTCTGTGTATGATAAATGTTTGAGGAATTTTCAACATTTAAACTACTCCTATATTCACTATTTAATGAAGCTCAAAAAATTTATTGCCAAGAGTATTTTTTTCTATAGCCAATCTAATCCGTACATGAGAAATTCCTCTAAGTAATTGAAGAGTGATTAAGGAAAAAATACAAGGAGTAGCTAAAGTTTTAAGGTTGATTATCACTTTAAAAAAGAATTAATTTTAATAAAATGAGAAAATTTGATCAGAGATAGGTGTAGAAAATAATTTTCTGTCTCCTAGCTCAGTGCTTTTACTGTGCCTTCAAGCTACCTCATTGAATAGAACATAAAAATAGATACAAAGATAGAGAACTATGGAGCAGTCAGATGAATTTCAGAGGAAAAGGGGGGTGGGAAGAGATGAATCAAAGAACTTACATGCATCTATGCATGACCTGTGGACACAGACAATAGTGCGGAAAAGGCCGGGTGGAGGGGCTCAAGGGGGGTAAAATGGGACATCTGTAATACTTTCAACAATAAAGATAATTTTTTAAAAAATAGACTAAAAAAGATTTCTGGATTTAAATAACTGAATTTTTTTTTTTTTTTTTACATTAATGTGTCCCAAAAAATAAAACATTGACTATTTTATTGGCGATATTATGTTTTCTCCCTATTTACTCTTATGTGCTTTATAAAATATATATAACAAAATATTTTAAATAACATGATTCTCTTCTCCTTCTTGGCCCCTATATTCCAACCCTTGAAGTAACCAGTTACCAATTTCTTCTGAATTCCTCAACAGTTCCCATAATATACAAGCATTTTTTTAAATCCACAACTCATATAAAATCAATATATCAAGCAAATTAAGAATTAACTTCATTACGGGCATCTTCCTATGTCCATATCTATAGTTTTATCTTCTATTACATAACTGTATTTCATTATGAGTACATTATAGTTAATAGGCCCTTATTAGTGGACAGTAGATTGTGTATCAGCTAGGAATATCTTTAGCAGCAAACCGGAACTCCCAAATAAAATATTTCAAACAAATAAGGTTGGTTTTCCTTTTGGTTTTTTTAACTATATTTTTATTGATTTCAGAGAGGAAGAAGGGAGGAGGAGAGAGAGAGAGAAACATTAATGATAAGAGGCATTGATCGGCTGCCTCCTGCACGCCCCCTGCTGGGATGGAGCCTGAAACCTGGGCATGCGCCCCGGCTGCGAATGGAACCCTGACCTCCTGGTTCATAGGTATACACTCAACCACTGAGCCAGGAGGGCCAGGGGGTTGTTTTTTCCTATAACAACATATCTCCATGTGCACATCTGACATCTTTGGTTTAGTAGCCCCATGATGTCAGTGCTAGTATCTAAGATTATTTTAGCCTTTGCCCTCAGTTACAAAATGTCTCCTGGGGTCATGATTACATCTGTCCATGTTCAAATGAAGAACAATGCATCAGAATTGTCTGCCTCTTTCATCAGAGAAGAATTTTTATCAAATCTTCCTTACATACATTTCTGCCCACTCTCATTACCAGAAAGATATGAAATGATGACACCTTGTGGCAAGAGAGGTTAGCTAAGGAAGTAATTAATTCAATTAAATGAGCAAGGGGTTGGTGTTTTCCATGAGTTGTTACCATTTTTTCTAAAAATTCCCACAATGAAAATAATTGTAACTGTAACCGCCTTACGTGAAGATAGGTATATGACAGATTCCTTATAATTAGATGGAAAAATAGAACAATGGGCCCGGCTGGCGTGACCCAGTGTTTGAGCATTGACCTATGATCAGATCTCAGTTCAATTCACAGTCAGGGCACATGCCCAGGTTTTGGGCTCGATTCCCCAGCAGAGGGCGTGTAGGAGGCATCCGATCAATGACCCTCTCTCATCATTGATGTTTCTCTCTCTCTCCCTTCCCCTCTCTGAAGTCAATAAAAAAAAAAGTTTAAAAAAAATAGGACAATGAGAATGAGAAAGTATAAACGAGAAAGAAGGGGGAGGGAATGTAAGAATTGTCACAATAAAAGAAAAATTAAGGAAACAATCCCATTTTAAAACTGCATCAAAGAGAATAAAGCCAAGAAATGAATTTAACCAAGAAGGTGAAAGATCTGTACACTGAAAAGTATGAGACACTGATGAAAGAAATTGAAGACACAAACAAATGAAATGTCATGCTTAAAACAATACTATTAAAATATTCATATTTCTCAAAATAATCTAAAGATTCAATTTGATCCCTATCAAAATTCCAATGTCATTTTTCACAAAAATAGAATATAAAAAACCCTAAAATTTGTATGCAATTGCACAAGGGCATGAATAACGAAAGTAATCATGAAAAAGAAGAACAAAGCTGGAGGCATCACACTTTCTAATTTCAGACTATATTATAAAGCTACAGTAATTAAAATAGTATTTTATTGGCATGGAAACAGACATGTAGATCAATGGAACAGAAGAGAGCTCAGAAATAAATCCACACGTATATGTTCAGTGAATTAATAAAAAGGAGCCAAGAATATATGATGGGGAAAGGACAGTCTCTTCAATAGAGTTTTTAAGCCATTTTATTATCTTACATCAACAGTTTAACTTCATAAAAACTGCTAATTTTAGTTTTGTTTAATTTTGTTTTTCTAATTCAATGAAAAGTTTATTGACTTCTCCAAGTTCTGTGAATATGTTCACACCACTGAGATGTATTCTGTAGTTTGCTATTTTATGGAGGAATTATTTTTTTCAAAATATTTTATACAATAACATAGATGATTTGTATGGGAGACTGCATAAAATAAAACAATTGCTGGTATTAATTTCAAACTAGCACAGCATGTAAAAAGGGTAGCAATTGTTGCTGTGCTTTTTATATCTTGAAAATGTTGGGAAGTTCAAAGTCTAATTTGGAGAAAAAATGAATTTGACAAATTGCAACTAAATGTAAACTTATTTCTCACATTATTTTAAAGCAAGAATGTTTCATGTTTTTCAGTGTTTCACTTAAATCTTTCTCAATTGGAGTACCTTCTAGAGCCCAGCAAGCACCTGTTTTTACTGTCTTTTTATATCAATCCTATAGGACACTGATCTCATTAAAATGAGACTGGGTGTGTTAATGATATAATTACACTATATAGTCAGAGGGGCATTGTTAACATTCAATGATCTCACCAGTTTTTACAAAGTAATGATTTCTACTAATTTTGTGAAGTGCTCTTACCTTGCCCATTTTTCTGCTTCCCATTATGATAAATCTAGGTTTCCCAGAAACACCAGAACATAACAGATTAACAAGAGCAGAGGCTTTTCATAAAGTGATCTTAGCAGTCCAGAGGCCAGGTGGAATCAATGACAAAATTTAATCCAAACTCAATTAGTAATTTTAAAAACAAGGGAAATTTTCCATGAAGATACTTTACATGTATTGTGTTGTCTTTTATTTCCCCCTAAATTTTTAAAGAACGGATTTGAATATGGACTGAATGAGATACTGTGGGGTGGGAACCAATTTCAGAAACTCACCCACTTACTAAACACAGCATTTTCTTTGCCTGTTTTCTGGGTATTTGTAAAACAGATCTAGACAACAGGTACAAAAATTAAACATGACCCAGGTTTCTTCCAGGAAATTGTAGAGAGAACAGAGCAGAAAGGAAAGAAGAATAAAGAAGAGCCAAAATGGGAGGGATTTCAAGAAGCAGAAAGAGAAGCTTGAGGGAGCGTCTGCCATTCGTGTGAGGGCTATTGACAGTGAGGAGACAAAGACATCAATTTTAAAAATACTTCAATATACATTAAGAATGTATGGCCTGTCTTTGAAAAATAGGTTAGGAGGTTGATAAAGTTTAAGTGAATATTAGTTACCATACTTTGTTGGACTACATTGTATTGAATGTGCCTTTATACATGGTTGGATCGCAAGGCCCCCAGTTGTGTAAATCTACCTCACTGCGTGCGTGCGTGCGTGTGTGTGTGTGTAGTTGACAAATGTGAATTTGCAGTAGTGGCATGTGCTCTTTTTATAACAGCAAAGGGGAAAAGAAGGGAAAAAAAGGAAAAAAGTGCAACTACCTTTGGATAGGAAAGATATCAAACATAAATACATTTCAACTGTGAAGTACATTTATTTGTGAAACTCAGTAAGATACTTAGAAATATGGGATTTAGAATTCTATTGGCTTAGAATGTCTTGACTTCCACCGCTAATTCTGCTGCTGATTTCTCAACTTTGTTTTAAGGCGGCCCAGATCTTGGTCTATGAACAAAGAAAACACTGAAATAAGAACAATAGCTGTAAAAATGGAAATGGGAATGATACAGAGACTCCTTTGTCACCTTTTGTTACTAGATGTTAATGGGGAGAATATTAGAATAAAGAGACGCAGGCTGTAATTTCCTCATTTTAAAAAATTTTTTATCTAGAAATCCATGAATCTGTCAGAACAATTATTTTACACCTTCTAGTAATCTGCCTTTTTAAAACAATGAAATGAAACTACAGTTTCCAGGGAGGGGAACGTGTGGCTATCGGATGTTTCCCTTTCGTGAAGTTTTAGGTGTTCCTTAGCACTGGGGAAAGGTCTTCCTGCGTGTATGGAACTTTGTTTAGTTTAGTTAATCCTCATAGGAGGATATTTTTAGAGAGAGAGACCGACCCCCATCCCCCTGGCATGAGAGCCAGTGACGGGCTGCCTCCGGCAGGCCCTCCGGGGTGGGATGGAAGCTGCCACCCCTGTACTTGCCCTTGACGAGGAATCCAACGCTCTGCCCTTGGGTGTGAGGGCTGCCTCTCTAACCACTGAGCCGCACGGCCAGGGCAGATGGTAGAGTGTTTCTGTTCTGTATGACCTTGTATATCCTTCGTCTCCCTTATAAAATGCCTGGGAGTGCGGTCACTGTGGTAAGGTGGACATGGGCTCAGATTCCAGCCCCGCCGCTTAGCTGCGTGAACGACATCAGGCAAGCTGTTTAATCTCTTTATTCCCGTGCTGCAGGGAAAATCAAGGTAAGCCCCTGGCAGGTGGCTCAGTTGGCTGGCGCATGGTCCTGCACCCCAAAAGGTGGCGCGTTTGACTCCCTGTGGGGAGCATGCAAGAGACAATCAATCAATGTTTGTCTCACCCTCGCTCTTCCTTCCTCTCTGTCTAATAAGGAAAGAAACACGTCCTCAGGTGAAGATTTTTAAAAAACCAAGCTAAAATGGTAAAGGTGCTGTCAAGGAGCATGGAGCAGACATGAAGTTTCAGACGGATGGACACTAAAATAAGGGAGATCTGTGTTTGGATCCTGAGCCCAGTACCAGCAGTGATGTGATCCTGTGCTGGGCCCTTGTGCTTTCTGAGCCTCACTTTCATGCCTATAAAATATAGATTTATAGCAATCCTCAAGATATGCATTTTAATGATCAAAGAACATATAGATTAGTTGACCAATAAAGAATTTGTCCGGTCTTCACCCCTCGTTCCTGGGAGATGGCCTCTAGATCCTTGGTATTTCCTGAATGTTAGTAGCGCCTTAGTTATTCATGGCTGGCCCCGCAACATTAATGGATTTATGCTGATGAGATAACTCAGGATGGGGGCTGGGTTATCATCACAGAAAGACCAACCATATGAAAAGAGGGTTGGAGCTTTGAGCCAGGTGATGCCAGCCTTAAGACCACTAGGAAGGCATGCAGGTCGAGTTCAGTGTCATGGCCAGTGGTACAATCAGTCATGCCTACTTAAGACAATCTCAAACACTCGAAATATGAAATTTCTATAGCACTTCCTAGTTAGTAAACATGCTGACCTGCCAGGAGGTTGCCAGACGGCTGACATGCCCTGATTCTACCGGGAGAGCACTAAAGCTCTGCATTGGCTGTCCTCCTAGACCTTTCCCTGTGTCTCGTCATTTGACTTATAAAAGAATCTATCTTTTGTAATAAAACTATAAATGTAAGTATAGAGTTTTCCTGAGTTCTGTTAGTCATTTTAGTGAGTCATCATATCTGAGGGGGTACAGAAAGCCCTGAATTTGCAAACAGTTGGTCAGAAGGGTGGGTGGCCCTGAACTTGTGGTTGGTGTCTAAAGTCAGGGCAGGCTTGGGGACTATGCCCTTTAACCCATGTGGTCTGAACTACGTCTGGGGAGGGGTGTCAGTCACAGTACATATTATAGTATTTAACATCCTTAACACAGTGTCTGACTCAGAAAATTATTGATGGTAACTATTAATACTAGTGTTCTTATAAATGGAGCAAATATAATCAGAAAAGAAGGTAGCTTCCTAGAACAGCTCCAATATTGTAATCTGGTAATGCTTTCAAATTTTATATTCTTTATATTTTGCTTTTGAGTTCAAGCAATAAAAATTATGATTTACAAAGAAAGACACACGTTATTTTATATTTTCCAGGGTGGGAAGATATTTTGCTACAGAATTTCAAACACCTCTTAAAAACTCAGGATAACCTGATTCAAGCTCCAAACTGAACATAGTTATTTGTATGTTTCCAAGAGAAGCTAAATAACAGGAAAGTCGCATGAGTACTATTTTCATCTCCACAATCACAGAATAATTAACAAATGACTCTAATGGGCAGTGCAGTTACTCAATTAAACCTTTGAGTGTGATAGCACATAGAAGTCTGTGTAGAATAAAGTAGGCTAGTGGCTCCAGCACACAACGCAAAGCAATCCTGCCATTTCCTCTCTAGAAACAACACATGAAAGAATGTCCCAGAGCAAAACTAAATCAAATCACAGATTCCTTCTTCCATCACACCAGGAAGACAGAATTTCCTTAAAAATTACTACTTTCAGCGCTCAATAAAAAATAAAAACACCCGTACTTCTGAAACACCCCGATTTATTCTGAAAACATCAACCTTCTGCAAGAATGTATTAAGCAATAATAATTTCACCTCAGGCCACCTCTCTGGAATAATCATACAGAGTGAAAATGTTGAGGACCATTGACCCCACTTTTTTATTAATATCCAGGAAATGACCCAAACAGTGATTATAGGTATTGCACATCAATTTTCAAGAATTATTTGATTTAACAAATGATTTGGCATTGGCATAATTCTAAGCACACATATAGTGTCAGGGACTTGGTATCAAAATACATATTTGCCAGAGTTTTTCAAGGAATTATAATGAATTAAAAATGATAGATAATGAAAGATATTTTAAAAACTGTCTAGGTTTACTACTTTATTTGAAAAGGTTTTAGCTGAAATATATTCCTAGGGGAATATTAATAGCTGGAACAAGTATAACTCTACAACCATCAACAGTTGATAAATCACCCACTGTTCTTTGCTGTTACATTGAGGTCAATCATGAAAGTCGTTCACTGTATGTGAAAATGGGTGATAGATAGAGAGTGAACTGCACATTTTAAAAGAATTTTCTCATGTTCAAAAGGAAAGGAAAAAACAAACTGCTGTGATGGAAATGGCAGAAGGAATTTAGCACCAGAAAAATTAGTAAGTAGAATTGCTGGCATGGCCTTCACCATGTGTTAATTCCTAAGGGAAACATTTTCTCTTTGTCTTCATTCAGGAGATGCCAGAGGTTCAGAAATTCTAAATTAGAGTGGATAAAAGTACTTTGTCCACAGGGAATGTGATTATGCTTGAATACTATGTAAGAAAATAGAAATTTGAAAGTATTCAGCATTCTTAATGAATGAAAATAAAATTTAAATATTATATCTACATAAACTGACAGAAAACACTTAATATTTTTTTTACAAAAGACACCTAAAATATAGCAAGGGATTATCCATTTGTATTAGTGAGCTAATAAAAAATATAATTGCTATTTATCATTGATTAATTTGGCTTAAAAATTTGACATATATGTTTCAGGATAATATACTTCAAGTCTAAATAATCTTTCTAAATATGTGGCCAGCAGAATTGCGGAGATGGCAAATAACCCCTCCAGGTTCTAAGACATTATCCTACAAAATAATACCCAATAATTCATCTGTAATAAATAAAAAATATTCTGTAAACTCACAGAATGGCTACATTAAAAGCCCTTACAAAAAATTATTTGCTTTCAGATACCTCAAAAAAGCTGCTGGAGCTCCAGATGTCACACCAATAAGAAAGGGGAAGGAGAGGAGTTTATACAGGACACCTATTTTAAATGAGTCACCTCACTTTGAAAAGTATGCCTAGAATTCTCATATAACACCTCACATTGATTAAGTCTGTTTATCTCTTATTCAAGAGTCACAGGGCCCCACCTAAATACAAGAATGGTTGAGACAGGAATATTATCACTGTGAATAAAACTGGGATTCTTTAATGAAGCATAGAGTAGATTTCAACATAACCATCTATCGTTCTCATACTTGACTTCAATTTTTTGACCCTCAATTCTACTAAACCCCTTGGATGAAAAGACCCCAGTGTAAAGCTATGGAAAGACTATGAAATTGATCACTTTATCTGTTCAGTCATCTTCCTGAAGACAAAGACTACAGAGTTATAATTATCTGCACACATGCGCACACACAATCACTACTGTGCAAAGCTGGCAAAAGGGAGGTGTGAAGGCAGAGTAGCTCTTAAGTTTCCACCTACTTATATTCAGTCAGGTTTTGATCACCCTTTTTAGTTGGATGACTTTTTTTTTGTCCTTGCACTATTTATTAGCTTATTCTCAAAAAATTAAAGTCTTTTCATCAGTGTTTCTTAGACTGACAAGATGTTCAAAGTCTGCCTTCCTATGCATTGGCGTATCAATCAATAATTCCCTTGACCCCCCTGTCACAGATCTGGACTGTCATTCCCATAAATCCCATTTGAGCTCATAAAAATAGAGGCATTTGAAATGGGCAGTGGGAAACATACCATATCTCTCCAGCTTTTCTGGCTGCCCAATGACTGCAAAGCACACGCTGATGTATTAATGGAATAGGACCATAATATTCTCCAGAGGGCGCATGCTGCAGTGAAGTGGGAACACGTGATATCACAACACATTACATGCCACACTAGTTAGCCATCCCAGGTCCTTTTCATGTACCTCAGAATGTGGAGTCACTATCTTTTCACTTTTATACTACTTGAAAGCACACTCATATTAACCAATGAGCCCAGAGGGGAGAGGAAATCCCAGTATTTTTTTTTAAGTAGACGTACTCTCATAAGTACATAATTACACATGACAAAATTGCCTTGAGTAAGAAAAGTTTCTTCTCATCTAACAAAATGAAAAATTTTAAACAATTATCAAGATAATTGATGTACTCAATGTACTTTTTAAAAAAAGAATATTTATCTAGGTAATTCAAGGGAAAATGGTGATTTTTACCTAATTTTCAAAAGTAAGAGTAAGTGCAATATTTAGACTATAGTTCTTGCATGTAAATTGTGATTCTGGGCACCAATCCCAAACGTAATGTAAAACTATATGACTTTATGGTCTCTTCAGTCACTTGCCACTAATAAGTAAATTGGCTCTTGGGTTTGACTATAATGCAGAAATGTCAAAGAGATCCCAGAATGGTGGCAATTTCAGACTAATAACGAAATTGAGAATAAGAACAGGACCCTTTAAGATAATTCAAAAAATATGCTTCAGCACATAAGACTTCAGAGAGAGTCTTAGATTGGAGGAAATTAAAGAAGTACATCTTTCTAGCAATAAAAGAAAGGGTTTTATTTCATTTAATGCCTCTCCCAGATGATCAATTTTCCACTACAATGAAAGATATAAAAAGTTCCAGAATTGTGAACATGTTTAAAAATATACTTGTCCCTGAAGTCTTTAATCCTTTTGTGTCTAAGCGAAATTTTGCTGAGCCAATGACCAGAGATTGCCTTTCTCATTAACTTTTGTAAAGGACAGATGGATTCTTTTCACATCATTTTCTCCCCGGTATCCAAATCTTTCATCTTACTGATATGGCTATCCAGTGGTTAGATGGAAGACTTGTGCATATCTCAGAATACGTATACGTAGTAGATAATGTACACTACTTTTATACCTGCACACAAACTTAGTGATCTGCATACATATTCTCTTAATTGCTGTGCCTAAGGACCTGTCTATGAACTACATTAATAAGCTGAAAGTGGAGGGAAGGAGTAGGAGGGTAGAACTTTAGAGGGTTTAGTGCTTTAAACTGAAAAGAGAAATGATCCAAATTTGATGAAGGTCATAGGCAACTTGGACAAAAACAGTTTAGGTGAAATGTCATGGAAGAAGACTGATGGGAGTGAGTTAAAGATATAAATGGACAAACCTGAATAAATTATAGTTACATTCAGTGACATGGATAAATCTCATTAAACACAATGTTAAGAAAAGAAAACCAGCCTGGCTGGTGTGGCTCAGTGGTTGAGTGTCGACCTATGATCCAGGAGATCAAGGTTGGATTCCCGTCAGGGCACATGCCCCAGTTATGGGCTCGATCTGAGTAGGGGGCGTGCAGGAGGCAGCCAATCAATGACTCTCTCATCACTGATGTTTCTATCTCTCTCCCTCTCTCTTCCTCTCTCTAAAGTCAGTAAAGACATATTTTTTTTTAAAAGTCATAAAAGCACATTTACTGTATTATTTATTTTATTATTCCATTTATATACAGTGGTACCTGGGTTTTCGAATGTGATCCGCTCCAGAAGCCCATCCGAGCTCTGAAACATTCAAAAACCGAGGGATCCACAGCCGGCAGCTGGGCCTCAGGGTCTTGCCCTCAGTGGAAGCCATGTGGTGTGTTCGACTCCTGAGGCATGTTCGAAAACCGAAGCATTTACTGCCAGGTTTACAGCGTTCATAAACCCAAATGTTCAACGGAGACGCTCAAAAACCAAGGCACTACAGTAATTCACAAATAGGAAAAACTAAATCTCAGTCTTTAGCAATGTCAACGGACATGGTAAAATTATAAAGAAAATTAAAGGCGTGGTTAACATACCATCAGAACAGTGATAACCTTTAGGAAAGGGGAATGGGGTTTAGGTTGTGAAGGAACATACAGGTTTGGGGACACATTTATACAGTAGTATGTTAGCCACACCTATAAGCAGGGAGGTAAGCAAGTGAGAGATGGGGAGTAAAGGTGTGGCTTAGAGAAAGGAGAGGTCAAGAAAAAGTAAAACAAAAGAAAACATGAGAACAAGGGGATTGAAAGGATTCATCTTAGAAGTTGAAGGCATGAAAGCAGCCTGAGAGGGAGCAGCGTGAGAGGGATGTGTAAGCTGAGGCAACATCGTGATGCGACAGAAAATAGTGAGCACATCCCAGGCCACAAAGTGATAAAAGAACAAGGCGCAGTCACCCGCAAATGGTGGTTGCACTGAGTATCTTGGGTGGCCTGGGATGTGGTCAAGGCAGAGGAGGGTACAAATGGTTGCAGCAAATGTGGAGAGGCCCCTTCTGAAAAATAGCCAGAAGCAGACCCAGATGATGGGCAAAATAGCCAAGCGCCCATCATCTCTAAGACATTGCTGATATCAGAACCAAGGACCAGCAGCTTGCTCTCTAACATCAAATTGGATAGTGCCATAAACAAAAAAGTGAACAAATGGCCAGGTGCTGAGTGGTAAGAAACATGCTGAGAAATAAAGTACAAGGCAGAATTACCTGAAATGTCTCTAAGACCCAGGACCAATGGAAGGCAGGGGTGTCCAGAGGTTGCATTTGTTATGTGTGGGGCACCAGGAGTCACACAGGCAGGACAATCTCTCTAGAGATTTAGGGTCCAGTCACCAAGACAGTACAGTATAGAACTGCAAGGTGTTCAAAGAACTGAACCATGTACTAGGGGGAACAGAGTAAATATTAGACATGGTCCCTTCTCTAAAACTGACTTGAGAAAGACAAAGGGAATAAATGAGGAGTGTATGTTTATTATTGAATGGCTGTAGGTTATGTGCAGAATACATACAGCTCCTGCAGTGAAAATTTTTTAAAGTAAAAAATCATACATGAAATATATATACATAAAATTAAAAAAAAACACAGTTATCTATTTTATTTGTTGGTTTTGGAGGGAGGGAAAGGAAGAGAAGAAGAGAGGGAGACAGAGAGAAACATTGATTTGTTCCACTTATTTATGCACTCATTGGTTGATTCTCCTATGTGCCCTGACCAGGGATGGGACCCCCAACCCTGGTGTATCAGCTTGACGCTCTAACCAACTGAGCTATCCAGCCAGGGCTAGATAATTGTTTTTATATAGATACCATATACCACTGGGCAGATGCATATAGATATGAGAGACAGACCCCAGAGTAGAGGGATTAAGAGCATAAACTTTGGAGCTACACTGCTTGATACAAAGCCTGCTCCATACCTTAACTAGCCACATGATGTTGAACAAGTTCCATATAACTCTTCTGTCCCTTGGTCTCCTGAGGATATAATACATTAGTACTTTCCAGGTTCCTATCACATATATCAGACACAGGGTAAGTGCTCAGTAAGAGTTTGCTTTTACAGTTATTATCATAACATTACCTACGGGCTAGAAAAATTATCTCTTTAATAGAGTAAACTACAATCATTTATTTGGGTTCAACGATGATATTTAATAAAAGCAGTTGATTTCCTAGTGCTGTCAAATGTTTTTGTACAGAAAGTAAAACAGGATAATTAGGGCAAATACCTATACCCGGAGTGAAATGCAAATCAAAGGTTGGCTAGTTTAAGTCATCAGATCTCATCATTTGGATGCAGCAAGCTCACTGAGGCGCTAAGTCAGGAGTATTTCCAATTCTTTAAACATATCTACCAGGGACCAAATTTGAGGGTGACACTGAAATTCTTACATCATGGGAGTAACCACTGGCATGTCATTAACTGAACTGAGGCCCTGATATATTGTGTTCTTACCTAACTCAGTTTTCAAAACTGAAAGGTAATAATGAAATCCCAACAGACCTCAGATTTCACCTAGGTTTTCCACTTAAATATTTTCTCATCTGATTTTTAACCTTATAAATGTCTCTGATGCCTCTCATTGCTAAAATCTGTTTTATAGGTAAAAGTTTTAATGCACCAAATATGTTATCTATCTGATGTTCATTTCCTGCTTAATAAAGAGGGTATATTTTACAGAATATTTTAAAAGAGTTGGGGTTTTTTTGGTGTGTTCTTTTTGTTTTTCTCATTGAATCTGGCTATGTTTAGCATAATCTTATCAAATCCCTATAGATGACACAATCATGTTTTCTGAAGTGGCCCTTTTCATTTTTGTTGGACACAATCTTTGTTTTATCTTTAATGTTTATTATCAACTGGATATTTTTCAGTACATTTCAGAAAAAAATCATTTTGACAAAAATATGTGTATATATGTATATATAGAGAGAATTAAAAATGATTAAAGCTTGTTATATGATAAAGTAGAAATCTGAAACTGTGCTTTATAATTGTAGTTTGTCATTTTTTAGATAAGAAAACAGATCTAACTAGCTTTTAACACAAAATTTGACATTAATTAAAGAAGTTTAGGGATAATTTAGGAGGCTCAGGAAAAAGTTTGATATAATATAGACTAGAAAATTATTGAACATAAGCAAGTCAACAAATAATGTTCACAGCTGGAATTATCCTAAGACTCTGGTTTGTATATCAGGAAGCTTTGCAGATTTTCTGTAAACCATTTAAATAGTTTGCCGTAACCCTTCCTCATCTTTCATTTGCTTTTTCAAATATGTAATAATTCGTTTGACATATGTCCCAGCTTTTTAAAACTGAGACATTGTGAATGAGTCTTAGAGAACATTATGAAATTAAATAGTAAGAATAACCTCTCAAGTCCCTCCGTATTTCCTGAAATATGAAGAAAGTTAACTTTTGAACTCAGTTACCAATAAAAGACAAAAAGTTTCTAACACTGCCGTTGTCAGAGGTTTTCCTACTAAATTTTAAAGATTAAACAATTGCTCAGATGGATCAGTTTGAAAGATATTACTTCATATTTATGAACAACAACAAAATGTGTGCCCAAGTCTTGTTCATAGATTCTTGCAGTACTAGGTTTGCCACCCAACAAAAACACACTTTTCCCATTTTTAGGTATGAAACTAGATTACAACAAACCAAATACTGAATTATTAGCTCTGTGTCTCCCATTTGCTCAAGCAGGATACAAAGTTTTCCTCATTTCCAAGCAATTGTGGTGATTTCAGAGGTGTCTCACGCCCCCACCACACCCCTGGCTTCTCTGTTCCCTGTCGGTTCAGACCACTGATCTCCCCGAGGCCTGATTCTGACAGTTGCCCAACTTCAGAGGTTTGCAAAACACAGAGTGACAAGACAGCTCAGCCAAGTGAGGAGAAAATCCTCTCTCCTGTTTTGTCAAATTAAGAGGAGATGCCACAGTAGGGTAGCTGGAGTCCTAAAGCTTAACACTTTAATATTTGTCTTAAAATTAATTCAAATTTTCTTGGACCACACATCCATACTATCACCTTCCCAAGCCAATCAGTATTTCCTAGATACTATACTGGATGGGGAAAGTGGCAGTAACCACACCAAACCCAGAAACACCATTCTCCTGAAAAGGTTAAATCATACTGTGAAATCCAGTTTATTATGTTGAACTCCGTCCTCTCTTTGCAGAAGTCAGCCACTATACACTGGCTTTTCTTGCTTCCTGGACCACTTCAACCCCGCCACCCCCTGTGAGCCTGTTATATTTAAACTACAGTTGTGCACAGAACACATTTTTCTAAAGAAACTCCTGGCCGCAGCCTAAGCCAGCAGATGAGAACAGATACCAGAGGCAAATAGCTACACCTGGATGACTAGGAGCTCAGCACTTACACAGCAGGAGATCCTGCTTCAACTATTTGAACAATTTCATTATAAAATACTGTACCATGTCCCATCCTGGCTTTAAAACATCTTACAGATTAATAAATAAATATACCCAGAGCATCTTGAAAATTAAGGCTAAATTGGAATCTTTGCTGCATTTTAAGATTTGCATTACAGGTCATGTAAGTAATTGATCAGAAGTTTCTGAAATGTTATGAAAATATAGAAAACGAAGGCTCATGTAGCAGGTGATCATATGAATTTATTAGTTGATTTGATGGTTTTTTTCAACTCATAATTTATTTCTGCAAAACAGGCCAATTATATACTATGCGTGCTCTGGCAAGTGACCTGTAAAATTAATAAGCCCATCACCTGTATAGACAGGCTCTAGAATTTACTGCATTTTTGTGTGGCATTCTGTTTAGTTAATGGAACTCCTGACTTTCCTAACATAACCTCTCTTAATTGTCGGATGTCACTGGTGGGATTATCAATAATAAAATGTTTATACAGTAATATTTTGTTTGTATCAAAGTTAAAAGCCAAAAAAATTTCAAAATAAGTGTAAAAAGATGAAAATATTAGCCTGTATGATAACTGACAAAGTTTCATGTTGATATGGTGGCTTAATGAATAATAAAGAAATGCTGACACTTCTAACAAGGTTGATAATACCAATGATGTGAGCCACGCATGATATGTAAATGATGAGAACACAATGTCCTTACATGCTAAATCACTGAGAATTGAAGGTCCTTTCCCCGTATTTTACAGCTTATAAACCACTGGTGTGCTTATATACATTTAATTTTGTCCAATCTCATGTAATACTGCCAAGGTGAAAGTGGCATCAAAAGATTTGATGATGCATGCTTGTGGATTTTCCCGCTCCTAATGCGTATCAGCAAATATTCAAAGGCAAATAATCCCTTCAAAAAATCTTACATGATTATGTACTAAGAAGCAGATTCAACAGCATAGAATTCACAGAAATTGTTATTTTTTTTTAAGCTAAAAATAACGTATGAAATGGAAGATTCTGCCTGCGCAGAGCAAGCCCTGGCTCATTCTGATGAAGGCTGGGTCTCACACACTCAGAGGCTTTGTGGGAAGGAGCCTGGCCACAGTCGGAGCAGCTCAGCAGGTATTAACTTTCTGCTGGGGATTTGATCATTTCTCCTCCCATATGTCTTTTTATAGAAAGGATAAAAAGCTCCACTATATATAAAAGGTTTTAAAGAAAGTGTCTTTTCACATATCGAATATATTTTGAAGTTTTTCATATGTATATACGAAGCAATTATATATATCTAAAACTAGTGAACTAAAAATAATATGAAATAAATCCAGGGGAAATTAGACACTTCAGCAGGTACCTGTATCCTTGAGCACTATCATTCTCACAGGTTCACTATATCTGAGTTCAGCTCTCAAAGAGAAAGACCATCTCATAGTCTTGCAAATTATCAACCTTATTTAGTTTGGGGCAATAGAAGTTTTGTGGGTTTTTTTTGTTTTTTTAAAAATAATACCAGTACCACTTTACCGGTTTCTAAAAGCAATCAGGTTGAACTCCTTCATTCTAGTTAAAAGTTAGAGGGAGATGAATCTATAATTCAATAAAAATAAAGTATTAAATTTCTTCTTTTTGCTTAGCAGATCCCAAGATGATAGAAAATCCTCCCTGTAATCTTACATAATCTCAGAGATTACTGTGACAGAATAGTTTTGTTCGACACTAGGTGAAACAGTGGTCCTTCCAGGCCAAGCCAGTTATTTCTTGGGCAAAATAAATCAAACCGTACATGATACGCACATTTTGGGGAATTCAAAAGATCGCTATATGAAACACCATCTCCTTCCTTGGCCTGAATGAAGTTTCTTCTCACCATAAGTAATCTACTGTTGGTAAAGGCACTGATGTTTCCATTAAACTCACACAAATATTAAATTTTTTTATGACTAAGTTTATAAAGAAGTGAGCAAAAATCAAAGCACGTCTTGATTGGGGATGAGGCAGAAGCTGCCTCACTTCCCTTCAGTTCAAACTGGCACACTGTTGCGGCAGACCGGCAGGGTTGGGGTGGGAACTTTCTCTGAAAGGCCAGATGATCAAGGTTTTCGGCTTTGCACACTGTCTGTGTTGCAGCTACTCCAGTCTGCGCGTGAGCAGCCACGGACAAAACAGACAAATGAGTGTGGCTATGTTACAACAGAACTTTATTTATGGATCCCGAAACTTCAACTTCATATAAATTTGACTTATCACAGAATAGTATTTAGTTATTTCTCCACCTTTAAAAATGTGAAAAACATCCTTAGTTTGTGGGCCTACAAAGACAATCAGGAAGGCCGACTGGGCTCATGGACAGTCGTTTGCATACTTCTGATCTAGGTGATGAACACTTTAATTGTAATATGTCTAAAGCAGGATTCTGAGTCTCTCATATTCCCAAAATTCACAAAAAAGCTCACCCAATCCCACAGCTCACAAGGCTACACATTTCAATAAATGCTATTTGTGTTTTACTTTTTGCCTGTTATCAATTCTAATTTTAAAAGCACAGTTTGATGGAAAAGATATCCCATCAGAAAAACCTTAGCTCTGTCAACCCTAGTTTCCTTCTCTCTTTGGGTGGTCTATTGAAGTAGAGAAAGAAAAATAAACCTGGAAGTTTCACAGAGCTTGGAAAAGGCCACTGATATGAAATGACGGTCACACTTCACCTTCACTACTTGAGAAATAATTACTTCCACTTAATGGTTGACAGACCAGAATCAAATTTTACAGTCCAGGTATATGGGAGCAGGGGCAAGGAATGACAACTAAGAATGCCTGTCAGCAAAAGTTTACAAACATCCCGAAAAGGCAGAAGATGGGAGGCATCTATTTGACATGATAAAAAGATACAAGACCTCACAAAGTGCCTGACTTGAAAACAATTTCTTGCTCTGAAAAGATGCAGAGGGCTTGTATTTATTCTTTAATTAGTTAATCGTTTCAGAATTTAATTTCTTAAATATCTTCTTATTAGAAAATCAAGGTAAAAGGGGGCTACATGTCATCAAATTTCCTTTGCTGGGGACTTACCCCCATTCTTCCCATGAAGTCTGTATAACTGTAATATCTAACATGAAGGTAGTAAAGGAAACTTATTTTCCACATTTTATTTAATAGAAGATGAACTATTTTTCCAGACTGGGGTTAAAGGTTTAGTTACCATTATAAGAAATGTTTTTAATAAAAATATTTTAATATTTTGAGTAAGATAGAACAGCCTTCTTTGTGGACCATGCTCTCTTTTTTATTAAAAATATGTTTTTATTGATTTTTTTTTTTTTTTTTAGAGAGAGAGGAAGGGAGAGGGATAGAGATAGAAACATCAATGAGAGACAAACTTCATTGACTGGCTGCCTCCTGCACTCCTCCTACTGGGGGATCAAGCTCACAACCCAGGCATGGGTCCTGACCAGAAAGCGAACCAATGACCTCTTGGTTCATGGGTCAATGCTCAACCACTGAGCAACATTGGCCAGGACTCTTAATCATGATATTTTCTATAAGAACATTGTTGTTGATAGGGAACTGAAACTGATGTGCCTCCATATTACTGAATATTGTCCTATATCCAATTTAAATGTACATATTTAAAATTTTGCCAATAATATATTTTCTAGCAATTTTTTTTAAATAAAAGAAATGACTAGATTAGAAATTTGTTTCCTCACCAGTGCAGCATATGTAAAGCATGCAGTCACCATGTTTCCCATGTGAGGTGTATGGAGCTGTTACATCAATCTCTTTACCATAAAGCTATTAATTACTTAATGTTGTATAGAATCTAATGTAGAAACTTATGTATTTTATTAAGAACACTACGAAGTGAAAGAATATTTTGATACTATCAAAAAAAATCACTGTAATTCATAAAAACTTCTAAGAAACTCGATGGGATTTGGTGATCTTTATAGAATGAAAGTGTTTTTACTTGATTTTATGTATATTAACTGAATCACAGTAAGAAGTCTAATTTTATTCAGAATAAAAATTATTGATGCGAGATCATGTTGATAAGATTATATTGAGTGATTATGGAAATGATATTCTAACTATGAGGATAAAATAGACAAGAACTTTATACCTTTCTAATCATTCACTTGGTAAAGAATGTGGGGAATTTGTTGTCTGAAATAGTGCTTTCCATCTATTATGAAGTTCTTATGTTTTCTTGTTTTCTTAACCTATTTATAATATAAAATTTGCAGAATTAGAAAGTCTATTATTCCTGGTGGGCGTGGCTCAGTGGTTGAGCGTCGACCTAGGATCCAGGAGATCGAGGTTCGATTCCCAGTCAGGGCACATGCCCGGGTTTCGGGCTCGATCCCCAGTGGGGGGCGTGCAGGAGGCAGCTGATCAATGACTCTCTCATCATTGATGTTTCTCTCTCTCTCTCCCTCTCCCTTCCTCTCTCTGAAATCAGTAAAATATATTTTAAAAAATAAAGTATATTACAATATTCTTATTATCCTACTCTTTTATTAGTAGCAGAAATGCTATTATTACTACTACATATTTAAAATAATAATAATACAGAATATAAGATAGTATGAAACCTGGGATTAAATATCATTAGTGCACTGTAAATTTGTAATCTAAATCACCCAAGTATATATCTCTACATATCTTGTAGTTATCTTCAACTAATAGGACATAAAATATTTATTGATTTACATTATATCTACCTAATATTAGCATAAAATTTTGTAACTGTAGACACCAGCTATTAAGGAACAAGGAACTGAGGCATAATTTATTACAAATTAAATATAGTGAGTTACGAGAGCATACTGTTTTCATGAGTATTCTATTTTTTTAATATTGTTGACAAAAAATACACAAAATTTTTAAAAATTTTTGATAATGCTATGTGCTTCTATCATAGGTCAAACTCTGGAGAGTAATGAAGTGGAATTATCATTCTAGAGTACTTTTAGGTAAAGGTGATACCTATCTACAAAATGAAATAAAGCAAAAGTCTGCAATAGTGTTGCTTATTCTTTTTCTAAAATTCTTCAGGTTATTTAATTTTAACCATAAATTAACATGCACTACATTAAAATAAAATTACTAAATATGAAAGGAGTAATCCATTTTCATCTTACTTATGAAGTATAAGGTCTAAATCCCTGAGACAAAAACCAATCTTTATGATAGTTTATACAGTAAAGATAAGAAGAGCATAAAACTAAAGAAAATGTAGGTAGCACTTTGTCCACAGAAAAGGAAATGGTGATCAGTAAGACCCACTGCAGCTTCACAAAGAGCTAAAAAGATTATTCTTGACCTCTAACAAATTAGCTTGAGAAATTAAGGGCAAATACAAATAGTTTATCACAGGCCTCTCTTATCCACATAGTGACTGCTCAAATTGAGAGCTCATGTCAAATGTTAGAAAGAACAGACACTACTAATTGTATACAGCACTGAAAACGGAGGTGTTAGCACCAACCACTACTCCCTACCTCAAGGCCTTCATCAGGAGTAGAAGTGGCTGGTGACTGAAATAGGTCAGGGACTCTTCTCGCATCATAGCTTGACTATGATGGGGCCTATTCATCAGTTACTTGCTCATGGGTAACGCAAGTGATAAATCTTGTCTCGTGCTTTATACAGTCCACAGTTCCATCATATGACAACACTTACTTTTCACATTTCCTGATACCAAAATAAGACCCCTTTGTCATGGGCACGACTGTCTTAATTTTGACTTTAGAGCTAGGGTTTACTTCTCAATGACACCTTTACACCTGAGACCAATTCATTAGAAATTAAGTCTAATTCCTAATGGTTCAAATACTTGATCTTTTTCAATAAGACAAACCATAGCAACATTTATATGGCTGTTACTTTCTTCTTTATTTTACCTGAAGGAAATATCAATCACTTTAGACAGTGATAAATCTTGTAGAAGGACAATGTCTTAGGCCTTAAGATGGAGAGGAGAGAGTCCGTGGGCTTTTGGGGATTCAAAGGGCAAAGGGCTGGCCCTAATAAAAGCCACTGACACCAAAATTCTTTGTGATCAGTTTTATTAGTATTGATTATATGCCACGGACAAATGCTTAGATGTGTATAAATGCAAAGAACTGACCATTTGGTTTATAACATGCTAGAATGAGAAACAAGGAGAAAAACCCTCCTTTCCCCCCCTGTTGCACATTCCAGCCTAGACCTGAATGGCTGGACTTATAAAATGGTACTTATAATATGCCTTGCCTCATCCACCAGAGCAATGGCTGGAAGGAAAGAATGTTCTTTAACCCCCTGAGCAGTTTTACTTGCAGGGCAGTGGCATAATGAGGCATCCAGAGCAATGGGCAATTTTGAAAGAACCAAGAGCAGGAGGAAAGCTCACAGAAGTCTGCCATTTGGGGAACTGACTTTCAGGGGTACACAGTGGGCTTACGATGCCTCCTAATAGTTGACGGCAGAAATTGGCATTAAGTAGGAGTAATTCATGAAACTGATGTGTCTTCTCAGGGTCCCCACATATTACTAGGGCAGGAGAATGTGGAGACAGAACAGAATTCCCAGCCTAAGAATGACATATTGTCTCAGTTAACACAATACTTTTAAATGTCTTAACCTTCTTAGCATCACAAAAGTGATGTGAGACATATTGGTTATATTATCAAGTGATTGCAGTTTGAAAGTATATTTGGCATATGTCTTGCCATTCATTCTCTTCTCTCTAGGCAAGGCAATCATAAATAGGACTTTAAGAACTCAACAACGGCAGCTATTTATGTTTGTAGTAGAATTGGTAGACTACATGTGAATTTTGCAAAATTATATATAATATTAGATTGAACGACAGCTGGAATGATTATTCCAGCTATGACTGAGGATGAAACAGACAAGAACTTTATATCATTATATATTCATTATGTAGCTGCAGCAGAATAATATTTTGATAGATTAGCCAACATGTTTTACTTTTTGCTTTGTGCAGGCTCTAGGGCATTCCCTTTGTTGCTCACTCATGAAAGTATAGAAACATCAGAAAGAAGATAAAAAAATATATCACGTCTTGACTTTTGAAATTCAAAAGCCTAGGTCTCAAGTGGATAAAACTAGCTAAGAGTGTGAATGACAGGTTTACCCTATGACAAGGAGTGCAACTTTCTGCTCAAAACGTCCAGATACAAGACAGAGTTACCTTGGACTAAAAGAAAAGTGAAGGGGGAAAAAAAGGAGGTAGGGAAAGAAGAAAGGCATGAATGCACAGTGCAGGTCCTGGAGGAAGCAGGGTCCTGCCTCTGCAGCACGGTTCAGAGGAAATGAAGATGACAGACACACCGGGTGTGCTCCGCTGGGCAAAAGAAGGGACGGGGCAAATCCTAGTACAGAGGAAAGTTGTGTCCTTTCCAGGTAAAGCCCAGGAGCAGCAAGACACAGAGCAGAAAGTTTCTTCTACTCTCGAGAGCTGTGCAAAGGTAGTACTTGGTCAGAAATAGCCTCATGCAGTTTCTCAAAGCCATCCCCGCCTCATAGACGCCCAGCAGTTGAGTTAGGGTTCGTTCATCTTGAGAATGACTTATCTTGAGAGAGATTAGATGTGCTGAAATGAGAAATTTTCATCTATAAATCTTGATTCAAAAAGCATTCCAGTGAATTTTGATAAGACTGAGTTTAAAAGTAGAATGCTTTAAATGTTTTCAAAGAGAATAAGTTTAACCCTTTAGTGTTTGTTTACAAGAATACTTAGAGTAAGGCACAGAAGAAGATGTTTAAAGGCCTCGTTGGATTCCGAATTTCTAAGAGCACAACCACATTGTAAACAGAAAAGTCATTCCAGCAGTGTCAGGACTGGAGAGATAACATTTACCCAACTTGCTTACCCCCCATTCTGTCCAAAAGTGGAGGCCTGGGGCACTGGCAAAGAAAATGTAAGGAAAGGAGTCCATTGGGATCTGATTCAAGATCATTGAGGTCACTTCCCACACCTTCTCTGATAGCCACCAAGAGAATTACAGGCATACACTTTTTTATGGGTATTTATCAAAACCAAATATGTCCTTAATCGTTTCAGCCCATTTAGAGAACCTCAAGTGAGTAATGTGAAAGCAAAGGTTGGCTTAGGGGATTCCCTCTAAACCATAGAGGGGCCAAAGAGTCTTAGAGTCAAGCTTCTCTGATAGAGGCTAGTCTCTCCAGCCTTTTGCTCTTTATCTGGGCAGATAAAACTAAGCCAGAGGATCAGCCTACACCATCTGCTGCTTTAACAAAGAGTTTGCCTACCTCACCATTCCCCTTTCCAACTGTTACATTTCAATAATTAACAAAACAAATGCATGAATTAAAACAAGTCTGGAATTATAGCTTGAGAGAAAAGCAACTTAATAGAACATGCCATAATAATACCATTTTATTTAAGATCAGTAAGCCAAATGCATCATGCAGTTGCAAATAACATTAATGTGATTTTTATAATGCATTGATGTAAATGCAATGCCCAACACCACCAACAAAAAGGAGATGGTCGCTCCTTCATCTCTTTAACACAAAATTACGTTTTAGACTTTAAGCCAAATTTTAAGAAAGATCCTTGCCAGCTAGAATGCCTATATGAGAGAAGTAGGATCAAGCTAAAGAAACTGATACAACTTTTTGAATAGTTACTGAATTGCCATCTTCAAATAAAAATTGTAGTGCCAGCCCTGGCCAGTGTGGCTCAGTTGGTTGGGCTTTATCCCCTCCACTGAAAAGTCACCGGATAGATTCCCGGGCACATGCCTGGGTTGCGGGTTTGATCCCTGGCTGGAGCACATGCAGGAAGCAGCCAATCGAAGTTTTGCTCTAATGTTGATGTTTCTCTCTGTCTCCCTCTCCCTTGCTATCTCAAAAATCAATTTAAAAAAAATACAAAAAAACTGTAGTATCCAGAACTGAGTGTAAAAAACACAGTATTTATTGGTTTGTGAATATTTGTCCTAGAAAGATACAAAGTATGTTTTACTGAGGGCAGAGATTATGAAAAAAATTTAGGCTATGTTTTCGTGAAAACCTAAGCAAAACACAACACACTCACAAAAATGTGTAGTGTTGGATGCATTCCTGTGTGAATCCATAGAAATCGATTTCAACCAGAACATGAGAGATTAGGTAATGTAGGCAAACATAGAAAAGTTCCTATTCTGATTACATTGAGAAGACTAAGAAAACTACAGGTTGAACATGTAAAATACCTTAATTCCTTAAGATTTTATTATATCTACATATTTCATGACCTGATTCCAGTCTCACAACTAGCATAAAATTCACTTTTTAAATATTGCTGTAAGTTACACCAATGGGTGTGTTGGGAGTCCATTTGTACTTTCTGGTATACAGACAATAGAAAGTTAATAAAATTATATTCATAGTACTTATCGCTGTGGAAGCAATATTCCTAAAAATCACAACCAACTTATGTATGCTTACTCCTGCTACTGCAGTTATACCTATGATCATCCAATGTCAACAACATATTTCCAATAAGGCATTGAAACATACACAGATATTTCTAATTTTCTTCATAACTATGTTTTATATTGAGTGTTACATTATTAAGAATATTGTCTTACCACTCATACCTATTGTTTCAAATGGCCTAATGGTAGACCCTATTGAATGAGGGGGAGCTAGATGACCCAAGCATTGAAGCCAGTTATTATAAGGTAGGCTTTTGAATTATGTTCAGAAGAGAACTCAGGAGCTGGTTGCCAGCATATGGAACCAACTGCAAGCTACTAGAATAAAAAACATGTTTCCTTTTACATGGTAGCTGGCATGCTTTTAAGAAAAAAGTATATGTATAAATATTTTTTAACATATCTTGTTAAATGAAATATAAGCATGTGTAAACTAGAAAGGTAGCAAAAACAAGGTGAATAATTCTATCTTGGGGGAATAAAATGAGCCTTTTCAGGGAAAAAACAAAGCATCTTAGGAGAAAAAACTCTCTAGCTATTTTATTTTAGCTTATCTTTAGTATTCAAGTTGGATTTTAAGTAGTATATATTAATTCAACAGCCAGTTAAGGAGAACAGCATTCCGAGGTAAGTATAAGTGTATGCTATTGGTGTAAAGAGGGGAAATTAGCATGGCATAAGGCTGCTAGGATGCAAAGCATGAACCAGAGTAAAAGGAGTGCAACCACAGGAGCAAATGCAGCGGTCACACCGCGAGGGGGCTCATGCACTCTAGGAAGGAGCTTGATTTGATCCTGTGGACGTGAAGAGAACACTGAGAGGCTAAAAGCCATGTACTAACAGGTCAAAGTTGCACTTTAGAAAGCGAGCTGTCATAAATGTATATTGGGTTGAAGTAAGAAGAAATCATTGGTAAGGGAAACACTTGGCAGGCTATTGGAATTATTTGAGTGAAAGATGAGGGCAGGACGTAGGGAGAGAAACTAATAATACTAAAGAGAAGGGATAAACTTAAATGCTGTTTGGAAGGTGAAGCCTGTGTCATTTTATGATTTATTAGAAGTAGGTAAGAGATAAGATGAACTAATTTATACGATACATTGTTCTCTGGAAGGACAGGTACTGTGCCACTAATTAAGTTGAGGAAGCAGGTATAATTATAGGTTTTAGGAGTGAGATAATGAAATTGGCTTGGAACATGGTCAGTCTCAAATATCCAGGAGACACCTAGGTGAAGGTATCTACTAAGGAAATGCATATATTCTATTCTCTAAGATTGGTACAGAGAACTTTTCCTTCAGTCATCCAAGTTCCATTTATTTTTAGGGAAAGCATATCCAAACTTGTGGGGATATTTCCATACTCATTTCAGATAAAATTAGTTTCAGAACATACTAAGGTAATTTGTCTTTAAGCATTTTAAACAGTCACATTCATTATCTGGATACTTTATGAAGAAATCAAAATGCATATAAATGTTTGAACTATAAAAGTTTAATTGATCATGCAAGGCTGGTACAATATTTGCAAATCAATAAATGTGATACATCACATAAACAAATTGAAAGATAAAAATCACATGATCATATCAACAGATGCAAAAAAGCATTTGGTAAAATTCAACACCCATTTTTAATAAAAACTCTCAGCAGAGTGGGAATAGAGGGATCATACCTCAACATAATAAAGGCCATATATGACAAACCTACAGCCAACATCATACTCAATGAGCAAAAACCAAAACCATTTCCCCTAACAAGACAGGGGTGTCCACTTTCACCACTCTTAGTCAACATAGTACTGGAAGTCCTAGCCACAATAATCAGACAAGAAGAAAACATAAAAGGCATCCAAGTTGGAAAGGAGGAAACAAAACTGTCATTATTTGCAGATGACATGATATTGTACATAGAGAATCCTAAAGACTCCACCAGAAAACTACTAGATTTAATAAATAAATTCATCAAGATAGCAGGATATAAAATTAACACCCAGAAATTGACGGCATTTTTATACACCAATAATGAACTCTCAGAAACATAAACTAAAAAAACAATCCCATTTACCATTGCAACTAAAAAAATAAGATACCTAGGAATAAACTTAACCAAAGATGTAAAAGACCTTTACTCAGAAAACTACAGGACACTGAAAAAAGAAATAGAGGAAGATATAAACAAATGGAAAAATATACCATATTCATGGATTGGAAGAATTAACATCATTAAAATGTCCATATTACCCAAAGCAATCTATAAATTCAGTGCAATCTCTATTAAAATACCAACAGCATATTTCACAGATCTAGAAAAAACACTTCGAAAATTTATCTGGAACCAAAAAACACCCTGAATACCCATGGCAATCTTGAGAAAGAACAACAAAATTGGAAAGATCACAATACCAGATACCAAGTTATACTACAAAGCCACTATAATCAAAACAGCCTGGTACTAGTACAAGAACAGACATATTGATCAGCGGAACAGAACAGAGAACTCAGAAATTGACCCATGCCATTATGGTCAATTAATATTTGACAAAGGAGGCAAAAACATACAATGGAGTAAAGACAATCTTTTCAATAAATGGTGTTGGAAAAATTGGACAGATACATGCAAAAAAATGAAACTGGACCACCAACTTACACCATCCACAAAAGTAAATTCAAAATGGATAAAAAAATTAAATGTAAGGCATGAAACCATAAAAATCCTAGAGGAAAACACAGGCAACAAAATCTCAGACATCTATCATAGCAATATGTTTGCTGATACATCTCCTAGGGGAAGAGAAACTAAGGAGAAAATAAACAAATGGGACTGCATCAAAATAAAAAGCTTCTGCACAGCAAAAGAAACAATCAACAAAACAAAAAGGGAGCCCACTGTATGGGAGAACATATTTGCCAATGACACATCGGGTAAAGGGTTAATATCCAAAATACATAAGGAACTTATACAACTTAACAAAAGGAATACAAACAATCCAATTAAAAAATGAGCAATGGACATAAATAGACACTTCTCCAAAGAGGACATACAAATGGCTAAGAGACATATGAAAAAATACTCAATGTCACTAATCATCAGAGAGATGCAAATTAAAACCACAATGAGGTATCACTTCACACCTGTCAGAATGGCTCCATCAACAAGTCAACGAACTACAAGTGCTGGCGAGGGTGTGGAGAAAAGAGCACCTTAGTGCACTGCTGGTGGGAATGCAGACTGGTGAAGCCACTATGGAAAACAATATGGAGTTTCCTCAAAAGATTAAAAATTGACCTGCCATTTGACCCAGTGATCCCACTGCTAGGAATATATCCTAAGGAACCCCAAACACCAATTGCAAAGAACTTATGCACCCCTATGTTCATAGCAGCGCAATTCACAATAGCTAAGATCTGGAAACAGCCCAAATGCCCACCAGTAGATGAGTGGATAAAAAGCTGTGGCACATTTACACCATGGAGTACTACGCGGCTGTGAAGAGGAAGGACCTTTTCACCTTTGGCACAGCATGGAGGGAACTAGAGAATATTATGCTAAGTGAAATAAGCCAGTCAGAGAAGGACAAGTACTAAATGATCTCACTCATATGTGGAATATAATAAACAAAATAAACTGATGAACAAAGTGGATCCAGAGACATAGAAGCTTGGAACAAACTGAGGGGTCTCAGAGGGAAGGGGGGGAGGGGTGTGTGGGTGGGGGGAGGTAATCAGGGAACTTGAATGTTTATGGGCATGGCCCATGGATATGGACATTGGTGTGGGGAGGGCCTGGGGGTGGGATGGATGTGGGGTGGAGGGAATCAGTGGGGCTAAAAGGGGGACGTCTGTAATGGTCTCAACAATAAAGATAAACATTAAAAAAATAAAAAATAAAAGTTTAATTGAATACTGAGCACCTTTAGTCTCCCCAAAAGTGTTAATGTTAAAAGTTTATAAATAGAAAAAGATCTTTAAATATATGAATAATTTTTCTATCTTTCTCATAAAACATTTGTCAGCTTATATGCTCATTAGACAGTTCTGAATGAATTTCATTTAAAATGATTGAAAAATCCTTCTTGTAAATACAAAGTTTGGTATTCAAAAGCTATAACTTCCTATTTTTAATATGTATTTAATTATTTTATTTATTTTCTTAGAGTTTTTTAACCAATATTTTATGTAAGGTGGTAGAAGGCCAGAATTAATAAGCCTAGATTAACACAAAGTTTTTGTGTCTCCCAGAATGGGCCCATGTCTTGAAAGATAATTCTTTATGAGAAATATAGTATCGCAGATAATACTCATACAGGGTATTTGATAAGCCTTACTTTTGTTAAACATGCATAGCTTACATGATTTTCTGCCAAAACTATCTCGATGTGTATATGAACAAATGATGGTAGATAAACTAATTGGATATTTAAAGAAAATACCTCTCATATTTTTCCAAAGATTAAAAATAAGCTACAGTTTTATTCATAGAGCGGCTATATTTTTTTAGTTGAAAAAATGTAGATGGATAAGGTATATGGACCATCCCATTTGTTGTCATGTGGAATTGAGGAAAGGAGGGGAAAAACCCACTGATCCTTTCTGTATAATTGAGTATCTTTTAAACATCCTGAGATTTTTAAAGCCAGATCTATTGATTTGGGAGATTCAGCTCTACCATTTACTAGCTGTGTGACCCTATTTAACCCTACTAAGCCTGTTTCCATATCTATAAATTGAGGATAATATCATTGACTCTCAGGGAGTGTGTGTGTGCGCGCGCGCGAAGATTATTAGGGTAATATATTTAAATACTTTCCACAGTTCTTTTTTTTATAATTAAGCTTTAAATGTTAGGGTGAATTAAATGTTTACTGCACCCTTCCTATTCAAATCTAATTTTTCCCTCAAGTTCAAATCTCCTCTCCTCCTCCTCAATCATTAAGAAGTATCTTCTCGTAGATGTTTTCCTACAATTAGGCTTTATTACCACAAGGTGGTGATAAAAATTCCTCTATTGATCCACTTCAAGTTTTTTGTAACAAAGTGGTGAAAAGTTTTTACCATCTCCCTACTTCATTTAAAAATACAACTTCTTTTAATGAGGCCCAAACTCTTGAACATTAGTTTGCCTCAGCTAAAATCTGTAATATTTATCTAAAAATAAAAGGCCCTATTCAGTCTTTCATCATGGAACAACTTTAAGTTTTAACAGCCTTTTGAGCAGTCAGGTTTAAAGTAATACTGATCTCCACTCTCTTAGCACCTCTGCAGGGTATGTGCTGACATCTCCAGGGATTGTCCACTGAAACCTAATAGAGCTTTTGCAGAACCAACAGTTGAGTTAATGAAGTCTTATTTCCCAGCACAATTGCATAGTTATTACTATGTACAGTCAAAATTATTCAAGTTTATCTCACTATGAGTTTTCCTTTACCCTTCTCAACCATAGATGCTTCAAACAGAATTACCCTATATGCCAATGACACTAGTGATTGACATTGTTGATCCTACAGATGAAGTTTCATCTTAAACCTACTGTGTGCTAGTCACTGAGCTAGGCATTTGGGGAGATATAAAAGTAAGCCAGAATTGACACTTGGCCTCAAGTAAATAGGGAATATAAGTCTATAGGGAAGGTAAGTCATGGAACACAAGGTCAGGAAAAGTAAGACTTAAAAGCAGTAAAGTACTATCAACACATTCTTTTTAAAAATGCACAAAACATACACACACACATGCTTCTTACCTCTCAGTAAAATCTTGTTCAGTTAATCCTATTTTACATGGACAAATGCCAAGGGATGGAAGCCATGCCCAGTTCCAGGTGGTGAATCAATATTGGTTTAAGCTTTTCAGTGGTATCATTTTCTTACAAGAGTTTGATTAGGTATGGACATTAGACTCCATTTGGGGAAACTTGAAGAGCTTCAAGGAAAGGTTTATTTCCTAATAAAAATAAAACCCAAATAAAAATGCACCCAAATATACATCATTTTCTGGATATTGTTTTCTTTATGACACTTGGGCTTCTCTCTTGTCTTCTTGCAATCTGAAAGGAGATCTCACCAACACACTGGAATTTCCCAAGTGGAAACACTGAAAGATTCTGGACCCTTCATGATGTCGAGCTTCTGAATTAACTAACCCTAGAACCATCCTGCCTCTGTACTTCATGTGATGAGTTAGATAATAAATCTACTGCATAAGCAACTTCAAACTGAGATTCTGTTACTCATAGTCAAAACATCTTAAATGATAAAGTTATAGTTATTCACAGAAATAATGTAAAGTTTCCAATTGGCTTAATAATTGTGATTATATCTAAACTAAGCCAGAGGTACATAGCATTAAATAACAACTAGGTAGAAAATAGGTCTGTTTTTCAAAGAGTGTATCAATTTTGGCCAATCACTGAT
This sequence comes from Miniopterus natalensis, assembly GCF_054644295.1. Lineage (NCBI taxonomy): Eukaryota > Metazoa > Chordata > Mammalia > Chiroptera > Miniopteridae > Miniopterus > Miniopterus natalensis. The sequence continues at coordinate 54,861,724 of NC_142084.1, read as the reverse complement.
ATAGAGATGGAAATATTCAAATAAAAAATATAGGAGTATCTCTTCATTAACTATATATATATATATATATATATATATATATATATATATATATATATATATGTATATCTCAAGAGAGAGAAACAAAGAAATACAGGGGGGAGAGAGAACAAAGATAAAAACTTTTATAGATTTACAATAAAGTTACATCATCTATGCATTCGATTTTTAGCAAGATAATATCTCCCTTTTTACAGATATCTTTTTACTTTCACTATATCAAATTTGTCACTATGGCCTATATCCCGTATCAAGATCCTGAGCCAAAGTGATGGCATTTTGAATTATAGTATTTCTGTTTATATTTTATATATTATCTTTATATTTAATATCTGTCTTTAAACTTTGCTAATTCTCAATATTCTTTCATAGATTTAACGGCACCAATTTTTTCCCTTCTTTATCAAGGAAGCTAAATTTTGACCACAACTGAGTTTGCTGTAAATGCTTTTTATGCTTGCCTGAAATCAAAAGAGTTGTCTCAAATACTGTTTATTAATATTAGGTGTCGGATAGCAGTTCTGATTTACCTAAATTGATGTGACTCTTGCTACTGGCCTCATTCTCCTCTCTGCCCTTCCCCTGTGGCTGTTGCCATCAGAAACAGATTTTTATTCTGAACATACTTTCCATGTCATTTCATATCTTATCTAGAAACAGGCTGAATTATATTTGTCTCTCATTCTTATTTGGAAAAAGAGAAACGAAGCAAAATTTTAATCTTTTAAAAATTCTATTAAAGGCATTCTATCAAATGATGTTGTTTACTAACATGTTAACTCTTTCTGAAATTTTAAAAAGTAATACTATTCCCTCTACATAATTTAAATTAACTAAAAAAGGCAGAGTGATTCAGTTATACTGCCGAGTATTATTTATGTTGCTCACTTTACCGGTTTGTAAGCAGGTTGCTCCAACTCAGTATGTTTTCCTATTCCTTCCAAAATAGAACATCGGTAGCATAAATAATGACAGGAGTCCAAAAGGCAGTGAGGAAATTAGAAAATACAATGTAGCAACCCTAACTACAAGTTCAACACTGTTTTACCGTAACAACAAAACACCCAGTGGCTGTAAGAAAGCAGCAGCAAACACCTCACACTGAATGGGAGGAATCCCCAGCCCCCACGAGGCCTCTGCCTCTTTTTTCAGGCTCATGGCTGTTCCTGTTACTCATTTTTGTTTTCCTAGGGAAGTGCTCAGAGCTTTCACGAAAGTCCCAGTGAGTTGGTGTCTTTTAAAGATCAAGAAATATTTCTAACTGCCCCTTAAGGAACATGAATTAAAAGATCAATATTTCAGGTTTGAAGGAGAGTTTTGCTAGATTTTTCCAAAAAAAGATACACAAGGATAGGGCAGAAGGGCTTTGTCTGGTCTTACTTTGGCGGTGTAGGTGTAACCACAGCCTGCAGACCCTCCGGACTCCCGGCCGGCTGACCAGCGGCGGCCTCCTGTGCCCCGCTCGCTCGGGGCTGCCCGCACTGCGGGCCCTTCCCCAGGTGAGCCGGCTCCCGCAGCTGGGCCTTCTACAGGCTGATGGCTCCCAGACGGGACTTCGGCGTTGCAGCCCCTCCCGAATTCCAAGCTGCCGCTCGCTCCGCTCGCTCTTCCGTCCCGGGGCCTGGCCCAGCTCGGGCGCCGGGAGTCGCTTTGCTTGCGGCCTCCGGCAGCTCCTCAGACCGCGGCGCACTCGCTGCCACGAGGACACCCGGTCCCCCTACACACCCGCCCACAGCTGTCCTGTGCGGGGTGGCAGAGGACAGGGTTTTGAAAGGACTGGATCACTAGATATTTTTTTTAATCACTCTGCCAGCTCATTTAACGTCTCCTTTGAGCCCCTTCTTCCTGCAATATGACAGGTCTAGGCTGGAGCGTGTTAAAGAGGAAAGTGAGGAGCGGGCGGGAGATGAGCCCGTGGTGAGGAGACTCCGTGAGGAAGGGCCGCTGGGGACATCTGTCATACTTTCAACAATAAAGATAACTTGTTTTTAAATACTGATTTGAAAGATCCAGAAAAAAATCGCAAAGGAGATGGAGGCCGACAGGCTAGTGAAGTAGGAGGAAAACCAGAAGAGAAAAAACAATGAGTAAACTGTTGTATAAGGTAGAGAATTATCGACTGGGTTTGATGCTCCTGACAGGTCAACAAAGAAGAGGGCGGATAACCGACCACAGGGTCTCATAGTGGCTAAGTCACCGCTTGCTCAACAACATTCATTCGCGTGGCATATTCTAAAGGGACAACCGAAGGACAGAAAACAACTAGTGACAGCTGGGAAGGTCAAATGTTTGGAAGATTTTTGTTATAAAAGAAGAAGAGAAATAAGTCAATAACATCAAGAATATCTTTTGTTTTTAAAGTGAAAGAAATAAGAGCATGTTTGACCACTGATTCCGTGGAGAAGGACCATTTGATGTCTCAGGAGAAAGGAGCATCCCTGGAGCACAGCCTTGAGTAGGCTAGAGGGGACACCTGGGGGGGAAGGGGGCTTAGGTGATACCACAGACAGTTCATCCGTAAGAAAACAGAGAATCCAAAGGATACGAGAACAGATGATGTCTGTAAATGTGATACAACAGCTTGTGGAAATGCTCTCCTGATTGCTTTTATTTTCTTAGTGACATAATATGTAAGGTCATCAGCTGAAACTGAGAATGTTGCCAGAGGAGTTAAGGACAGACAGATAGAAAATAGTTCTCTATTGGATGAGACTGGATAGGTAAGCAAGGCAATCCATGTAGAGCTTTGAAGGCCATGGCAAGGCATTTGCATTGTATTTACAGTGTAATGTGATACAGTATTATGTTTATAATCAAGCTTTCCTTAAAATCATATGCTTATAGTGTTCTAGTCATTTATAGAGATAACATTTTGTCTATGTGATATTATTTTTATTTTGGCATTATATTTTATATTCATAGGTAGGTAGGTGGGTAGGCATACAGATGGGATAGAGATAGGAATGGACAGAGATAGAGCTATGGATTATTTACATATATCTATATGTTTGTGATACCCTTAATAAGTTTGTCTTTTAAAGTATATCTTACCAATAAGACCAAAACCTCTTTGCAAAAGATACCATACTTTGATTTTTTTCTCTCTCATATATCAGATTTCTTAAATATATTTGTTGGATTTAATAGAGAATCTATAAAATCTGAGTTCATAAAAATACACCTTATCTAAAACACCTGTAGATATGGCTAGCTCCTTTATCTGTCCTATACTCTAAAAACTTTAGGACTTACAAAATTGTTTTCTGAATGTTAATAATGCTTTCAATGTTGGAAAGACAGTTTTTTTTGTTTTTGTTTTTTTATTAGGATGTTATGAACGCAGTTCACCTATCTAATCAAATTTCCCAGGCTGCATCTAAAAAATTCTATTTAAACAAACAAGAAAAAGACATCATCTGCCATCTACTTGCTCCATGGGAATATTATGTGAACTAATTAGATGATTCTTGTAAATCACTTTAGTTCCTCCGAGATAAGTGCTCAATAAAGACAAAATATTATTATTATTGTCCAGAGACCACTGGCTCTTTGTCTGTACACTCCTGGTTAGGGAGATGCCATTTGCACACAGGCCTCTGCTCTGTGAATTGGTATGCACTTCCAGATTTAGATGCACACTTTCACATACGCAGTCCTTCACAGGTTGGACAATTGCCTCTCATTTAGATTAAGTGTAGCAGCATTCAACAGGGAAGTTCTTGGTCCAAGGAGACTTGGTCTAATGATAGAATACAATCATATTTAATTTCATTTTTCATCAACATGAATTTTAAACTAAGGCGAAGACTTCAAAATGCTGGATACGTCTTCGAAGATGTACCTTTTTATTCTATTGACTCAAATTTAATGACACCTTCTCCTTGCCAAACTCTTGGATTTTTAAAAATATATGTCTTTATTATTTATTTATTTATAAATATATCTTTATTAATTTCAGAGAGAGGAAGGGAGAGGCAGAGAGATAGAAACATCAATGATGAGAGAGTCATTGATCAGCTGCCTCTTGCACGCCCCCGACTGGGGATTGAGCCCTCAACCCAGGCATGTGCCCTGACTGGGAATCAAACTGTGATCTCCCGGATCATAGGTTAATGCTCAACCACTGAGCCATGCCAGCCTGGCTTTTTTTTTTTTTAATTCTTCACCCAAGGATATTTTTTCCATTGCTTTTGAGAGAGAGTGGAAGGGAGAGAGAGAAAGAAAGAGACATCAATGTGAGAGAGACACATCAACTGGTTACCTCCAGCATGAGCCCCGACCAGGACTGGGGATCAAACCTGCAATTGAGGTGTGTGCCTTTGGCTGCAATTGAACCCAGGCCCCTTCAGCCCATGGGCTGATGATCTAACCACTGAACCAAACAGGCTAGGGCTCCCTGTCAAACTCTTATAATTATCTTATGGTCCCCTGACCTGGCTCCACTAATTCTGAAATCTTTTCTCATATATAACATGAGAGAAAGAATATCTAACACCCAAGGTTATGATAAATAGAATGCATCCTGCCTGTATCTTGTCTTGTAGCAAGGACCAACAAAATGATGATTCCCTCTAAATCATAACTTGTTCCTTGGCTAATCTTCCACAGAGTCTTATACATATCTTTTTGTACTTATAATACTGTATTATAAATTTATTAGCATGTCTATTAGACAAAAAACATGAACTGCTTAAAAATTTTCATGCCATTTAATTTTGTATTCCTAGTATCTAACACATTCTATACTGATAGACCATATTCTAGGCCAGAAAATAAGTCTCAATAAAATTATAATTATTCAAATCATATAATATGTTCCTTTAACACAATATATTAAATTAGAAATTAATAGCAGGAACATATCTAGAAAATATCCAAGTATTTGAAAACTAAATAACATAATCCTAAATAGCCCATTTATCAAAGGAAAAAAATGAAAGAGAATTAGAATTTTGAACAGAAAAAACATAAAAACACATATCAAAATTTGTGGTCTATCTACTTTGATTTCAATGGCCAAACTGAATGGAAAAATCATGTTGCTATTTACTTAATTCATATAAATAGAACTTAAGAGCCATCTAATGGAATTTTGGATCTTAGCTATGCCCCTAATCATTCCGACAGCCTGCCCAAGGTAGCAGGGTTCCTGGAACAAGGCGCCCTCACCATCAGGGTCAATATACCGGCCTTGGAATTCCGCTCCGTAATCATTCACACAACCAGAGAGTATTCAACTAGCTATTCATTTATTCCTGTGATGGTATCAGCTTCCTTAGAATACAGGTCACCTTTAGTTACTTAAAATAAAAATTCCTATTTGCAGGCTAAAGACATTTGAAGATGAAGAGTTTTTAAATCACTGTATGTCAGGGATGAATAGATTCAGTTCATTCGGCGTTAAGTGCAAGGATCTAGGTGAAAATCTCTGACCTTTTTAATTCTGCCTGAATTCAAAGCAACACTATTTACTTTAGGATTTATCTTAGAGACATACATGTTTCCTCTAAAAAAACTTTGCAGTAGGGGCTGCAACATGAATAAGAATAGATCAGTCTTTTAAAAAAAAAAAAGAAAAAACTTTGATAGGTGAAATTAGACAAACCACAAGTTACCAAACACTTTTGAATGTTTAGTTAATATATGTATTGACGACCTGTTTTAGGATAAAAATAGTTTTCCCTTAAGTAGTTGAAATAAGGTGGAATGAGTATATTAAAGAGTGAGCGTGTGTGTGTGTTATTTTATCACATTAGGTAGATACTCTGATAGTAACCTAACCACACCTGTGTGTATGTTTGGGAGGCGGGGCGAGATGGGAAGAAATCTAATTCGAGGAGAGTGTTCTAGGCAGAGAAAATATTTGGAGCAAAGGAACAGAAACAAGAGACTGGTGCTACTAAAATTTAATATCCTCATGAAGAGAGTAGGGACCAATATGGGAAGAAGGTAAGTGGGAAAGCTGTTCATGGAAGGCCTTTATTCTCCTTGGTAAATTAAACTTTATCCCAGAAGCAGTTGGTATTTGTAATGGGAGGGGATGGGTGAGAACGGTAAGGAAATAGAAGCCAGCATGCAAGGATTGGTGAATTATAATGACATAAGTAAAGGGACATATTTTTGTGTTAGATGTATACTTGATTAAAAAAAATACTGAAGACAGAAAAATAAAAGCTCAAGTAGGAGTCTTAGAGAAGATAATTAAGGTCGAATTAAGGCAGCTGTAGTGGAAATAAGTAAAAGGTGATAAAATAGAAAAACAAAAGGTAAAGTCAACTAAGTTGACAACTGATTGGCTATAGGTAAGGTTAAAGAGGCCCAATCACTGATAAATTTAAGATCTGGGGGTTGATAACGAAGTAGAGCCTGGTGCTCCTCATCTGTGCCTGAAACCTGTTTTTTCCACTCCCTCAGAACAGGTCTGTGTATAGTTTTAGCATCATTCTGTCCCTGGGGACTAGCAAAGTGCTTGGCTCAGAACGAGTTCTCAATAAAAATGTGTTGGATGAATGACATATAAAAGCAGCATTATTAGGAGTAGAAGGTAATAGATTTAACTTTAAACAACTTGAGTATGATATACCTGTGAAACATTAAAGCATAAACACTTCACTCAAATTTGCAGAATTAATTTCTATCCCAAGAGGATTTGAAACGTGACAGAAAGACTAAGTCAGCTAGTTATTGGGGAACATTTTGTAGATATTCATGTTGGCATGCCTCCACTATAATTTTAGTGGGATTCAGGGCAAAACTACAAATGAGACTCCATATACTATGAATCTAACTTTTAAAGTTATAAAATTAAGCTAACACATTGTTTATAAGAATTGGTGCTAGCCTTCTAGATTGACAAATAAATTATTTTAATGATAGATTTGGATATAGAATTCTCAGGAACGGAGAATTTCCAGTATCCCTTCTGTTCTTTATAGGTATTATAACAGAACCTATACAAAGCAAAAGGCCATCTTTCAAGTAATACTTCTCTAAGTTCACTAAGCTTACAGTAAGACCTGATAGAAGCTGGTTGGTGCACAATTACTGCCTATTTTCTGAGCACCAGCATTTTAAAGCAGTCCTGCCATATTGCTATGTACTCTCAGGGAATAGATATCTGATTTTGTTATGCAAGTTATCAGTTCATTCCAACAGGGTTTGTGCTAATGAACGCGAAAGAAGGGGAGAATGGCAAGGAAAAAATACACAAGCCGCTGCTGCTCTATTTCACCAAGACTTCTTTCTAGAGAACTCAGCTGATGATAGAAAATAAGAAACAGAATTAATGTGGCAAAGACAAGTTGCCTTGGGTGTTGGGGGCGGGGGATAAAAGCAAAAACACAAGTAAAAGAATCATATCACTTGGGTAAATACATTTCCACATTTCCAAGAAAGAGACACACGTAATTCCACAGGAGTTAGTGATTTTGGAGGTCCATCAGGCATAATGTGCCAAAACTCTATGAACATCAACAGAAAATTCAAACAGTCCTCATTCTAGCCCATGCTTTAAAGGAGTAAATTGTACAAATGAAATGGGAAAAAAAGAAAATTGTAAAAATGGCACATCTGTCCTGAGACCTAAGTAAGCCACTAACAGATGAAGAAATTCACTTTAACCTGATCATGAGGGGCCTAAGTGCTAAACAGAAAAGAAGCAAAAAGGATAGGCTTGTTGAAAAATTACTGCACCAGAGAACAAAAGAAAGCATAGTCATAATAATGTGTGTATCACAGAATCTTCAGGCTTATAAATATCTAATGTGCAGGGAAGAATATATAAATATAAAACAATTCCATCCTTCTTATGAAATGAAGAAGTTGTGTGTGCATTAGGAGTAGCATGAGCTACCATGTCCTCAAATCTTCTCATTTTATACCTGAGGGAAGCAAGAAACAAACAGGGTAAAAGCTATCTTATAAAATGAATTACTCAGTCATACTGAGCAATATAAAATAATGGGCCAATGGCTACAATTAGCCTGAGGTTAATTTTAGATGTTCAATTTAAACCAACAAAAACAATAAGACAAAAAAGTGAAATGTATGGATATTTTCCCATTTAAAATTAGCTCGTTAAAATGTTTATCCCCTCAAGGAAATAATAAAGTCTTAATTCTTTAATAAAAACAAGTATTTATTAAATGGCTATTTTACTCAGCACAAGGGAAATATCGTAAGATTTTTTAAAAGACGTAAAAAAAATGTTAAATGCTTTCAGTTTGTTTTGGTTCATAATAAACACCAACCTCATGGCTGACATTGACTATCCATAATGCAAAACTAGAAATACATTCTATTTTATTTTTATGATTCCCACTCCATCAACCTAGATAAAAACAAGGGGACAATCACCCAAACTGTGTGAGGAGCCACCACCACTCCTGACTATATGTACTGTTTTCCCTCTTTCATTATCTTTCAACCAGAAGATACAATTATGAAAATCCTCATTGACTCCAGAGGAATTCCTCCTTGGGCACAGTGTGGCTTCTAGAATGCCAAGGTAAAGAGCCCTCTGATTTACAAAGACCTCTTATTTCACATCATCTCCACTTACACACAAATCAGGGCAGCCACCACCCTGTCCTTAGGGCAGCCACCACCTTGTCCTGTAAGTTCCTTCACCACATTTACCCAACCTGATCTCTCCTTTCATATGAACTTCTCTCCCTATTCCATTCATCCCCATTTCTCATCTCATCTCATCTCATCTCATCTCATCTCATCTCATCTCATCTCATCTCATCTCATTTCATCTCATCTCATCTCATCATCTCATCTCATCATCTCTGAAGAGAAGCCTGTTTCTACCTGATCTCCCACCACTCCTGGGTCACTGTGTGTCTACCTTCTCAGTGTTCCTAGTTCACTGTTAACTTTGTCCCATTCCAATTCTACATGCCTTACTCTCTCCAAAGAAACCATTTTGGTAAAAAACACATCTTCGTAGGATCATCACTTGTCAATGAACTCACGCACTTCTCAATATCTGGTATCGTGGAAGATTTTGCCAGCCCACAGCTTACTCCCCCCGTTGGTGCAGTAGGATGGCGAAAGTCCTTGAACTTGTCAAACTCTACCCTGGCTTCAGCTGGAGCTTTTGGGACTGGACAGATTGACTGGTAAGATTTAGATAAAATTAGGGTGCACTCACTAAGAATGGAGCAACTGAACCTCTCCACTCTGAGAAACATCTCTTTAATGGGCAACGACATTCATGCCTTGAGTCATCCTGCAATTGTTGTTCTCAACACTACGCTGAAAATACTACGCTCACCGATGATTCCATTCTCTCTTTCACTTAAAAAGCCTACTTTCAGCACCACAAAGGAAACATTATTTCAGAATTGTATTATTTCTTTATATTGCTGGCAACTGTACAATGAACTACAGCCATGTACCGCCTGGCGACGGGTAGACGTTCTGAGATGAGCCGTCAGGTGATCTCCCTGTGGCGTGCACGTCCGAGAGTGCACGTACCAGGCCTCGCTGCTGCAGCTTACGGCTGAGACTGCGCGAGCGGCGCTGCTATGCAGCTGGCAGCTCTGCAGGTTTCTTTACGCCAGCATCACCGCAAACACGCGAGTGATGCATTGTGCTATGACATTAAGACAGCTATGGCATCACTAGGTGACAGGAATTTTTCAACTCCAGTATAATCTTACGGGACCACCACCAATATGCCATCCCTCATTGTCCAAAATGTCATTATGTGGTGCATAGCTGTATTTGGAACTACATACAAAACAATTTTGATGCTATTGCTACTTGGAAAATCGATTTCTGAAACATGCAAGTATACCACCCCAAACCTAACCTATGCCACAGTGAATCAGCCATGTGACTGATTGTTCATTACTCTAAGAGACCATATTGTTGTAACGTATGACTGAGTGTGACTTAGAAGAATACCTGTGAGCCTTATTTCCAAGGTGAATAAACCTTCCACTAAGGAAGTTTAGCTCATGTGCTCAGGTTATAAGATTCCTTTGACCTGATCCCTCTAACCACTGCCCAAACTGCTAACATGTGAACAGGGGCTTTTCCGCTTCCCTTGGAATGGCTTATACTAAAGTGCAGCAACCCAGAGAGGCTTAGAGGTAGCAAGGTATTAAGACCCAGATTAAAAATTTTTAAGATTTTTTTTTTATTGGTTTTTAGAGAGAGAAAAAGGAAAGGAGAGAGAGAGAGAAACATTGATGTGAGAGTGAACCATCGATCAGCTGCCTCCTGCATGCTCCCTACCTGGATCAAGCCCAAAACTCAGGCATGTGCCCTGACCAGGAATCGAACCAGCAACGTTTTGGTGCCCAATCAACAGAGCCACACTGGCCAGGGCAGGGCAGGTAAATGTTCACAGTAGAAGGGGAAACAGTACAAAACCAAGAATGAATATCACAGAGGTATATTCACACATTTCAAAAAGAAATGCCAAGAAGGCAAAGTTTAGATTTCATGGAAACATGAACAGTAAACAGGAGTATAATTAACAACTATACCTAAAGTATATATTTAATGAATGCCAGAGGTGATTCTCTGTCAAGACAATAATACAGCTTGAAAGGATCTTTATAGTAGTTACAAAGAATATAATTAAAAAAAAAACAACAAAAAAAAAACCTCATAAGACAATCTTAGAACAAAGCATGTAAGGTGTCTGTTAGTGCAGAGAATATAAAAAAGAACCAGAGCTGTGAAGTTAAAAGAATACAGAACTTGGTTCACAGGACACCAACTCTACATTTTGGTCTGCTGCTTAACTAGCTGTGGTACATCCGGCAGTTCACTCAACAGTTACTTTATCTGTCACGTGTGAATAATCCCATGTGTTAATGGTTTTCAGTAGTAGAATAAGAATAAAAATAGCCACTGATGGGATAACATTGTAAAAAATCCAAAATCCCCTATAAATCAGTATTTTAATTATCACTTGAGCAAATTAGTAACAACTTTAATTCCTATAGTGTCGAATTATAATACTGAACCATTGTGATATGCCCTTATCAATACTCCAACAGCAACTCTGTGTTTAGATTCTAACCCAATCAAGTTTCTCTCAAGGGAGACTAGGCTTCCTCATAAAAATGGAATTTCCTTGGCTGAGTTAGTCTCCAGAGAGGCAGAGTTTTCTATTTACTATGGTCATGTATTGCAGTGAAGATAGAGTCCAGAAAATTTCATTCTGGGAACAAAAGACTGAAATCTTATATATGGACTACAGACAGTGAGAAGTGCAGTCTCCACTTGTCCATAACAAAATCTTATATGCTGAGAATTTTGAGGATCTAAAGCCTCATCCTGGAGCCACACAAAAAATATTTAATTGTGACACACACTATGAACCAGGATTTCACACAGGATCAACGTATCTTCTATACACAAACACAAATCCAATACCACAGGCCACAGATGCTTCCCCCACAAAGTCAGCTGTCTATTCATGTTCATGGGCTCTCTTTACCCAAGAAAGATACATGACCATTTTTATTTTACTGCATTTTGTTTTCACTTTGCTTAGCAAAAATAATCTGAGGATGTTCATAATACAATTAAAATATAACTACTAATTGGTTTGAAAATTTCTGTCAACACAGCTGAAAAACGAAGCACATTAAAACGTATTGTTAAAAACAGCAGTGTCTTTTAATTTGACATGGTGAACGGATATGAATGTATCTCCTAGAGTTGACGATCATGAGGATAATGGGAGAGAGACAGAATAAACCCCAAGAGACAAAGAAAGCTGGGGGGAATGGCAGCAGACAGGTATCGAGGGAGTTTCCCAGCTGGGAAGCAGAAAGACGCGTTCCCAAGGGCTGTGCAGGCCCGGGAGTGAACAGCTAAGCCGGCAGCCGGCAGCAAGGGGGGACAGCACTGTGTGTGTCGCAGAGCCCTGGGATGTTCGCGCTGGGGAACCCAGTTCCTTTTGTAAGGTAGGGACTACAAACAGAAGCATTGGCTCCAAGGCTGTTTAAGCAGCAATCTGACCCCCAGAGTTTCTACCCCTTTATTGCCCCTCTGCCTCCCAGGCAGGGGACTGGCTCAAGGTCACAGGCTCTGCTGCAGAGGAGTGGAGCAGACACAGCACAGACGTGCTACACACTATGAGCAGGCAGACCGTTACCCCTTGTTGGCCCCAAGAGTGCTGAAACTAAGGTAGAGATGCCTCAGGCAAGAGACTAGATTACTCTCTAGATAACCTGGTCATCCCAAGAGAAAATCTACAGATCCTTATACTGGGGTCTGTAGACAGAGAGAAAAAGAGAGGGCAGGAGGGAGGGAGGAAGGAAGCTGGGAGTTTCCCTGTACTGGACGTTGTACCCTGTCCCAGTGCACTTTGTTAGGCCAGTGCACCGATCCTCCAGCTAACGGATGCTTAGGGCCTTCATCCACCCCCTCAGCTGGGAAAATGTCCCGGCCAACACGCAGCCACTACAGTCGGAAGGTTAGAAACTCCACGGCCCCTGTCCCGCAGGGCCCGCAGCTGTCTTCTCAGAGCCAACTCTGCCCTGGCTCCCCACTTGGGACTGGACAGAAGCTAAACCCCAGTTGAAAGATCACATCCTAGGCTATTTCCTGTCCCAGGCCAGGGCTTCTCTCACTCTTCTTCTCCTGAATATGTTTACTCAGTAAATTAAATGCATCCGAATCCCTTTCTCAGGTTCTGTTTTAGGAAGCTTGAACTAAAATCTTACTTGATTTATTTAAATATATTGAGAAGAGCTTTATACTCTGACAGTTTGGGAATAGGTTCCTAAGAAAATGGCAATAAAAGAAGCAATTATTAAACTGCAAGGGAAAAAAATTGTGCAAGGAATAGAATAAAAGAATCACATTATACATCATATATATGTATATGAGATAAATGTGTTGGAAGGATAAAGGAAGAAAATATTTGCATGGGTGTTGGGGGCAGGGATGTGAGAAAAGCAAATCTGTTTCCCACATGAACAAGTCAATAAATAATCACTTAAAAATAAATGTCATTTATTTAAACATATAGATATAAATATCAGCAAAAACAGTTAAAAGGTTTGAGAGTGGATGTCTTGAGGGAACAAAAAAGGTGGAACAGGGAATGTTGTTTTTAATGATAAGCCTTAATAGAACTACTTGACATTTAAAACTTCAATACATGTACTTATTTATAAAATACAGATTTTATAAAATTTCATATTCACATTTATCTGCATATTAAAAGTACATACTAATTTTAGAAACCCCAGGAATTTATACTTGTTAAAAATATAAAATAGAATTATATATAATGTATATTTATATTAAAACATAAAATATATAAAAATATATAATACATATTTATAAAAATATTAAAAATAATCTGTAGCCTCAATACACAATCAGAGAATTATTTTTAACATTTTGTTATAAATCTGCTCAGTCTTTTTTCCTTTGGTTATTTAATCTTTCACAATTTTAATTATTCTATATATGTAATTTTCTTATTTAATATTATATCACATGCATTTATTGGCATTATTAATGATTTTTATAAGCATTATTTTTTCAGTAAAATATTTTGGCACATACATTTTGTAATGTATTTAACCATTGTCCCCTTTTTCTATTTTTACAGAACTCCCTATGCATCTGTTATAAATAATGTTGTGATGCACTTCTATGAGCATAAAGCATTATCTCTGTATTTTTTCATGTGCAGATATCCACTGACTATTATGCCCAAATCTATTGATTTGTAGAGGGTTTCACACCTGAAACCATCTCAACAGAATTTTTCCCCAATAAAACAATTTAAAGGTAGTGTAGGTTTCATTATAATGAGATGTTACCTATGTAAATGATTTTCCAGTTCTTTGGTTTTAGGAGTTTGCCATCTCCCTCCGGGAAACTTTTCACTTTCTAGTATAACTTCAAGCTTTCCCCAGTGAGCACTAAAACCAATAAGTCATTCATTTTTCCTGCTGCATTTGCCTCTTCTGTCATTGACTTCATTTCAATCTCTCTCAAGGGGCTTATCATCTTCCCTTCCCGTCTTCTCAATTCACATATATTTAAGAAACTGTCCATTTTTTTCACAAAAGATGCATTCTTCTTGAAGGCCCTCTAATGATTTATTTGATTATATGCGCCTTTGTCCTACATTTATAATTTTTAAAAGATTTCTTATCTTCTACTTCTTTTCATTTTGTACGAACTTTATGTTTTTCCCCAGATATCAACCTTACTCATTTTCTCCTTCACCTAACATTTATTAATGATACCCATGTTGTTTAACCCCAATGAGTTAAGAGTAACCACTGAATCCCCACAATATGCCAGGCATCTGTTAGGTGTGTTGTTTACAATACCTCAATTTTTTCTTTACAATAACCCTGTAAATTAGGCATCAGTGGTATTCCATTTTTACATTAGAGGAAACAAACACCAATTGTAATGTGAAACACTGGGAAAATGAACATGGGCGAGTTAGCTATTGGTCTGTTTGTTGGTTAGTTTTATTTATTTTATTTTATTTTATTTTATTTTATTTTTAAATATATTTTTATTGATTTCAGAGAGAAGAAAGGAGAGGAAGAGAGAGATAGAAACATCAATGGTGAAAGAGTCACTGATTGGCTGCCTCCTGCACACCCCCAACTAGGGATCAACCCCCAACCCAGGCATGTGCCCTGACCTGGAATCGAACCCCGTTCGCCTGGATCCTAGGTCAACGCCCAACCGCTGTGCCACACCCGGCGGGGCTGTTGGTTAGTTTTAAATAATTAAATTGAATCAAACTAATTAAAATCAGTAACGTTAACATTTTCCTTTCCCTTCAATGCTTAAGTGACTATATTTTCATCTGATATTCCCATTGCCCGAGATAAATCTTTGTTAGGAGTCAATTAGCAACACTTTGAAAATCAAACACTGACTACTTGACTCTGACTACCTAGCATTCAAATACATGGCTCCTGGTGGAAAAATGAACTTGGGAATAACTGTTAATCGATTATGTCAAATCCACCTCTGCTACGGGGGGGAAAACTATTTAAAAAGCAAGATCTGGTTCAACATCATTACTTTTGTATAATTTATTTATACATAGAAACTATTCATTTACTATTTCTAAGGCTGTACATTTAATTACTTTGTTTTTTCCATTGTTTGATATCAGCAAGTATTTAAAGACTTGAATAATTAATGTTCACAATGTATTAATCTAATGTAAGCTCTCTGATACCAATGGTAATTCCTTAACATTTTTTTTTTCTTTCAATGATAAGAAGAAACAGCTCAGAGTAAGATGAATCAAGGGTCACAGGTAATAATACTTCATTCTCTTTCTTTTCTTCATATTGAATTTAATCCTGGTCTTTGTCTTGTTTGACCTACATAATCCTTGGAAATCCTCCATTAGAGAAGCCATCCACCACAGGACTAGGTTGGCACTAGACTGCTTAGACAGTGACTACCAGTGCTCTGGAAGAACCATCACCTCGACACAAACTCCGCGGAGGACCTACATGGGCAGCAGCTGAGCTGCCAGTCAACTCTACTCTCTGCAGCAGGCTATCTGAATGGAATACTTTTTTTTTATATATATATCTTTATTGATTTCAGAGAGAGGAAGGGAGAGGGAGAGAGAGAGATAGAAACATCAATGATGAGAGAACCATTAATCGGCTGCAGCCGCAACCCGGGCATGTGCCCTGACCGGGAATCGAACCCTGATCACCTGGATCCTAGGTCAACACTCAACCGCTGAGCCACGCCCGGCTGGGCGAATGGAATACTTTCATGGCAGCATTTTCATCACCACCACAGCCCCTGGTATTTCCTAATGAGTCACTAGACATGGTCTGTGCCTTGACTCTGACTTATTTTGGATATTCACTGTTATTCTCTAGGCTCTTGCCTCTCAGAATGACCTTTGGAAGTTCTCAAACTAACCACCATCCTAGAGTAATACTGACACAATGTCCTAGGGTGATGAAGGGAGACACTTATAAAGGAGAATTGTTATTGCCAGCACTTTATCATTATATCCCAGGCATGGCACTGACCTTTCTCTTAATTCTCCTAACACAAGAGTTTGTAACTTTTGATAATTTTTTAAATCTTGCATTAATTTAAATGAGAGCATTATAACAGCAATTTACAAGTTGCAGTATACATGGCTATTCTCAGAGCTCAAAAGATCTAGTCAGTCCTCCTAGAGAAGGTGCCTCTGTACTTGGATATTTAGAGCCCTACCTTCCCCTTCATTCTCCACCCTGCCCCTTTGTGACAGGGACTAGCTTAATCCAACCAATGAGAGTGCCCTATAAAAAAGTTAATCCTCAGAATCAGGTTTAGGTTCTCAGTAGCTGGCACCAAAGAGTGGCCCCAGCAGTAGGCCCTGGATTTGCCTCCTCATGAGATCATAGACAGTGGAAATTTAAGTCCAATCAAGGAAATCAGGACATGTACAAACACTCTTATCTAGTGGCTCCAAAAGCACAATCCCATCAGAACATAATGTTCCATCATCAGTACACCCTCCAACATTTTGGTTATTGACCTATGTACGGGTCAATCCTGGCAGAGTACGGATTGAACTTCAACTACCTCAATCTAGTACAACTCCTTCTTTCACTGTTCTAGAACACCAGTTCATATCTCCTGTCAGTGAACCGTCAAATAAGAACAAACACAGCAAGCAACTCTACAGAGAAAATATAAATCCACATGGAGGAAAGAAACATTCTACCTCATAAGCAGAAAAGCCTTCGGAGACAGAGGCTCAACAATACACAACTACCATGTAGAACTCTAAATGGAACACTTCCTCTTGGTCTAAAGCCTCTTCAGTAAAGTTAATAGTTACTTTAAAACCTCCCCAAAGTACAATAGAATGCTTATTTTGCGTTGATAAAGGATCCTTTTAGCCGGTTACTATCAACAGGGAAACAAAATGTCCAAGGCAGGTATCTGAGTCCTCACCTCAGAGATTACAAATGCTTATAGCTGTAACATGTCATTTTCCCCCAGCTACTATTGGTTCTATAGACATTAACAAAAATCTCTGAAGTTTCAGCCAAGGGGACCTCTTTACCTGTAAAATAATTAAATACAACATCTTTAAAGTACCAAATGTCCAATTTTTAAATCTTTAAGTCTGTACAATGTAATGTATTAAGGTAAATTACCCATTGAATCCCTTCTGTAATTCACCATTAATATGCCACTTCCTAAATCTTCTGAAAATGTAGATAGTACTCTTTGTAGAAGAGTCTCAAGCCAATTACATTATACATCTAATTATTCTAATTCTAAATAAATTATTTATAATCAATAACCGTAGGTGCTAGAAAATTCATACTCTTATCTAGCCATGCTTACCTTGGTTTTAACTCTGCTTTCTGGAAATATACAAAACATCTGATCCTCCAAATACTGACAACATTTATCATTTTTTTTCTTCATGCTAAATAAGCTGTTTTCTTTCAATTATTTCTCATATTATGTGATGGAGGATCTTTTAAACAACATGGGCTTACTTAGCAGGAAATAGATGTTTTCCTCTATTTACTACATATAGGAAGTTGGAAACATCCCTAAGGCTAATTTTCACATCTTGACTATGTAGCTATGGAGAGACTAGTGCATACTTCATAAGGCAGTTATGAAATTTAATTGAGATTATGCATTTAAATCAAATAGTACACTACTTGCTACATAATAACAGCCTGTGATTGTCTTGGGTACTTTTGTGTGGATAACCTTCAGTTTATATCTTTCTTAAAACAGTGTATTCAAATTTGAGCAAATTAACCAAGATGTGACCTTGCAGGAACCATTTTCCTATTAACATTACTGAAAAGCACCTTCTTTGTCAATAACTGCATATTAAATTTATATTCAGTTAAATACTTCCTCTCCAAAGAGTACTACATGTCTCTTCTTTAGTCACAATCATTGCCAAGTACCTACCAATGATTAACAAGTCCATGTGGAAAGCAGGAGGTGCAACCATGAGATAATGAGGACAACACCTGACTATTGACACTTACCAGGTAGGAAGGCATATAGACATGTAAACAAACAGTTGAAAGTGATAAGAGCTATGAAGGAAATATGTAAAAAATGTTACCAATATACAGAAATAATTACCAAATAATTTTACCCTGGAGGATGTCAGGAAAAGTTCTATTAAGGAGGAATTTGATAGGAGTCCTAATACATTCATTCATTACTCCATCCATCCATTCAATACTCAATATGTGTTCAGTGGTTTCAATGCTTTAGGTACTATGCTGCCTCTAGTAATTGCTATAGACAAGACAGTGATAAAGATATGGCCCTTGTCCCTAAAGAGAAAACTATCTGGTAGAAGAGAAAATAAGATAAACAATGATGTCAACCATATACTATAGTTAGAGCCATGATGTCCAGGATGTTAAGAGAACTCATGATTTGTATCTAAGAGAAGGCTTAGTACAGCCCTCTGAGAAGGGTTGCTAGATTCAGCAAACAAAAATACAGAATTTCTATTTAAATCAAAATTTCAGATAACATATCTTTAGCATATGTATGCCCCATGCAATATTTATAACAAATTATTTGCTATTTAGATGAAATTCAAATTTAGATAGGTGTCCTGTATTTTATTGGACAATCCTAAATCTTTAGGATAAATTAAATAGGTATTCTCTCACGGTCAGGATTTGAGGAGGAAACTGAGAGACCATATGAACTGGAGGAAACAGCATCTAAAAGGGCTGGAGTGACTCCATACACTTAAAGAGAGAAGCCCAGAAAGATGAAAAAAATTTTATAAACAATATCAAGAAGATTGAATTCTATTCCTTAGGGCAACTAGCATCTCTTTAAAGGACTTTTGCATTTTCCAAAGATCAGTCCAGTTGCAGTGTAAGGAACATAGTTAGAGAATAAATCTGGAGGCAGAGAAAAGGAGTCAATCTAGAAGAGCAAGGATACAGAGTAGGACATTCTTGTAGGAGGAAAGAATTTGAAGAAAGCTGCAAAAACAAAGACGTGAAAATCTTGTGCTTTCAGAGAATAGTGAACTACTTAGATTGCAAGGGCCAGAGTAAGAGAAAATTAAACTAGAAAGTGAGGTTGAGCCCAATAAGTGCCTTTCATTTAAGGCACTTATATGGAAAAGCTTTAGAGTTAATCCCTAGAAAGTGGCTGAAAGATTTTAAAAGGATTATCATTACTATCCTATTTCTCACTTTGAGAAAATGGCCAGGTTAGCCTGACTTCCAGAAAATGTCAGATGCAATAGTGAGTGATGATTCTCTGGTGAAGTTAAAAATAAGATCAAGTTAGGGAAGAAATGATTAAAGTACTCTCATTTTAATCAAATGCTTTAAAACAACAAAATGCATACATATATAGAGATATACATGGGTTAAAACTGACCCTTTAACTCATTCTGCAGAAACGTAATCTTAAAGTACCAAGATTAGCATTTTGAGAGCAAATAAAATCCAGGACAAAGAAACCTAAGGAAAAGGTTATGCTAAGACTTGTACCTGTAAACATTTTCTCCTTCCACCCTACTTTCCCAGATCTGCTGTCATCTTCATCAGCATCAGCATCATCATATCACCACATCATCATGAGGTATCATTTTTATCTCCATTTTATTAGTAAGGTATTGGTGTCACAGAGAAGTGGCAGCCTAACTCCAAAGACAGGAAATGTACTGTCATATTGAAATATTTAGGACATGTGAAAGTCTTCTTTTTTTTTTAAAATATATTCTTTATTGATTTCAGAGAGAGGAAAGGAGAGGGAGAGAGAAAGATAGAAACACCAATGATGAGACAGTCACTGATCAGCTGCCTCCTGCACACCCCCCACTGGGGATGGAGCCCACAACCCGGGCATGTGCCTTGACTGGGAATCGAACCACGACTGCCTGGATCCTAGGTCCACGCTCAACCGCTGAGCCAAGCCCGGCCGGGCGAGTCTTATTTTCTTAAACCAGCTAAACTCTCAGTAATGAATTGAACTCCCCCCACCCCCCCCCACACACAAAGAGAATGGTCAAAAAGAAATATGCAATGGCCACTGGAGGAGAAAAAAAAATGAGGAAAATAAATACCCTGAAGGCCTATAAGGATCATCATCAGTTTAGACTGGTTATCAAAAGCAAAAGTTTAGATCCTCCATAGCCAGGCTGCAGCTCAACCGAGATGCTGACAAAAGCTGTATTTGTTGCATCTACCATATATTTCATCTATTATATATAGGTCTTGTCAATATTGCAAAAGAAAGAAACAAGCACATCTAGCTCTGTGCCCCAAGAGCAGATCTGCATTTGAGGGGCAGAGCTTGCGCAGCTCGGACCAGCCTGACAGAGGCGATGCACACCGATCAGAGCCCCAGTCCACGGAGAGTCACTGCTGCGGCTGCTGCTTTCCTCTGCATCACGACCAGTAGGGTCACCCCTCTTATTAAATTGGTAGTTGAAAGGCACATGCATCTTTATAAATGTATCCAGGAGCTGTTGTGAACAAAATACCCTGGCTAAGATTTGAGCAGAAGGAGGGGTGCTGGTAGGTAAAACATGTGCTAAAGTTGAGTAAATTGAAAGCTTCAGATTTGTGGAAATGGGAGAGAATGCCCAAGGCGTTATCAAAATGGGAGTCTAACAGGCTGGTTTCCAATGTGAAGCAAGAACAGATAAAAGCTTCTCCCTTGGTCTGAGAGTAATAGAGAAATTAAAGTGCTCTCCATTTAGGAAGCTGGAAAAATAAGGGAACAAACTGTGTCTCGAATGTTTACTGCATGGAGGGAGGACGGGTGTGCGAGGAATCTTCTCTGAGCGTCAATAAACAGAACACATCATGTGACCTAATTCGTAGCACTTTAGTTAACAAGAAAAATGTGAAGCCAAGAATTTAGCTTAAAATTTAAAGTGTTAGTACTCACAGGCAGTCCAGGGCAACCACTAAAAAGACAACAATTGATATTCTAACAGGTGAGATAAAATACACACACATCAGATTCATAGGAAAAGTCCACATAGACCTGCTAATGCCCTAATCATACCACAATTTAGACTTTGCTACTAGAGATTGCTGCAGCCAGAATCCCATCCTTTATTTTTCTCAGGCCTATTGTCCCCCCAAGCTGTGGTTCAAATATTAAGTTATCAGAAAAATCCCCTTGGAACCTCATCTCTTTCTCACAGACCTCAGGAGAGGTGACACATCTCATAGCATACTGATTCTTTCTACATAAGTCGTGTCTCCCACCTCTTACTCCTGCACCTGTCTCCACACTCTTTTATAGCCTGAAAATTGATGGTCACAAAACCTCTCATCTAAGGCCCCCTTTGCAAATCAGCTTCAGTCAGTCTAGCCATCACAGTATTTGGCACTTATAGTCTCAAGGCTTCAGAAAAGAAACAAACAGAAAAGTACATATACACGCGTCTCTAGGGATTGATTTTCTTTCAGTTCCTGAATTAGTTTTTGCTCTTTTCTCTCTCTCTCCAATCTCAATTAATCATGCGGTTGCCTCTGCCATGCCATCGCCTCCATGGTATTGGATAACTCCTACTTTTCCTGAGGTCTCAGTTTACATGTTATTCCACCAGAAAGCTATCTCTCAACCTCCCCCTGGCCTCCCCACTAACAGTAACTTAGTTCCCCTCTGCTAAGTACTCACAAGCATCCTTCTCCAGTTGTATGTTTAATTGTTTGTCATCTCAACTAACATATGTGTAGCATAAGCGCAGGCTTCACATGTACCTAGTTCAATTTTGTGTACCCAGAGCACAGCGACTAATAGTGCATGGGCACCCAACAAACATGTATTATTAATCAATTAACAATCTGGTTTATGCTTGGCACTCATTATTGGAAAAAAATTAAATTGTGAAATTTGGTCACATGAAAAAGGCAATAAACAGCATTGTATCTGTTGTCCAGTTTGGTATTTGAATGGACTTCAAAGAGACAGTTACAAAGTTATTAAGAGATCCCTGGCAGTTCTGATACAAAATACAGTAGCAGGATTTTAAATAAATTGAAACCCCAAAGATTATTTTAAACATCTTTTGAGTGTCAAAGAGGAAGTAAAAGGAAATTTGTGGGTCGGGGGTGGCACTGAGAATACAATTGTTGGTATCTTTGTGAAGTTAGAGTATTGAAATCGTTCTTACAACATCTGGAAAAAATAGGTCAAAACTTAATCATTAAGGAATGACATTTAACATTTTCTGTCCTTTAAGGGTCTTAAAACTTCAGTGTTAGAAATTTTCACCCTCTACTAATATGAACTGGGAATTAAATATGGGCACCTCTTTCTAATGTAGTTAAAGATGATAAAAGATAAAGGTCAATTCCTAGGAATTTGTAATTTAAATAGTAAGAGTTGATACATCACTGTAAAATATTGGTTTAAAGGAAATCTTATAGTTTCTCATCTAAAAGTAAAATTCTTATTAAATGAGAACACTTTCAACTATATTTCTTCATTTATTTAATTTGTCATTTGCTCATGAAATCAAATTAGATTAGACTTTACTAATGATACCATTGTAATTAGCTAGTTACTAATAATAGAAAAGGGGCAAAGGGAAGGCTAGACATTTGTAGGCATGTCATTTGGGCAGCTTCACCAGGAAGCTGCAATTTTCCACTCCCTGTGGAACCACTGGCCCATTCCCTGCAGGTCACTGGGGGAAGGGGTCCAACCAAGGGGAGATAAATGAGCAGTGAAGTTGGGGTGACACAGGGAAGGTACTTGACTGTCAATCAAACCTGGAAACAGGAAATATTGGCCACAGTAGGCAGGGCCACTGCAAGCCCATGAAAATTTGGGGATACATAATCCAACCAACCAAAGGAGTTTGTTCTCTTGGCTCTCTCGCAGTCAGCCGTGTGGCCCACGGCCATGTGGACCCTACATGCAATGGGCTAATGGACTGCAATTGGGGACACAAATATAAGCTAGCCTGATGCTGGACTGGACACTGCTCCAACATAGAGCAAAAACTCTGGACACTGGCTCCGATTCTAGCTTTGCCGAAGGCCAAGCTACACTTCTACCTTGGGGGGACAAAGGGAAATGGGACCTTGGAAACTCAGAGGTTTAATCCCACAGAAATAAAGCTTTCTACAACATCTCATCCTCCTGTGCGAGTCTCAGAAAGTTCATTTTCTCAGGATATTGCAAGAAGCCCACTCTCACCAGCAACTGGCAGAGATGAGGACCTCTCCCTACCCATGACATTAAGTCTTCACAAAACTATGCTTGTCATTACCTCAGCTACTTGTAAGAATGTGATATAGTAGTTAAGGATTTGTTTCAATCTCTCTCAAAGGGAGGAAGTAAAGCTGTCACTCCTGTAGTTCTCAGGGTAATAGTGTTTAAAATTAGACCCTGCTGTGACCCAGTTACAGGCCTCAGGATAACTTAGGCCTTTTTTCTCTGTTCTCATGTTAGCCGCTTAAGCATCCAGTCCCTATTGTTGCTTCCACTGATCTTCAATATCGACTAAATTTGCTTCTACAGACTGAAGTTAAAGAGGCAGGAAACCATTAGCTGGACATCACTGTAGTACCAATCATTTCTTTAGTAGCTTCACTTTCTATTCCTAGGTATTGAATGGACAGATTTTGTCACAATAGTGTTTTATTAATAATACATTTAAATATATGCATTTCTTATTGCTCTTACTGGTTACATATAATTTTAGGGAGAGCCAAAGTAAGCTTATTCCTAAAACAGAGGAAACAACTATATTTTAAATAAAGGAAAAAGAATAAAAAATGAAAAATACAATTTTGGGGAAATTTTCTAGTAAAGATACCTAATTCCCAAATTAACTTTTTCATTTCCAAACATTTCACTTAACAAACATAAAATTTAATAGCAGAATGATTATAACAAACAATCTTAATATTAAAAATAGACAAAAATTGTAATGAAGATAAACACAGCAATGTTGGTGTTATTTTTAGCTTAAACTTGTGATAACATCACAGACCAAAAATGATAGAACAAGGTGCCTTGTTTTGTTTAGCAACTCAAATAATTCGATAAATGCATTGCCTTTGGAAATGTCTAAACTGTGTCTTTCCTATCTCTTTTCCTGTTAATCTTTAAACCCACAGGCATTTCAGGTTAAACTTAATCAGTACACTTCTGATTTATTGTCACTTAAGTCACTGGAAAGTTGTTTCTCAAAAGTTAATTCATGACAAATGAGTTTCTTGAACCACTTTGAAATACTTTCAAGACCTTGTCTTTAAAAACAAAAGTCATGTTTCTCTAGATGTCCCTGGACTGAAATCCCAGTGAGAGGTCTAACTTTAGAATACTAAATTGGACTAGATTTCCAACTTGAAAAAGCACATCATGTACCACTATTCTCCAGTGTTGTACAATTTTCTCTCCCTTTCCATGGATTTAAGATTTAAGAAATTGAGCTTTGACTTTAATTTAAAGGCTTTCCTAGTGATTCTCTTTGATTACCTGACCTTTTCACCATTTACCTATTAAACAATGAACTTATATGCATATATGCATAGCCCATTGTCAGACAATAGTGTGGGGAAGGCCTGGGGAGGGGGCAGGAGTGGGGAGGAGGGGGTCAATGGGGTGGGGAGGAGGAGACATCTGTAATACTCTCAACAATAAAGATAAAAAAAAAAAAAAAAAAAATGACACCTAAAGAGAAAAACTCTCCCTAATTCTCTGATTAGGTTCATCTTCTTTACGGTTGTGCATTTCACTCATATTTGCAATTGTGTTTATATGAACAATAATAAAAGCATGTTAATTCCTTGAAATTAAATATTTTCAATTATTCTTATAGTAACAGTAATAAAATTATGATAATAGCAAAAATAATCCTTTAGCCAGTCCTTATGGTATATGTTAAGGACTGTGTGTGTGTGTGTGTATAAATCTAATTTAACATTCTCCACAGTCCTTTCAATTGAATATCATTGGTCCTATTTTAAAAATAGAGAAACTAAAGTTCTCAGAATTTAAGATATTTAACCAATTTTGCACTGTTAGAAAATTTCAGAAATGAGACTGTTAACCCAGGTCTATCTGAATCCAGAGCATGTGCTTTTACACACAAACTCACACACACACACACACACACACACACACACACACACACATTTTTTAACTCTTTGTGCTTTATTTGTCTGTTCTCTTCATAATATAAATTTAAGCATTTAAAATATATTTCTTGTTATACGAATTTGGTTTATGCTCTTAGTTTAAAACAACTGAAGCGCTTAACCTTATTAAATTTCTTAGAAAATATTTTTAAAAACATAGATGTACTTAGAGGGCATCATGTTAAGTGAAATAAGTCAGACAGAGAAAGACAAATGCCATATGATTTCCCTTATATGCGGAATCTAAAAAGACAAGACAAATGAACAAAAAACAGAAACAGACTCATAGATACAGAGAAACAACTGATGGTTCCCAGAGGGAAGCGGGGTAGGGGGATGAGTGAAAAAGGCGAAAGGGAGTGAGAGGTACAAAGTTACAGTTATAAAATAAATAAGTCACAGGTATGTAATTACAGCACAGGGAGTATAGTCAATAGTATCATAATAACTTTGCACAATGACAGATGGTTATAGATTTATCATGTTCCTAGATACCTGGGAAATGATCATGTATGCACACGGGTGTGTATACATATGCTTATGTGCACATGTTCAGGCACACATGCATGTATGTGTGAGGTGTGTAGTTATAAAAGAAAAAAGGAACAAAAAAAATAAAGGTGCCAGGTAAAAATAAGAATCCATGCCCTTCTAGTAGCTGTCCTTAATATTTACTCTGTAGATTCTTAGATTACAAAAGAGATGAGTCATTTGATTTGGTTCTAAGTGCTAGGTCTTCGACTAGGAATCCCGGCTTTAGGTGCAGCTCTGTGTCTGAGTAACCTACAGAGAAATTCTTGAATCTCAGAAAATGCTTTCCTTTCTGTTCCCCTTTTCATATTTCTAGCACCTGCATCAACTTAGTCACTTCTGGATTCCACACTGAAATTCACATAAGAAGAAAAACATTCTGAAAACACTTCATCTTTCTCCACGGTAGCTCGGTTTCTAGCCCCTTTTCATTTGTGACACTCTATAGCTGAGTTCTTCCAAGAAATTTCACATTGATCTCAACATTACAACTTCCCTGGCAGTTTACACTTTTATCTTCTTGAAGGAAGAATATACTGTCACCAAATAAACCTGTTAATAAGTGACTGCTAGTTTATCTCCTGTATAGTATCTATGGGTTATGTCTTTTTATCTTAAGCAGAGGCAGGAAAATTTATTCTACATTTCATAAACCAATGAAGAGTGAGAACAAATCTGAGATTCTAAAATAACATCTGACAATTCTTAAAGACTGGAACTCTGTTGCATTTTAGATTGAATTCCTGTATAATATAGAGAATATATAGATGATAATAACAATATCCAAAATTTTATCTATCCTCTTATTTAATACCACCCCCGGCAAACAATATAATATAGGAAGATGGCAACTTGAAGATTATAAATACTGTTTGGGTAAAGAAAGCACCACTTGAATTTTAAAGTACATTTTCTTAATGCTAGTTCCGACCATAAAAAAAGATAAGGGAGAATTATATCATTCAGGATAGATTAGGTTATGGTGCTGTAATAAATAGTCTTAAGCCTCAAATGGCTAAAAATAGTGTATTAGTTTTCTGTTGCTGCTCTAGCACATTACTCCAAACTCAGTGGCTTAAAACAATGCAGATTTATTATCTTAGAGTTCAGGAGGTCAGAAGTCTGAGATGGGTTTTCACTGGGCTGCAGTCCGTCTGGAGTCTTTAGGGGGAAAATCCATTTTCTTCCCTTTTCCAGTTTCTAGAAGCCACCTGAATCCCATGGCCTCGTCCTATAGCCTCAAAGGCAGCAATCACATCATTCCAACCTCTGCTTCCATTGGCATTTCAAGGACCTTTGCAAATACAACAGGCCAACCCAGATGATCCAAGGTAATATTCCAGTCTCAAGGTCCTCAACTTGATCATATCTGTAAAATCTCTTTGACCATGTAAGGTAACAGGTTCCAGGGATGAAGACACAGACATCTTTGGGAAGACATTACTCTGTCTACCAAAAACAGTTCCGTTTTGCTTCCTGCTCATGCCACATGCCCACTGAGAACTCAGGGCCAATTGTAATCAGTCAGCCAACCAAGCTCCAGAGCAGCCACTATCTTGAGCAAAGCCAGCTACCACATAGGGGAAAGAGAACTGGAAAAAGCAATTAAATGCTTGGTCTTCAAGCAATACAAATCACTTCTGTTTATAACTGGTCAAAGGCTATCACATTGTCCCACTCAATTTCAAAGTGTCATCCCACCATATGGAAGGATAGCAGAACCTGAAATATTCGGTAAATGGGATTCCTATCACAGCCCTTGTCTCATACCCAAATCCTCAGACCACCCTCATCTTCCCATGCAAACTGTATTCCCCTCTGCACCAAGAGAAGCTGTGCTTGTCATTAATGCTCGTCACCAAAGACTGCCAATTCTTTACCATACAAATAACATTTCAGTGCCTGTCATGATCAGGTTAACTCAGAACCACCCAGAGAAGGGAATTTAAAAAATTTATGTCTAGGTATTGTTTATGTAATAGACAGGAAACCCTGAAAGAGGTGGACAGTAGTGGTGAATCAAATAAGACTAAGGTGTTCCAATAAAAACGCCCGTATTTCACGCTTATTATAAACTGCCTTGCAATTATGACATTTCATATCAAAATAATATATTTTTTTAGATCCTCACTCAAAGATATGTCTTTTTTTTTAACTGATTTTAGAGAGAGAGGAAAGGAGAGAGAGAAACATCAATTTCCTCCTGTATGCACCCCGACCGGGAGCAAACTCTCAACCTTTTGGTGTACGGGACCATGCTCCAGCCAACTGAGCCACCTGGCCAGGGCTCAAAACAATTTTGTAGTAGACTGACACTATCATTCTGACACAGAGTTGAGTAGTCTGCTTTTATTCCAAAGTCCATAGATTTTTACTACTTTTTTCCCCACTGAACATTTATAAGCTAGTGAGAGTTTCAATCACTGATGGCCTGTAGCAGAGTGAGAATTAATTCACAATAAAGAGATGGTACCAAGTGTGTGATACTATGTGTAATACATAGTGTGTAATACTATGAGGGACAATGATCGCTGACCAGTGGCAAAGCACATTCTGTGGTAGCAAAACTTTAAACGTTGAGGCAGAAAATCTGGATTTTATTCCCAGCTCTGCCAATAAATCACTTTTAAGTAAATTACTTTATGTCTCCAAGTCTTCTTTCCCTTATATTCAAAGGTGGGTAATAGCATTGTCAGCTTATGTTACAATATTGTCAAGAGCATTTGCAGTAACATAAGGGAACTATAAATCAATGTATTTAGGCATAAATGTATTAATTCATGTAATCATTTGATGAATAACTATTCCTTAACTTTTTCTTAATGAACAGTAAAAACTTCTATTCACAAAATTATTTTGTAAAAGGTAAGAGATTTGTTCATTGGTTGACTTGTTTAATCATTACAAAGGTTTAAAGAAAATACTTTCTGTCACGATTATGTTAGATTCTCATAATATTAAAAATAGGAAATGCATAATTCCTACACTCAGAAAGTCTTTAGGCCCCACTTCATTGATAAGAAAAATAGTGGCTTGCACAAAAACACACTGTTAGCATAGTTCCAAAACAAGTACTTACACCTCCAGTTTTATTTATCTTTATTGAATTATTATAATGTATATTACCTTATTTTCACAGAACTATATTAATTTATGTATATTAAATTGTTTTTCTAAATATAAACTTGTAGAGATTGAATAACATAATCATAACAATCTCTATGGTAACAAATTCTACATTGATACTGTTGATTTAAACAACACATTTCAAGCAAAAAAGCTCATTAATGCATGTGGCAATATAGATTCCAATCAAAAAGAAAATACAATAATGGACTGAATGAAAAGTCTAACTGCTTCCACTGTGCCAGCTTTCTTTTTGAAATATGAACGTGCTTTGTCGACTGTTTTGTTTTTTCCCTTTATTCTAAGCAGGGTGTCGGACTCACTATTTTCTTACCTGTGGCTTTTTGTACATGGAAAATGAAAGTTGATTATATCTTTTTTTATCATCTAAATTCACTAAAGACATAATGCCAGGTATCCCAGAGCAAGAGGGGATAGAGCAAAAAGACATTTCATCGTACAGAAAAGGGGACTGAAGGCTGAGAACCTGTCAGGAGAGTTGTTATCTGGAAGCAAGGTCAGACCCAGAGATAACTAGTCGGTGCCTCTAGGGTGTGGCTAGAGCAGATTCACAGGGTCACGGGGTGAAGATTAGGAAAGCAGGTATTATGTACCAAAATATGAATATTTTTATGGAATGTCATTATTTCTGTGTTTGAAAGAACTTGGTATTTAAATCATTTATATCTTGATAATGAAATCAATAATGTACCTTGTCTCAATCTGTGCAGCACAAAACAAAACTGTCTACAGCCTAGGTAGCTCTGTGCCTGCACGCACTGCAGGGAGCAACCAGCTATTTTTTTTAAAAAAAAACAACTTCTATTTGAAGCATAATTGTTGCCATATTTCAAAGAACTTTTGAGCAAATGGAATATTAACATCATGGTATAATATTGATACTCTGCCTTATACTGTGGGATGGGGGCTGGAAAAAATGTTTTCATTGTTACCAGTAGAATTTGTGACTCATTAAAAATGAGGGACTCAGGGGAAAATATTTATAATTAGTTTATAAATGTGTACTGAAGATTCTCCTTCTAGTGAAGACTTAGCAAGTGCCTTTCCAACAAATAAAAAAATTCTACAAAAATAAACTCAGCTCAATAGTAATCATATAAATGCAGTTTTTGGAGGATCTGAGTTCTGCATCATATTTTTAATTAAATTTAATAGTGATAATTAAGTTTTGTTTCTTTTTGGAATCAGTCTTCTCCCATCTTTCCAGCTCAGTCAGGTGGCCCTGGAGATGCTTCTGGAAGGAACCTCACCATGACCACCCAAGGAGAACCCCAAGTTCAGTTCAAACTTATATTGGGTGGTAATGGTGGGACTGAGAAAACGACATTCGTGAAACGTCATCTGACGTGAATTTGAGAAGTATGTAGCCCCCCTGGGTGTAGGGGTCCATCCCCTCATGTTCCACACCAACAGAGGGCCTATTAAGCTCGATGTGTGGGGCGCAGTGGGCCAGGAGAAGTTCGGGGGGCTGAGAGACGCCTATTACATCCAAGCCCGGTGGACCATTATAATGCTTGATGTAACTTTGAGAGTTACTTATAAGGATGTGCCCAACTGGCATAGAGATCTGGAAACACCCCCATCGGGTTGTGTGGCAACAAAGTGGATACTAAGGCCAGGAAAGCTAAGACTGAATCAGTGGCCTTCCGCCAAAAGAATCTTCAGAGCTACAAGACCGCTGCCAAAAGTCACTGCGACTTTGAAAAGCCTTGCCTCTGGCTTGCTGGCAGGCTCACCGGAGGCCCTAAGCTGGCGCTCGTCCCCGCCTGCCCTTGCCCCACCAGCTGTCCCGGGCCAGCTTTGGCAGCACAGGAGGCGCGCGACCCAGAGGCTGCCCAGGCCGCGCCCTCCCGGCGAGGGCCCGGGGGGCTGGAGCCCAGCGCCCCGAGTCTCGTTTAGAGGCCACCGTCCTGAGATGCCAGTGGGGCAGCGTGTTCGCCCCTTGTGCTTGACCCCTGGGATGCTGAAGGAGGCGAGTGGGCTTCGGAGTGACCGTGGCAGTTAAAAACAGCTTTGTTTCTTGGGCCTGCGTATTTAGCTGTTTCTGAACGCGGCTGTTTCCTTACTGAGTGTCAGCGATGGGAAGGCTGCGGTCGCACCCCAACATTCAGGCTGAGACCTTGTTTGTTACTGTCATTCCCATTCCTTTCTGTTTAAAATCAGAATAAAGATATATTTTAAATATCTAAAAAAGAAATCGTTCGCTTTTATGGTTTTTTGGTTAACATTAATTACATTAATTTTATCAGCTTACAATAATATATATATTTAATATTTACATTCACGTGAGATTGAATTTAATTTGATATTTGTAATCTGTTTTTAAGTTTAATGTATTATATATTGTTTTACTGAGATTTGTCATTTTATGTATTCTTAACACTTTACTACTAATATTATTGCCACTGTTAGTGAACAAGCAATGAAAATACTAATATTACTGTTTTGCTCTCCTATTACTATTACTCCTCCCAGTTAAATATCCTGGAGATTAAAAACAATCAGCATTATTACTAATTAGCTAATTTGAATATTTTATGAAAATCTGACTGAACTTTTTAATGGCATTTGTTATGTGTGCATGCATACCCCTTGTCTTTCCTATACTTGACTGCTAACTTTATAGAAAATGAAAATAATAATTTTAGTGATTGCAGTATTTCAAAACAGCAACCAGTACAGCCTGCATCTTCCCTCTCCCCCAGCGGCAGAGTAGGTATTATGCACAGTGGGACAAACCACCTGGGTCCCCAGCGCAGAGAAAAGTGCTCTTATCTCCCCACGAGTCATGTATTGAGAGTGAGAACAGCAACACTATGCACAGCGTGCATTTGGAAATTATGTCTCAGTATAATCAGATAAATATTGAGTAGAAATGTGAGTACTCAAGATAGAAATGTGAGATGTAGTTAAATGGACTCCGGAAATTCACCTAGAAAAAACTATTTGCTTCCAGGAGTCACCTTGTTCTTGGAACATGACCCTCATGAATTAAAAGTTTAATTTCTACTATTTTTCTCCATCCTCACGCCTTTCCCCACCCCATAAAAACCTTTTTTTTTTTTTTAAATAAAACCTGATCTGTAAAGACCTTGCACTGTGATGTAAGTTTCCTTCTGGTGAATTGAAAAAAACTCACCTGTGATTCTCTCTTTCTGTGTAATTCTACAGAATTTTAGAGTGTGCCTAGAGCTCACCTTACTGAGCAAGAGCTAGCACACCTGCACAAGGCAACTGAAGAACTGGAATCTACGTTGCACGTTGAAATGAAATGGCTTTTAAAGGCAGCATGCTTTAAATTTGTGGGTTTTTCCTAAGTATACAATATTGCAATACATGTTCAATGTACAAAATTCACAAAGAATAAAAAAGTATTTTTTACAAAGTGCTAATGCCATCCCCTAGAAGCAACAACTTTGAGTAGACATACTTCATCTCAGGCGTATACTAGTAAGGGATGCGATAAGGAAACAATGCCACCGCGTGAATTCCGGTTCTATTACAGTCCCATTTCAGTTACAGAGGCGATGGGGGGAGAGAAGGGGGGGAGGGGCAGGAGCGAAGAGAAAAAGTCAAAATAGGTCAAGTTCCTGACTGCATAAGGTTTATGCAAAATAAGAAAATCTGAAAAAGTAAATATAGAATATCATGTCAGGTAGTATTAAGTATATAAAAAATTAAGCAAGGGACTGGAGAGAAATTAGAGGTGCGGTATTGTAAGTCAGAGTAAACTGCCCTGAAATGCAGACACGAGGAGAGCCCGGAATTCCCGAATGGTCTCCGACACACGCTCCTCTGTGCATATCAGCACGTGCAGGCGCAGCCCATGGAACAGGAGACACATTTGCAGACAGAGTGAACATCCAAAATGCAGGGGTGGGCAGAAGTAGGCTTACAGTTGTGAGTACACAAAACAGTTTATTCTTGTCTGATTATTTCTTAATTATTGCCTTATTTTCCAAACAAACAACTATAAACCTACTTTTGCCTACCCCTGTATATGAAAAACTTATACAACTCAGTAACCAAAAAAATTCTGATTACAGAAAGTTGGACAGAGGAACTAAATAGAAATTTTTCCAAAGAAGACATTCAGGTGGCAAACTGGGACATGAAAAGGAGCTCAGCATCACTAATCACCAAGGGAATGCAAATCAAAACCACAGTGAGACATCCTCACACCTGTCAGGGTGGCTACTAGCAAGAAGACAAGAGAGAAGTGCTGGTGACGATGTGGAGAAAAGGGAGCCCTTGTGTACTGTTGATGAAATTATAAACTGGTCCAACCATTATGGAGAACAGTATGGAGGTGCCTCAAAAAATAAAAAATAGAACTACTATGTGAGCCAGCAAATCCCAATTCTGGGTATATATCCAAAGGAAATGAAAACAGGTTCTCAAAGGGATATATGCACTTTCATATCTACTGCAGCATTATTCATAATAGACAAGATATGAAAATAGCATAAGTGTCAATGAATGAGTGAATAAAGACACGGTACACACACACACATATACACATACACACAGTGATACAGTGGAATACTTATTCAGCTATGAGAACAAAAAAATCCTATCATTTGCAACACCATGGATGGAACGTGAGGTGATTATGGTGAGATAAGTCAGACAGAGAAAGACAAACGCTGTATGATCTCTCCTACACATAGAATCGAAAAAGAACTGAACTCTAAGAAACAGAGTGGACTGGTGGTCACCAGGGGCTGGGGAGTGGGAGAATAGGGGAGAATAAGTATGTAAAAGCTACATACTTGCAACTAGCAGATGAATAAGTCTTGGAGATCTAATACACAGCACAGTGACTACAGACAGTACAACTGTATTATCAACAGTAACCTTGCTAAGAGAATAGGTCTTAAATGTTCTAACCACTAGAAGAAATGAATATTATGTGACATGACAGAGGGGTTAGCTAATGCTACAGTGGCAATCATACTGAAATATAAATGTATCAAATTATGTGTTATACTCTTAAATTTACACAATGTTACATGTTGATAATATCCAAATAAATAAATATATAAACTGTTTTCTTGGTAGCAACTAGGTACCACTCTTATGAACATCATTACAGGGGTTTACAAATACTTCTCAAAATGCATTATGTAAGTGCTATCTAAAAAATAATAAAATAAAGAAAAGAAAGAATAAACAACTATCTAAATCACTTCTAGAATAATAATTGGGAAACGCTTTTAATAGGCAGAGCTATTTGGAAGCAATTGTGCTTCAGCTAAAAAAACACACACTATAGCATTAACACTTTTAAATGCCAATAGAAACTATTCTGAAGAAAAGGCTAACTGTTGATAACATTTTATTGTTTAGAATAAATATGTTTTAGTTGGAAGAGTAGTTAGGGTTTTTTAGATAAATTATGGTTTAGTTGATTGCTCCATGGCAAATACTTATTAAAACAAATTTGAGGAAGAAATTTTCATGTGACCTGAAACACTTAATGTCAACTTTCATTCTTATACAAATTAACATCACAGGGTATAAATCCACAGGAAAAAAGGATTTATAATGAAAAATGCAATAGCACTGTCCCTCTGGCAGAAGTGACAAATTCTGTGATAATTGAGGTCGCAGTGCTTCGTTAATTCAAATGCAAAAGTAGCAGCTGAGTGGGCCACTTGGAAGGAACGGTATGAAACTAAAGCCATCATCAAATCTTTCTGTTTTGTGAATTTTCCTCAGTAGCAAGTTAACCATAATGTATCTGTCCTTTTGTTGTTTTGCTTTGTTTTTCATGTTATTTTCCCCCCAACACCATTTACACTCTCTATGCCTCTTCCACCTCCACCCACCCCTCTCCCCCGTATCTGTTCTTGATCTCCACTAGAGCCCAAACATATTTTATTATTTGGTATATTTTATCTGAATATTCCCTCTAACGATACACACTCTAGTTAAAAGTTATGTCTTCCTAATAAAACTACATATTCCTTAAGAGCAGGACTTTGGGAGGTCACTCGGCAGGGCGATGGCAGAGCCGAAAGATCAGCCTTGTAGACGCGAATGTGCACTGGAGGCGAGATCAGCAGCCGAGCGATCCCAGCTGCGTGTGTGGTGTGACCACGAGGAGGGTCCTGAAAAGTTTGTTTTCTCCAGGCTTCCTATTGATCTGAGAGAGCCATTCACAACCCTTACAATTATTTCATTTCCTACTTAGTGAGGGAGAGTTCCTACTACTGGCAGCCCAGAACTCCGTCTGGTAAGCCAGAAATAATAAAAGAGCAAAAAGTTCAGGCTTCCCAGTTACGAGCCATTTAACAGTGTGATTTAAGAGGTAAACTCAGAGTTGTTGTTCCTAAGCTTTGGGCCATGAAGAGCTGGGATGCTTATAAGTTTATTCCATCTATGGTGTGCTTGAATCAAACATTTTCAGTAGACCAGAAAAAAGATCATGCTTGTCATATTATAAACCACTCTTTTTCAGGTGAAGATGCTGAATCGTTTAATAAAAATATCAATTTATTTAAAGAGTTACTGAATAGGGAGCTTCAATCATTCTGTGTTTTCTCAGGCAAGACAGACGTACTGTCATTTGAAGTTGAATAAACTAATTCATCTTTTCAAACAATGGCATATCAAAAAAGGGCTGAAACACTGTCAAAGATCTTTTTTTTCCCTCACATGGAAAGAGTTATTATAAGGTTACTTTCAACCTAAATGTTCTAAAAATCCACGAAACCAGTGAACACCTCCTAAGTCAGCACAGGAAACCGCATTCCTGAAGACTAGCGTGTGAGCAGAGACAGCGGCAGAAGAAAGGCCTGTGCGAGATAAACATTAACGTCAGTTCACCATTATTGATATCACAAAGTCTCAACTTGGAGCAATCGCAGCACAGTCACCCAAGGTGTTTTTTTTAAATTAATAATGCCAGTCTTAGTAAAAAATTTAAAAAATAACCAAATTAAAATAGGACCCATACCAGCCATGGTCAAAGATAGAAAATGACACAAAATTGACCTGAAAAGATGGCTTTACTGCAGTTTGTGGTTTGGGGGTTTTCTTTTACTTTCTTTTACTTTTAATATTGTTAATGTCACTAAAGGATGAATTCGGGACTTCAGTGTCTGTCATTTTGGTTTGCAAGGTTATATTGCCAATGTTTGAAATCCTAGGTAATGAATAGATTAAAGATAAATATAATATTTAAAATTAGTCACTGGAGAGTTTCACTTCCAGCAACATAAGACTTAATCTTCACAGGAAAATAACAAAATGTGCGGAATAAAAATGTGAAAAGCATGATGAGTGTTTGCATGAGATGGCAATACAGTGAGGAAGTCAGGACAGCAGCTGAGTGAAGGTGGAGATCCAGAGAGGAACGTAAAATACCTGGAGTTATCCTTGTGCTTCTGAGCATTTTCCAAAACCTCAGTGAACTTGAGCAAGAATTTTCTCTCCTCCCAGGTTTCAGGAACAGAAAAATTAACACAGCCTCGCTTTATCCGTCTAAGAGAAAGTCTTATAAGAGTATAAGAGAATTGGTAAAATGCTGAACTATTATTAAATTCCCATCCCAAAAAAGTCTACAGTTGAGCTGCCAGTCTTGAAGCTACATACTCAATGAAGAGAAAATTTCTCTCATGAACTTAAGACCATAAGCCATCCAACATATAGGGCTTTGCTTTGTTTTTTAAACTAATTCATATTGTCTGAGTCACCTAAGAAAGTTTAACTTAAGAATTACGTTCTAAATGTTGTGCACTGCTAATGTAAATACTTTCTGGATGAATCCACCTTCAACCTAGTTTTCAAACAATTTCCACGGATCAAGTTCCAAGGAAACTATATACCTTATAGCCAATAAGAATTAAATATAGATGTATAGTAAGTTCTATGTGTCAACTTAATTGGGCCACAGTGTACCCAAATATTGGGTCAAACATTATTCAGGTAGGGTTTGCGAGAATGGTTTTTAAGTGAGATTAAAACTCCCCTCCCTAACGCGCGTGGCACTCCTACAGTCAGTTGAAGGCCTGGATTCCGCCAAAGGATGACCCTCGCACAAGTAAGGGGCAATTCCTCCTGCTTGACGTCCTGGTCTGGACACTGGCCTTGTCCTGCCTGGGGACTCACTCTGAAACATCAGCTCCCCTGGGTCTCAAGCTTGCCGGCTTTCAAACTGGAACTTACACCAGTGGCTCTGCTGGTTCTCAGACCTCTGCGCTCAGACTAGAGCTAGACCATCAGATCTCCTGAGTCTCCAGTTTGCCAACTGAAGATCATTAAAAATCAAACACAAATAGACACCAGGCTTGGAATTCCCTGAGCAGACAAAACCAATTTAGTCCTACAAGCGAAACTTCATCCAGCTTAATCTGCAATACAAGCAAAACTTAATTTGGGCTACTTCTTAATACCTCTGAAAATCAAACAAAACTTAAACTGTTCCCCCAATTTGACCTGAGATAACCACTTTTAACAGATTCCTTATTACTATGAAAACTGAAGAGTAAAGAGTCATTGCCTCCTCACCGTAGGAGCTGCGTTATAACAACACACCTCTGTCTCATTCCACGTCCAGCCGGAGTGTTCCCGGTTTGTGCACTGTGTGTGCGCCCATGATAAACTTTTACTAATTACTGTTTCAGTGGTTTTACTTCTGCTATTCCTGAACTTTAGACAATATCTTGGAACTTCTTAGCTGCCGAAATCACATGAGCCAATTCCTTAAAATCTCTCTCCGTGCATACACATATACACAGGCCAACTGAAACCACAAGGAGAAAATTCAGACTCTGGAGAACTTCAGGTATTGGGATGATACAACATAGTATAAAGTAAGAATTTTTATTTTATTTCAAGACATCAGCATTGAAAAATTAGTAAATAGCAAACTCGAAAATAACAAAAAGACATACTTCTGGAAATGGAAATGTATAATTGAAAGTAAAATACTGACACGTGTGTTAAAGAGCAGCCTAGACATGGACAAAGAGAAAATTATAAATTGAAATATAAAACCGAGGAAATTGTTACGAATGCGGCATAGAGAACAAAGAAGTAACAACATGAAAGCGTATTTAAGCATCATGAAAGGTAAAATGAAAATGTTTCACATATATACATTCAAAATCCCAGAATGTGAAAACAGAGAAAACATGGCAGAGGCACAGTTTAAAAAGGCACACCTGAGGACATTTCCTAATTGGCGAGGGGCTCCAATTAACATTTCACAGGCCCAGCAAATCCATCACGGTGACATCACAGAGCAGCTTCGACCAAAAGACCTTACGAGTAGCCAGAGAGAAACACTGCTTTCAAAAGAGTGACAGTGAGCTGAGAGCTGACATCTCTAAATGATTTACAGTTGCTTTCTGTGGGCCATGCTGAGCAAAATACCCATCAATCAAAAATTCAACATCCAGCAGAAATGTTTACAGAATGTAGGCCAAGTACAAAAAACATTCAAAACATAATGAAAAAAGTAATAATCCTTCAATTCCAAACAATGAAAGAAATGAATAGAAAAACGTGGTAAAGATGGGAAGAAAACAACATTCAAACTAAGTCAATGGGAACAAACCAAAATATATTAGTCACTGAAATGAAAGTAAATGGACTGACTTCCAATATCTAGCTCTGCATGCAAGGAGTTTAGCAATCATCACTCCATCCTAAAACAAGTAAAAAGCTGAACACATTGAAAAAAAAAACAACTTTTTTTGGGTCCTGGAAAAGAGACAAAGACAGGGGACGCCACCACCCCAAGATTGGAAAGACAGGGCTTACCTGAGGAGCCCCCAGAGCAGACCCGACGGCAGGAACCAGCGCTGGGGAGGAAACCAGAGGGTAACCCATGAGCTGCTGGGGCTCCGTGTGGACACCTCTGAGCTAAAAGCTCCAGGGGCCCCAGGCCCAGACAGCCTCCCACAATGTCCGATATTTACCTTCAGGAGCTAGAGGAGGTCCTCGAAGTACACCCTCCAGGAAAATCCCCTCCAGCCCTGGCGGGCGTGGGGTGGAAAGGAGCCATTTTAAACGCACCTGACCACGCTGTTCTTAACCAGGGGTGTCCTCAGGTAAAACCAGTTAACCAGAGCCTCGCCTACAGGGGTATTTTCAGAGCCTCGCCGGCCTGAGGAAAGAGAGATCCCCAGCTCTGCTCAGTTCTAGCCTCTTCTTCAGGAGAGAAGGGAAATGCCCAACTCCAGCCCACTCCAGCCTCCCTGTTCCTTCAAACTAACGGGGAGAAAAAACCTGAGAAACACTTGTGAAGCTCACGGTTCAGAGGAACAGGCTCACCAAAAGCCTGAGGCCTGGTCGGAGACTACAGAATGCTTATTACTCCCTGCACACCTCACTGTAATACATGTTTACCTAGGCTCCTGTGAACTTATACTATAGTTCACATATTGGAAAAACACACAACAAATGACTGAAGTCATTGCAATTGAAGATATTCTGCAGCTCAGACAACACTGAACGTCTCTTTGGCTCATTAGAGAAAAAATTGAAGTGTGTTTGATAGTTTTTACAAGGAATTTATGAAGCACAGGAAAGCATGGATTCAAAGAAAAATGATTATTTTTTTCTTCATAGCTATTAGATCTAAACTAGAATATTTCAGCTATGAGTCCTCTGAACAGACAACCTGCTAGAGAAAAAAAAAAAAAAATCACTTCACCCTCAGCAAGGATTTCTCGCTGCTGGTTAAATGTTAACACTTTCCCCTGCAGCCTACAAGGAAAGAGGTCAAACACTTTAGAAATGATCGAATAGTTTAGCCTGTGCTGGAGGGGCCTGTTAAATACAACTTGTCTGCGGCGAGAAGGTGACAGGTTTCCTGGGACTGTTCCAGAGCTGTCAATTTATCAGCCATAATTGGCCCCATAACGAACTGCTTATTTTCAATCAAATGCTCAAGCACAAGAATTTTCTTCCCCTCTTAAAAAGCCAGTAAACTTGTGGCAAAATAAGTAAATAAAGTTACAATAATTAAATTATGAACAGAATGCAGCTTTTAGATTAATATTTTAACGGGCCGTTAGATTCATCTTTCTGTGTCATCACCAGTGGATTGTGAGGATTTGACATCAGCTTGTTTTACCGAGCAGACTATCATTAGAGACTAAGCTGATTATAACTTGAAAGTGAGAAACACTTCCCTGACAGGATGAAGTTTGTAATATACTGAGCTGTAGTGTCAGATCCTTTGGGGAAATAATAATACAATCACTTAGTAAGTGCTGCAAGGCAACAGTCGGTCTATTCCTTAGCTTGTACATACATCCAAAGGCTGTTTTCATTGTATCTGGGATTTAGTTTATAGAGGTGACTGTGTGATGACATGGAGAGATCAGCGCCTTTGAAATAAGTTTTATTACACACATTTCCCAAGAGGAGAGAGCACAGCACACCATGCAGGGGCATATGGGGAGCATCCGAGTAAAATGAGATTTTAAAGGCCCTTTAACACTCCACCTAGAGCAAGTCTGAAGTGGTCTCCCCACATTTTTTTCTTTATTTTAAAATATGTTTTTATTGATTTTAGAGAGAGAGGGAGAGAAAGGAGTAGAGAGATAGAAACATCGATGAGAGAGAAACATCGACCAGCTGCCTTCTGCGCGCCCCCTACTGCGGATCGAACGACCCGGGCATGTGCCCTGAACTGGAACTGAACCAGTAACCTCTTGGTTCCTGGGTGGCTGCTCAACCACTGGGCCACTCTGGCTGGGCATCCTCACATTTTTTGCTCCAGTGACAAAGGTGTCCCTTGAACAAAGTTCCTCCGCACCCACCCACCCAAAGCCAAGGGATCCACCAAACACCCAAAAACACAAGAGGAAACCCTTCCCGAAAGTATCACCTTCTCCAGTTCTTTCCTGGACAGTAATGGGATTACTTCTTTCACCCTTGTTCAGCTTCTTCCCTTCTCAGGTCAGTACTGTACTTCTCTTAATGGTATGTCTTTGATGATTACAGGCAGCTTCCCAGAGGGGACTGGAGTGTCAGGAATACACACCGGCAGTCAAGGTCTGGGCACCCCAGAGATTACTCCCTCCTAGACGAGCTGGCGAAGGAAGCGCTGTTGGAACATGAGGTGCCTAACACCTCCAACTTTACAGCTGCAAATAGAAAAAGTAAAGTGGGACAGTAGGCTACAAAGGCTTCCTCCCATGCTCTATTTTTGGATCAAAAACTTAAAAAATCCAGATCAGAGACTAAAGGTTATTTATGCCTATTTCAAATTTACACCATTTTTGTAAGAAAAGACATATTCATTTGTCACACAGATTAGAGTAGAGAGACAGAAAAATCAAAGCCATCAAATTTCAGCTGTTCATCCCAATTACTCTTTAAACTTTATTATTAGCAGCATTTGACCCATCTCATTTTAAGTTACTCTAGCACTTCACTTCATCACTTTTTTAAAAGACTGTTCCTCATTTTAGTAGTCTCACCTCCAGCAAAGTTTTTAATCTAAAGACTAAAATTTTCTTTTGCTTGGTGTCCGGCCATTAGTCTTTATTATACCTCCTTTTGTTTTTATTCACACCAGGGAAATATAAACGTAATGAGGATGTTTAGGAGAAAACAGCAGGTCACATAGCGACGGGAGAGGGGACAGTTATAAGTTCCATACTATTTTCCTTTATGAAGTAAACAATACTTAAAAAACTGCATTTATCGCATCGCATCCCCTCTGATCTTTCCAAGCGCTCTCTAGGGTCTGAGGGTAAATTTCAGTCTGCTCTGCTTGGGATTCAAAGTACATTGTAAACTTGTTCCTAGTTAACATTTCTAGCCTTGATTTTCATTATTTAATTATAAAGAAAGTTCCATAAATCACAAACCACTCGCCTGACTTTTCTTCAAATAGTCTTTGTGGATTTTTTTTAAAAGAATGTACTTTTTCTGATTATAAAATTTCCTCCGTATAAAAGAAGTTTAAAACATACAGTGAATGACAAAAATAAAGGAAGAAGAAAGAAAATGTTCCAAGGACACAAATCAGAGAAGTACAAACTGCTAATTAACACTGAGAGATAGATGCTTAATATGGCTAATAGTGGAAAAAATATAAATTATAACTCTAATAGCAGGCTACTTTTTAAGCTATTATATTAATTAAAACACTTTTAAAGAACTTTATTTTATAAGTGGACATAATTTCTTAGCCCACACCTAATTGGTATATAATTTGCTTATTTAAAAATGTTCTCCTACTGTGCTTCTCCCGCGGCCTCCTGAGATACATTTGTATAACTGGAGATTCTGAAAGAAACAACAGGCGCACGCGATACGCCGAGTTGCCTTCCAGAATGCCCGCCGGGATGCTACACCCCTCTCAGGGCTGGCATCATGCGCACCACACAGAGTTTCCTGGCCAAAAACGGTCTTGGGAGATAGGAGAGTGGGGAGGCTGAGATCTGGGCCACGCTTTGCTTGCCGAGCCCTGTTGGGAGTCTGGGTAAACCTTTGTTACTTCTGTTCACAGCAATACACGGAGACAGTCCATCTTCTCCGAGGTCACTGTGTACCAGAAACGGCTGGCTAGTAGAGTTGCTTCACCAGAAATGAACACTTAAGTTCTTTTTCTTGTTTTAAATATGTTTTTATGGATTTCAGAGAGAGGAAGGGAGAGGGGGAGAGAGAGAAACATCGATGGTGAGAGTCACTGACCTGCTGCCCCCTGTGCGCCCCCTGCTGAGGATTCGAATCGTGAACTCCGGGGTCACAGGTCAATGCTCAGCCACTGAGCACACCGGCCTGACGGTGAACACTTACTGATTATTGACACAACTGCTGCTTATTCTCTAGATACAGTGAGTCTTATCTATATCAGAAACTAGTATGAAGTTTTTGCATTCAATTTTATATTTTTCTTATATATAATCAGTTGTCTCAACATCATACACTGAATAATGTATTATTATTAGAAAACTGCCACTTACCATGCTGAATTTTACCCATATCTGGTTTGATGGAATACTGTCACGATGATATTTAATTATCTATTAATTCAGACCTCACATCATTTGTTTCTTTTTTTAAATGCCTTAAGCATTTTTGTGCATTAGTTTTAGCAATAAATTTTGGAGTTCCATTGGATTTTTGTGTTGAAATTGTATTGTATTTATATTTATACTTAATTTCAGAGGAAATAAAATCTTTATTATATTCTGTTTGCCTTCTAGGAAAAAGATTTTCTCTCATTATTTTTTTTAAATGATCATCAAGGATATAATTTTCTTCATCTAAGTCCTGTACATTTCTTGTTAAGGTTATTTATAGGTCTTTTGAAATATTTTCTGTATTTATTACTAGGATCTGGTTTTTATTACATCTTCTAAGAGGTTATTACTCGCAAAAGGAATTATTGATTTTTAAATAATTTTCAACCAGGCCGCTTGGATATTTTTAATAATATTAATTTTTCAGATATTTGCTGAGGATTTTCCAGACATACATTTATATATCCTACAGCTGTTGTCCACAGAGTGCAAATGCCTAAATGCGCTGAGTTAGGCGCAGCCGCGATACACCGACAGATTCAAGCACTAATCTTCCCTTCCGTGTATTTCACTTTCAGTATTTCCTCCCAAAGGGTAAATAACATAGCGACTTTACTGGAACAACAAACAAAGCTCATGTGTGACTGCACCCCTGTAACTGAGAAGTGTAGCTGAACAGGTCTGTTTCAATGTAACTGCTTATAAAAGTCACTGACAAATCGCTGGCGCGCGCACAGGGTGTTACCGCTCAGCCTGCCCAGGGCCGCTTTCATTCCTCTGCGTTCCTGTAAACAGGACCGAGCTTAGGAATCGTGGATAGCAGAGGGTTTCCTGTGCTTCTCAGCGATTATCCTCGGAAAGCACCTTCCAGCATCCAGCTATTTTACATGCCTTTGTAGAACATAAGGTTACAGCCATTGTTACCGTAATTATGTTAATAATATCACTTTGTGTTCACCAGACATTCATCCTGCCGTGCCCATGTTGAGACGAACACATGAGCAGACATCACAATGTGACAGTGGGCAGATGTGGCCTTGCTCAGCCGGCTGCTGAGCGATCTCCCCGTCACACCGAGAGCCCGAGAACTCACCGGAGCCACTGATCCCCTGACGGGAAGCTATGCTGCGGACCGCTCAGCAGATTAGGGCCAGCTCGCCAGGGACTCTGCTGGTTGATTCCATGTCCTTCTGCCTGATTTTCATTATGTATACATAATGCATTTTATTGATGGTGCCACTGTACTTACAAGAAAACAATATTTTTCCAGTACAAATTTATACCTTTGTATATTAAAAAATTCACACTGCAATTATGTAAATTCCCATAAGTCATTACCTATCCCTCTATTTTAAAATTAGGCCACGTACTGATTCATTTCTAAGGAGCTATCCAATTGAGCTCCTTAAACATCACTGATGTGTCTCTCTCCCTCCTGCTTCCCCTCTCCTTAAATCTAAAGGTGTGCATTTTAGATTTTTTTTTTATAGTATTTTTTTGTATAGTATTAGATATATGATTAGTACTTAATACATGATTTCTGAAGGGAAAACAAGGCAAAGTAACTCAATACATAGGAAGGTAAGGAAGCAACTTGCTAAAAACAGGCCAGATACGCGGGTTCAATAGGGAAAAAATGACACACCCTCTTTTTTTTACCCTCTTTCCTATCTTACCCACATTTACATCAGGATATAAGAAATGAAAGAAAATCATTGTTTCATGAGGTGGTATTAAGCAGAGGATGTGGCTAAAGGCTTTGGACAATTTTGCAGGTCAGTTTGTGTATCTTTTAGTGATCAGCACATAAGCACATAAAAGGCCAACGACATGTTGAGGTCCTGAAAATGGGTTCCAATATAGATAATTTTTCACTGATCTTGAAGGTGAGCATACTTGTTTTTTAGCTTTTAAAAAGGGCCAATTTTTTCTCAGATAAATAACTCATTAAAGCAGTAGAGCTTTACGGGAATTTTAGGCTCTTACTACAACTCATCACAGATATCCA
The DNA here is from genome assembly GCF_054644295.1 of Miniopterus natalensis. Lineage (NCBI taxonomy): Eukaryota > Metazoa > Chordata > Mammalia > Chiroptera > Miniopteridae > Miniopterus > Miniopterus natalensis. Next base: position 54,816,875 of record NC_142084.1, on the reverse strand, counting down.
AATTTAAGCTGGAGAATTAAGAAATACTGAAGAGCCCGGTCACTGTGTCTCAGTGGTTGAGTGTCAACAACCCATGAACCAGGAGGTCATACCATTCGATTCCCCATCAGGGCACATGCCAGGGTTGCAGGCTCAGTCCCCAGTGGGGGGCATGCGGGAGGCAGCCGATCAATGATTCTCTTTCATCATTTATGTTTCTATCTCTCTCCCTCTCTCTTCCTCTCTCTGAAATCAATAAAAACATATGCACACACACATACACACACATATATGCAAAAAGGAGACACAGAGATTTGATCACTAATCACAGTATCCTGGTAAATTTTCTGAGGTAATACTTTAAATCCTTTCTTCTTGTAATGGAATTTCCACATCCTGTTTGCATTGCTCATGAGTTTTCCAGGCCCCTGTGGCATTTATTTTAGTTGTCTACACACAGTATCTTCAAAGAATAGAACAGTCACTTAAAAAAACAAAGATTTAATTTTCATCCAGATTTTTCCAGAGAATTACATTTGGTCTCCTTTCGCAGGAATCATATACCCTTCTCCAATATTCATCAGCTAGTTTAAATGGAATTGAATCTGCCACAGATGACTGTAGCTTTATGAAATTTCAATACCTGTCCAGGAAAAGACAATATTCCTACATTATCTATATAAAGGTCCTGGTGGAGGGACTGGGGATCTTAAATTAACTTCACTTCTCTGTCTACCTATTGTGCAAATATGTCCCTTAAGGCAAAAAACAAATGTTGCTTTATGGAAGCATTTTAATAAATATGTTATGTTCATCAAGCAGTCAATAAATTCACTTCCTTACAGCAACATTCTACCTCAGGATGATAGAGCCACCAATTTTCTGACAATATGAATATTTTTCATAAGTGCATGAGTAGAAACTGTCAAGTCTCACGTGTCTCCTACATCACCCTCAAAGACCTGTGACATATGAATAAAGTAAAAGAACTTGCAGCGACCAAAGAGAGCAGTTTTAACAAGGTCAACAGGCTTCATTGGGAGTAAATCTGTATATATCTGAAGCCTAAATATCAAAACATAAGGTAAGCATTTTGAGAATATTTTATATCCATGTCATGCCCTCACTAAGGTAAACTGTCTTTACATTTTTTGTTTGTTTGTTTTCTCTTGTGTTTAGATAAAAAACTAACTAATCCCAGAAATACCTGCATAAGGTCATTTCTTATAAAGGTGGGTTAGGAAATTAGGATTAATTTTCTAGTTAGAAACAAAGTGAACTTGCTGAATAAAATTTAAAAACCATCTGAAAAGCATCAAGGGGCTAACAAGATGGTAAGGAAATACTAGACAGATCTGAGGGGCAAGTTTGAAGCCAAAGAAGAGAGGGGCACTGAAGCTCCTTCCATCTGAAGCCTGAGCCACTTGAAAACTTTGAATTTTAGTTGGAGGGTGCATGTGGAATGAGGGGAACAGAAATCAAAATTTCAGGGTCTGCTCACGGTGGAGGGTCTAATAGGAGACTCTCCCCACATTAAACTGAGGCCATGATAGACACACCCTCGAGGTAAGTTTGCCACTTAAGTCAAAACACAGCCGCAGACTTTCTGATTCCGTAGGTCTGGCATGAGGCCCAAGAATTTATATTTCTAACAAATTCTCTGGTGATGTTGATATAGCGGCTCTAGGGACCACACTTTAAAACCCACTGCTCTAGATGAATATGTACTTATCCTAGGCCTCAAGTTATTGCCACAAAAAAAATAATTTGCAAGGATACTGAGGAGAATGTGATAAATAAATGAGCACTCAAGGAAACAGATATGATGAGTAAATATCAAAGGCAGAGCTGTAAGACATCAAATACTGTAATTATTAATCCCAGATCATAAAACTAGTACGCTTAATTAAACATCTATGGTGTTTTTTTAAAAAGTCAAGCTTAAAATATCCTTAGGAAATAGGAAATTGCTAATAGTTATGTCAGAGATTTGGGGGGGGGGATCAAATAGATATTTTGGAAATGAAAAATAAAGTAAATGGTTTTAACAATGGATTAGATGAAGCTGAAGGCAGAATTATTGAGCTAGTATATAGGTAGAAGGGAGAATCTAGGAGAGAAGTCAAGCAACTATAGTCCACAGGTAAACTCGGGTCCGTTGCTTATTCTTGCAAATAAAATTTTACTGGATCACAGCCATAGTCATTCATTACTGTATCTTCTATGTCTGCCAGGGCCCAAACTGGGGTTAAGAGGATGAGACCCCTAGGAGACAAAATTTAGATGCCCCCCACTATCAGGCTCACACAAGTGCCAATTCTATACTCGCCCAAACTTGAGAGTAAGTGCACTCTTAAATTTAACCCACAGGCACTCTGTTGCCTTATTCTCATCCAGGCCTTGGAAAAAGACATGAGGGACCTTCTAAGTGGCAAATACGGAGCTGTTCATTTTTGCTATAATATCTAAAATTTGTGCAATTTTCTGTATTGCAATTTCAAACTTTTAAAGAAATGCTCTTCTAAATCGGGCAAAAAATAACAAAAATTAGAAACATTTCAAACTCAACAATGGGAATACTATATATCAAAACAAGTGAGACAAGGACAATACTTCAATCCATATAATAAAAAAGTAGGTAAGATAACTATAGTCATCTAAGATAACTATAGCGTCTATGGTGAAGCACATCTGAGGACATAGCCCTTCTACTCCTGAGTAGAGTAGCCCCCCTTATCTGCTGTTTCACTTTCCATGGTTTCAGTTACCTACAGTCAATTGTGGTCCAAAAAATATATATTAAAATTAAAACTCCAAAAATAAACAACTCGTAAGTTTTAAATTGTGCGCCATCCTGAGGAGTGTGATGAAATCGTGCATCATCCCTGCGGCCGGTGTATTAACGCTGTGTATGCTCCCCGCCAGTTTGTCACTTAGTACCCATGTTGGTTATTGGATTGACTGTCACATGTTTCAGTCACCCTTATTTTACTAACAATGGCCCAAAAGCACAAGAGTAGTGATGCTGGCAATTCAGATGTGCCAAAGAGAAGCTGTAAAGTGTTTCCTTTAAGTGAAAATATGAGTACAGTACAATAAGATATTTTGAGAGACCACATAAATTTTATTACAGTATATTGTTATAGTTATTCTATTTTATTATTAATTATTGTCATTAATATCTTACTGTGCCTAATTTATAATTTAAACTTTTTCATAGGTATGTATGCATAGGATAAATCAGTATATATAGGGTTCAGTACTATCCAGTTTCAGATGCCCACTCAGAGCCTTGGAACGTATCTCCCACATATAAGGGGAACTACTATATATAGCACTCAGTCACACTGTGTCCCATGCCCAAAGTTACATGCACAAGAATGCCTTTCGCAGTGTTATTATACCTAGAGCTATAAAAATTGAATTACAGCAACAAGCAAAAACATGAGCGAATCTCATAAACATGTACAAAAGAAGCAAAGGTAAAATAATATATACCATATCATTCCATTTAAATTAAATTCAAAAACATGCAAAACTAAGTCAGAATTAAGAACTGTCTCAAGGCAAGGGGCTAGAGTTATGGTCAAAAACACACGCAAAGTGAATTTCTGTTGTTCTTACAATAGTTTAATTCTTAATATGAGTGGTCACACAGTACTTACTTTTTAATTATTTATTAAACTGTATACTTCTTTTTATGCACTTTTTGCATATTTTTAAAAGTTCAATGTTTAAAAAAAGAAAAAGGAAAAATTGCATATGGTAATTAACTGAATAAAAAAAATTAAGATAGTTCTTCCATTTAACTGCTGACTTTCATTATATTTCTGAAGGGATGCTATTATGGCCTCAAATTATCTAACAATATGTTGTTTACAAGGTTCTTGAGACACCTGCTTCTGTGAAGCAAAAGAATATACACAAGTGGTCTGTTCAATGGGTCATTTTAATAAATGTGGGGGGGAATCACCTATTATTATGGGAAATACAAAATGTAAACAAAAGTAGACAGAATAGTACAATAAAACATATGTACCACCTACCCAGCTTTAACACATCCATACTTTGCACATCCCGTTTTACCCACTCTCCTCTAACCCTTGTCCTGAAGATTTTAAAGGAAAACCCAGACTTCATGTCATTTCATCTGCAAAAGCATTGCTATTCCATTTTAACAAGTATAAATTTTTAACAAGTAAAAAATATTTTAACATCACCATCATGCCACCATTATCACACCAAAAGTCCCAATAATTTTTAATATCATCAATATCTGTTAAATTGTTCTTGATTATTTCAGCAATAACTTATATATGTTTTCTTTGAATCGGGGTCTAAATAAGGTTCATATGTTGCATTTGATCATAAGGCCTCCTGAGTGCTCTGTGTTCTTTGGCAGACAATTTGCTTTTATTTTTTTATTTTTATGTCATTGATCTACTATAGAAACCAGATCATTTGCACTGTGGAATGCCCCATATTCTGAATTTGGCTGATTGTTTCCTTGTACTGTTGATAACTTTTTCTTTAGCTGCCTGAGGTGAGTTTTTTTTTCTTTGATTCCATAGTGTTCATGTGCAGAAACTAATGCTTGTCTGTGGCAGTGTCACCCTGTTAAAGCACATGTGAAAACTCAATTAACCTCACCTTATAAGAAATAAAGATCACTTTCAAAAACATTCATTCAGTTTCCAATGGTAAGATCCAAACCATCTATTTAATGCAATAATAATTGCATTACTATATATCTAAATCTAATTACAGAAAAGACTTAAAATTAATGGACTTTTGCATTCATTATTTTTAGGATAATGAGCTTTTTTCCAATTAACTATTATTTCTAAACCTTAAATCAATCTTCTCTGTGCACTTAGGAAAGTCTCATTTGCAGCACAAATCCCTTATTTTATAGAACAGAGCTTCTCATTTGTGGACCACTTAATGCATCTCCATTGAATTCATGGGATACCAATTCTAGACAAGTTGAGGAACTATATTGTCACAAACTTTTAAATAATAAAATTAATAACCAGATTTTAAGTTAACAATATTAAGAATATTGTTTCCCCAAGATGGATGAGGTCATTTGAAATTTTACCAACTTCATATTTGGCCTAATAATAAATATCTTAAGTTATGGATCAGGTCCCATATTCAGTTGATTACTTCACTTAGTCTTTATTTCTACCAAATCAGAAATTCTTAACTAACAAATAAAAGTCACCTAAAATGCATCTGAATGTTTTGTGACTCTGCCTTATAGTTCTGGATATTTGGATCAAACACAAAATCACATTCAAATTATTGGGATATTTCATATTGAATACCATGGCCTATGTGCTAAAAGATGCCAAATTGATTAGTATAACACATTCAAAAGAATTAGAAATGATCAGGAAGGCACAAACTGATAAATATATCCCAATTCTCTTTTTTGTATGTATTTATGTAAAATGTTTTTTATGTCCCATTACAGCATGAAATTTTGTTTTATAAAATGTATCACAGTGTGTCATTCATTTTTTTTATCTGAAAAGTGAAAAAGAAATTCAAGGGCTAAAAAAAAAATCACATTCTTGACAATTTGGCTGCATGCATCAATTTCGACTTCTTAAAAACTCCTGATGTCTTATCACTGGTATTAACATCATGGTGTTATATGAAGTAATGTATTCAGACTTTTCAAGTTACTAAACGTATTTTTTAGTTATGTCACAGAGCAAAAGTACCTAAAATCAGAGAAATAAACCTTTGAGTGTTAAAGATGTTTCTTTGCAGAATATTTCTGTGTTCCACCCGGCTCCTGCACCCTGCCTTGAACAAGGAAGATACAGGCCATGGTAAGTATATTTGGTGTAAAACTTTTACTAAATCAGAGGTAATCAAGTTTTTTTCAGAACAAAGAAACTGGAAAATATTTTTATATATGTGGTTGCCAAATCTTAGTAATATAATGCAGTTGAGTAACTAACTAGGTTAAGATGATAAGTCAGCCAAACCCAATCTTTAGTTCCTACTTCTACTTGGCAGAGAAAAACCAGCCTTGTTCTAATGGGCAGTAATTTCTGGGGTGGAGGGAGGGAGGGAGACACAAGGACTCAAAGAAGTGAGGCAGGACATGAGGTTCTCTCTCTCTCCCTCTCTCTCTGTATGTATGTATATGATATACCATATATATGTGTAATAAATGTCTCACACACAAGTCAGAAGATCAGAAGCCCATTTTGTCCAAGGAAAATGTATCATCTCTGTCTATAAATCCAGAGATAAAATACTTGCCTACAGTATTTTTATGTTTCCCTTTCTGTTCATACTCAATAAAACATCTATTTCCTGAAGAAAATAAAAGCCAGCAGAGTAGGATAAAATGCAACTTTAAAACCAGTAGGACAGCAACTTGTTTTAAAATGTGAGAAGAGATGGAATCAGGAATACAAATAAAGGGATTCTCTTTAGTAAAGCAAGCACTATATTTTTATATTTTGCTCAGACACAGATGAGAAATATTTCAGTTCTCGTTAACATTTGCTAGGTGCCTATTACCATGTTCCATACTCTGTACACTGGAATTAGAGATACAAATGAGGAAAGATGTGCTCCCCACACACAAACTCATAGTTTCATGGGAGGAGCAGTCCATTAAATTAAGCAAATGAAAAGAATCACTTGATGGAACTCCACTCTGACAGGACTATGAGTCAGGAGCTATGGGAACAGAAATGACATTTGATTCTACCTGCAGGAACAGGAGAAAAATATTACTGAACAACTGGCATTTGCTCATGACTAAAGTAAAAACTAAGATTTTGCCAGATAATTGTGAAAAGGAAATTCAGGCAGAGGAAATGTGAGCAAAGTCACAGTCCAGTGAAACAAAGGTGAAAGGAAAATCATATGGAGAACTTGAACCAGAAAGAGGTGGATAATGGAAAGAGTTATTCAACACGTAGAATCACTGAAGCACAGAGCTATAGGAGCTCCAGGAGTTACTAACCCTGAATCCAAAAATCAAAATCCAGCTAGGACACACACACCGCACATGTACACGCATGCACACATGCATACTTACTTTGGCCCTTACCTAACGTACTCTTTCAATATATTTTTATACCTTTATGCTCTTTTAATATATTTTTATAGTCAAACATGCACAAGAGTAAGAACAGTAAAATGAATATTCTTACACCGATTATCTAGCTTCATTAATTATAATCTCATGGCCAGTCTAAGAGACGAGCTTTTAACTTCTTTTACATTTTAAGAGGGCTCTGCAGGGACCTAAACAGTCATACAAAAGATGACAAAAGTATTTAAGAGAATAAAAGCTATTTCATACCTACAGTAGTACATATCTGCTTATCTGGGTTATAAAATATAAAACCAAAGGTTGCAAAATACTCTTCCAAATATACATAGAATTAACCATAAAGAGAACACTGAACAATTATATTCAAAATTCACAAAAGACCAATAAAATTATAGGAGCTTAAAATGCCCCCAAAAGAGAGTTTATATAATCCCTAAATTAATTTTTACTATAGTGTAATTTAACACCAGAATGAGATTCTATGGGAAACAATTAATTTTCATCTGTGATGATCATTAAAAATATCGACATCCATTTATCTTCGGGTCATGGAGCTGTTGCTTAAGTATCTTTCTATCTTATTTATTTGTCAAATTACACTACATGGAATTCAAGTAGTTATACTGAATCGTAAATGATTTAATCAATTTCCAAGTCAGAAGTGTGTTAATATTTTTAATTTGGTGGAAGTACAGTTAATTTGCTAAGGATCTATGTACAATGTGGTGTTATGTTTTTAGGGGGGAAAAACCAACAATTAATAATGTTATTGCTGTTAATTTAATCAGTTTATGAAACATATAGCTGTCTCTATATATTTCACCCGATTGCGGCTGTCCTTGGCCCTGTACAAGCGGAGGGCAGGCTCCCTGTGACGTCCCCCTAACTCCCGGCCCCGGGCGAACCAGCCGAGCTGCACTCGCTCCCTGGCTCAGGGGCTCCCCTGACGCAGCGTCACCTTCTCCCCTTTACGCAGCTTGTTCATCTTCAGCCACTCTCAGATCAGCAAGCACGACCTGACCCAGATCCTCAGATATGCACATACAATCCTCATGAAATACAAATACATGTACAAAGAGGACCAAAATGTAGCCTATGTGTATATCCTATGTTTATGCTAAATCAACTCTTACCACTTTCAGTTTTTATCCCATTATTTAGAGATGTTTTCTTTCTCTCCCGCTCTTTCGACATTTTGTGAATTTTAAAAAATTACCTCAATGTGACTCATAAATGCTAAGGGGGCGGGGGGTATCTATCTGCATCAAGAAAAAGGGAAGTGAAAAAATTAAGTATAGTCAGGAACAATATCAATCTCTAAAACTTTAGAACTCCCCCGAAGTTCCCTTTCAAGTCATTTTCATCTTTCTTAGCATCCTTTAATAATTAATCGGTTTTTCTCAAATGCCAGCATGTATGATAAAACTTATTTATTTGTTTATTTATCCAGATCTAGTGTTTATTAAGAGCTAAGCACTGTGCTGGGCTGGGAGTAGACAGTGGTGAGCAAAACCAGATGTGGTTCCTGATTTAATGGAGCTACGGGCTAGTGCAAAGAGACATTAATCAAATACTTTCATTTTGGTTCTACTCTTTGGAGCAATGAGAATCCAATGAAGTGTTTTAGCTGTGTGTGTGTGTGTGTGTGTGTGTGTGCGCTCTGCATGTGTAGAGAAGTGATTTGTTCAAATTTGCATTGCCAAAAGATCATACTAGTTCTGAGGTGAAGAAATCTTAAAACTAATTCTTATTAATTTGTACTTTTTGTTTTATCATTAGCATTGCCTAATATGATCTATTTATTGTGAATATAAAGTTTTTTGTCTATAGCGTATGCACAAAATTGCTTTATTTGGGGGAGCCTAAAAATCTAACCAAGCTTTTAGCGTTGTTTGCAAGACACAGTGCCATGCAGTTACCAAATGTAAAAACACTAAGAAAATGAGAAATTCTATAAATGCACCTGCTGCTTCTTTAGGCCGTTTCTTAGATATTTCTATATACCCCATACTTATGACTGTTCTTCAATAATATGGTATTCCTGACTCCAGCATGCAAAAACACAAGTAATTATTACCTTTTTTGAATATTGGTATTTAACTGATGCAAATAACCCTTGCTACCAAAAGAATAAGCCTATTTTAAGACAAAGAGGGCCAAAATTTAGCCTATGGTTACGCCCTATACTTATGACAAAAAAAATAAAATAAATAACTACATCAACCTTTGCTAACTATAACTAGTTATGGACCTAATGAACACATACAATTATCTGCTCTGACTATTAAGATTGCAAAGTTGTTTCCATAGAAACTTGGAGCTATAAACTTCTAGAGAAAAGGAAATATGTTTTATTTATCATATTATTTTAGGGCTTAACAAAGGGTTTAGAACAAGAATCTTAATTAATGTTTTTTATTTCACTACAAAAAATGTCCTTCAAAAGTCTATTTTAGTAACAACTTCAGATTTAATTGTACTGTGCACGAAGTAAAATTTACATTGAAAAATTACTACCTAAAATCAGTAATTTGAAATAAATTTGATGACTGTTTAGTCAAATATTTTTAAAACAATGGGCATTTAATATTCTTATTTATCTTAAAACATTCCTGCATTTATTCCAATACAATGAAATGAAACTAAATGAATAGTTTTAATTATACACAGTAACCTCATTACACTTTGCCCAGGACTGAGGAGCTTCCAGGGACATGAGACTTTCAGTCAGACAATCTGGACAAACTGGGACATTGGTCACTAAAGCATAGCCATATGTAGCAATAAGAGTCAATTGCCCTTACTGCTTGAGACCCTTTGATTGTCTCTGCTATGAATGCCTGTTTATTTCATTGCGAACTCTCAAAGAATGAAAAATTAGCACTAAAATCATGGCCTCTGGGATCTGAATACTCATTCTCTGAGACTGCAGTTTGTTCAAGCTCCAGTTTAGTGCCAAGTTTTGGCCTGATTGCCTGAGTTACTCATATTTTTTGTTAGCCAGGGTAATTTTCAATTTGGTCTGAATTCAGGGTTGTAGGCATAAAGATATCATGGAACAAATTAGAAAGATGGGATGTTCATATCATCAGATACCACTCAGAAACAATAAATAAATGGAAAATGCTACTGATATCCTTGATCTCAGAATTCACAACGATGTCCGGAATGAAAAGAGAAGGAATTACAGAGACGAACTGAAACAAAATAGGAGGAAAAAGATAATAAAAGTATTTTCAAATTAATATAATAAAAAGGAGAAGCTGAAAATTTCTAGCTTGACTCAACATGAGCTTTAAGCTAAGTGTAGGCAGAGAAAACCTGTAATTCAGGGGAAAGAGAGGTTGGCTATGTTCGGTGTGTCAGTGCACGAAATGTCCAAACCTGCAGAGAATTTTTATGAGCTTATTTGAGCCAAACAGATAATTGCTGGGAAGCAAAATCTCAAAAGATTGAGAAAATACTCCAGAGAATGGCAGTTTTACAGCCTATTTTATATATTAGAATCAAAGGAGGAGACGTAAGGGAGGTTACATGAAATCCATTGGTGGTAGGTTAGGAAGGTGGCAGAAAGCAAACCGGGGAAATCTCAGAGACTCGGTAAAGAGTAAAAGGGAGAGACAAAGACTTCTGTTACATTGGTGGGTACAGGATACTTAACAATGAACACGTACAGCACATAGGGATGGTATTCAGGGGACAAGTAACAATGAGGGACTGTGGTCTGCTGCTCTGGTGTGAGGTTATGCCTTGAGGGGTCCAGTAAAAGGGGATGACTCCAGCATTCCAAGGACATGTTACCGTAAATGCTAGAAGACAATAGACAGGCTTACTCGGGGTCATGACTGACCTTGGCCAAGGAAGCTACAGGCCTAGGTTGTACCTCCCCACCAGGACCCCCTTAGTTAGGAATTTGATGTTCAGACCACCCTATGTAGTTACTTTCCATCTTCTGAGTGTGTAAGGCCCACCATGTAGCCCTCCCCTGAGCTTGTCAAGTTTAAAAGGTGGCCCCATTTTTGTCCACAAATGTTTCTAACAAAGCTTTCTATAGGGCAAGATTATGGCTTCATAATGAAACAGGGAGTCACAATACACTGAGACAGCATCCAATAAAGGCTACTTGGACTTGAGCTACTGAAATCTCTTATTTTTCTTTTCCTTTTCTAAAAGCTACATTTGGAGTGAATTGCAGTCTTATACAGTTTTGTTGAATAGAATACAAACAAACAATAAATTATCTACTATGTTTCTAAGAACCACAAACATTTAAAATGGGACCATTCATCTTTTCCTTTTTCTATATGAAAATTAATCAGAACAAAGCAGGTGTAAGAGACGGCATGTTCAGCCTTGGAGCCTCTGATCTATGAGAGCCTTAGACACACATGACAGGGGACAGGGAGAAGACAGTCTCCTTGAATGTCACTTTGTATATGTTATTTGAAGGATGAGTGTGGTGTCTCCATTTGTCACATTTAAATGCCAGATTGGTGTTGTCAAATGTGACTGAAATTTTCAACAAAGCAGGACACTGAGGGATTTAGAAAGCTGCAAACACACAACTAGGGAACTTAATTATAAATAATGCAATCTGTGTATGCAAATGCCAAGGAAGCCTGTGCTAAATTAAGTCACTGACAACATTAAAAGTTTCTTTGTGTTTCTTCAACATTCTGTCCTACTGTGTACTTCATGGGAATCGGTAAGCTATAGACAATGTTATTCATAATGCCCCTTTGCAGCCTTTAACCTGCACAAATGCTTTATGTTACTCTAACCAGGGCCTTGTCCATATGTAAAAGTTTACATTTTAGCACAATTTGAATTTTGAAGCTCATCTTCCACATAAAATAGAATTCAACTGACTTAGTTAAAATCTAATTAAATTCTTTGAAAAACATGCTCCACAATGGGCACAACTTGTTCAACATTTAAGAAGCTAAAATTTAATTAAAATTTTGGGGTATATTTGAAACTAAATTAAAAAATCAATACAAATTGCATTGATTCCTGCTATTATCTTCATGAATTTTCTTCCTTCAGCTTGGTTTAGATTAATTTTGTTCCTCTTTTTCTATTTTCTTGAAGTGGGAGTGTAGATTATAGATTTAAGGCTTTCATTTCTAATGTATGCCTTTAGTGCTATAAATTTTCTTCTCAGAAATATTTTAACTGTGTTTCACAAATTTTGATGTATTATGTTTTTATTTTCATTAATTTGACACTTCCTCTTTCACCAGTGAATTATTTTAGTTGTTGAGTTTCCAAGTATTTGGAGATTTTCCTGTTATTGATTTCTAGTTTGATTTCACTGTGGTTGGAGAACACAGTCTGTATGATACCATTTTTAAACATTTGTTTTATGGCCCAGGATATGGTATATCTTGGTATAAATTCTGTGGGACTTGAAAATACTGTGTGTTTTGCTGATGTTGGGTAGAGTGTTCTATAAATGTCAATTCGATTCTGTTGGTTGATGATGTTGAGTTCCTCTATAGCCTTGCTGATTTTCTGTTTAGTTCTATGAATTATTTAAAGAAGAGTATTATAGTCTCCAACTATAATTGTGGGTTTATCTACTGCGTCTTTCAGTTTTACCAGTTTTGTTTCACATACTTTGTAGATTTGTTGTTGGTGCATACACATTAAGGATTGCTATTTTTTCTTGAGAGAGTGTCTCTTTCTCTCTATCTCATGATTTTCTCTCATCTCATGATTTTCTTTGCTCTAGAAGTCTACTTTATCTGATATTAATATTTCCATTTCTGCTTTTTTTATTATGATTACATGATATGTATTCCATCATTATACTTTTAACCAGCCTATAGCATTAAAATTGAAGTCAGTTTCTTGCAGCATATAATTGGTCATGCTTTTGAATCTACTCTGCTGATCTCTGTCTTTGATTGGCATATTTAGAGTATTTATACTTAATGTAATAATGTGTTAGGGCTTAAGTTTGCCATTTTATTTTTGTTTAATGTTTGTTCTCCAGTTCATATTTCTCTGTTTTCTTTTTCCAGCCTTCCTGTGGTTTCCTGGAACATCTGTAGACTACCACCTCCCCGCTTTGCCTACCTTACCCCCACTCTCGCCCCCCTTCCCTCTGGCCATCACCGCACTGCTGTGTCTCTGGGTTATGAATATACGTTCTTTGGCTACTCCTTTCATCCAGTTCCCTCCCCCACTTCTCCTCTGACAGCTGTCATTCTGTTCCATGTATCCTTGCCTCTGTTTCTATTTTGTTTGTCAGTTTATTTTGTTCATTAGACTCCATATAGAAATGAGATCACAGGATATTATTCTTTCGCTAACTGACTTATTTCACTTGGCATAATAATCTCCAGGTCCATCTGTGCTGTTGCAAAAGGCATGAGTTCCTTCTTTGTTACAGCCTGGTAGTATTCCATTGTGTAAATGTACTCAAATGAGACTACATCAAACTCAAAAGCTTCTGTACAGCAAAAGAAAACATCAACAAAATGAGCAGGGAACCCACTGTATGTGAGAACATATTTGCCAATGATACATCTGATAAGGAGTTAATCTCAAAATTATATAAAGAGCTTATACAACTCAACACCAGGAAGACAAGCAAATCCATTTTAAAAATAAGCAAAGGACCTGGATAGACACTTTTCCAAAGAGGACATGCAGGTGGCCAAGAGACATATGAAAAGATGCTCAATTTCACTAATCATCAGAGAGATGCAAATTAAAACCAAAGTGAGATATCACCTCACACTCGCCAGAATGGCTACCATCAACAAATCAACAAACAACAAGTGCTGGCAAAAGGTGTGGAGAAAAGGGCACCCTAGTACACTGCTGGGGGGAATGCAGGCTGGTGCAGCCACTGTGGAAAACAGTTTGGAGGTTCCTCAAAAAAGTAAATATGGAACTGTTTTATGACCCAGTGATTCCACTTCTGTTAATATATCCTAAGAAGCCTGGAAACACCAAGCAGAAAAAATACATGCACCCCTACGTTCATAGCAGTGTTATTTACAATAGCTAAGATCTGGAAACAGCCCAAGTGCCCGTTGGTAGGGGAGGGGATAAGCACTCTGTTTTGGCTGGCCTTCTCTGACACTGTCCCAGCAGGTGAAAAGAGGGGGCCACCGGATTATACTGTAAGATGCAGGTAGAAGCCAACTTGACTTCCACTGATACTACAAGGGAGGAGGAAGTTGCTTAGTTACCACTTGAACACTGATCAAAGTCCTGACATTCCACCACACCTCTTTTTTTTTTTAATCCTCAGCTGAGGATATGTTGAGAGAGAGGGAGAGGAGGAGAGAGAGGGGGAGAGAGAGAGAGACATCGATGTGACAGAGAAGCATTGCCTCCTGTACACGCCCCGGCTAGGTATCAAACCCATAACCCGGGTATGTGCCCTGAGTGGGAATTGAACCTGCAACATTTTGGGGTATAGGATGATGCTCCAACCAAGCGAGCCACCTGGCCAGGGCTCACCACACCTTTTATGAAACCACCCGGAGGGCAGGAAAGGGGCTACATCGTTCCTGTCTGGTGGGGAAGGACGTCCCTGCTCCTTAAGGGGTCGTTACTGATGCTGCTGTGGGAGGGGACCGCTACCCGTCTGGGAGGGAGAAGCCTCAGTTCTCTGCTCGGCCTCTGGGGCACCTCCTTACAGCCTGGCGAGAATGCTAGCTGAGGCTGCCCACTGGACTTCCCCCGGCACCCGTGGGGTAGGGCCACAGTTTTTCTGTGTGAAGTTTGGCTGGAGTACCATGGTCGCTGTCTAAAATTTTTTCTTTCAAGGCTTCCATTTTCCTGGTCCTTTGGTTAGAGTGAACAAGCTTATGTCTGGCCTTTTCCTGGATTGCCAGCTCTAAGTCTAAGATATATGAAACAAATTTTTTAACAACAAACAAACAAAACAGTAACAACAGCAGGGTTACTAAACACTATCTCATTTCTTAGGCACCGAAGATCCTAGCTGGTGTGTTTTCTTCTCTCCACCTTTTAGTCTTCTTATGCTACTTTTACATATATTATCCAGGGTAGTTAGTTTTCTTTAGCAGGAGGAATAAGGAAAAGTACACATCTACCTCATTCTTCTGAAGAGGAGATCTCCCTTCACTACCTTTTAATGGCTTAATTTCACTACTTTTCCTGTGTTTAAACAGATCGATTATATCTTCTCTTTTTTAAATTATTTTTCTTACATTTTTTACACAGAGAGAGGAAGGGAGAGGGAGAGAAACATCAATGTGAGAGCGAAACATCGACTGGCTGCCTCCCACATGCTCCCTACTAGGGATCAAGCCCTCAACCCAGGCAAGTGCCCTGAGCAGGAATCGAACCAGCATCCTCTCAGTGCATGGGACCAACTGAACCACACCAGCCAGGGCGACAATATCATCTTCAAAGAATAGGGAATAATCACATACTTTTCTGGAATTTTAAATATTAAATCCTTAACACCACTTCATGCAATTAATAGAAATTGAGTACTTACTATGCAGTATGTTATATACAAATTTCATGGCATGTTGTATGGTTTAGGAGTCTAAAACAGCATTGGGAAGTATGTAATATATTCAGTTATTCTTTCTGCATATTCTTTTCCTATGCTGAGGCCCTTTGCAAAAAATGTTATATGGCTTTTCTATATTTTCCATAAGCTTCCCCCTCCCCCCCAGAAAGTGGAATACCCTTTCTGTTCTCTTTCTTATATGGGAGGAAAGATTGACAAATTCAAAATTGAAGTCATACATGCTATGAAAATCCAACTCAAAAAATGTATTTGGAGGTTATAAGCCTCTTGAGGCGTAAGTGGCAATATAAAAAGAGCAATTTAACAGGCCTGAGACATAGAAAAACCCTTCTTCAAAGAGAGCTCAAAAATATTATAGAAAATAGCCCATATTTAATTGGCAAATGTTTAAGAGCTACTCTTGGAGATACTCTTTCCTTCAGATCTGATAAGAAGTAAAGGCATGTGCAATAGATCCCTTTAAAAAATAAGGTGTTAAGATTAGGTAAAAAAATTAAGTGGCTTCCCTTTGTCATGCCCTACGAGCTCATAAAAGGTTGAAAGAGTGAAGTCAGAAAGCAGGTGACCTGACAGAATATCCATAAGAGTGGGATCAGAACACAGCAAAAGAGTATAGAAAATGAAAAAGGGAAAAGAAAGGAAAGAAGAAGGGAGGAGGAGGGGGGAGGGAGGAAAAGCAGTAATTGAAGAGAGCAAGAGCTTCATAGAGCTGACATGAGTGGAAATGGTTCTTAGAGTGATTTTGTACTAACAAAAAGAGGGGCATTTTATGGTGGCTTTTGGTTTATTTTTACTTTTAAAGATGAAAGGATGCCATATAGATAATAGTCAGTGTCAGGGTTCCTAAAGAGGGGAGTTCTTAATTTGAAACCATTCTTGATCCATTTTAAACAGAGTTGCAGAGCCTGTACATGAAAAGGCATTAAGGCCAGGAAGCAATAAAGCCTAGTGAATGAGCTGCTTAAATAGCTGTCCTGGAAGTCAGCCAAAAACAGATTAGATAAACTTTGCTAAAGGGAGTCCAACAACAAATGCAAGATAATTTCAAGGCAGAGTTCAAATCTAGTCCATTGGAAATAACTGAATAATAGACAATTCAATATGCAAGGACATGAAAACTATTTGAAGATGTTAAATTAATCTGACAAAATGTAAAGACAAAAAGTAGCCGTAATTTTTTCTCACTGGACAAAAAATGCATGTTACATTCTCAAAAAGAAGCAAGAAATGAATCCACTTTGCTAACCCTAACCAATTTGGAATTTTAAGAATAGAAGCAGAGAGAAGATTCTTAGGTCTCAAAAACTGAGGCCCAGAGGGGTCAAAATAACTTTCCCAAGATCACACTGTCAATAACTAACAGAGCTGTAACTTGAATCCACAGAGCCTGGCTCTTGACTCTGGGCTCTTAACCACTATGAGACACTGAACTTCTCAGTACTACTAAAAAAAAAATTACAGAGCATGGAATATAATAATAGAATAGACACTATTTTCTCACTCTTATTAATGAATTTTAGATAGATGATAGAGATAGATGATAGATTAGATATATAAATAAATGATAGATAGCTATAGATGATAGATGATAGATGATAGATAGATGATAGATGATAGAGATGACAGATGATAGAGAGATAGATAGATGATAGATAGATGATAGATAGATTGATTGATAGATGATAGATGATAGATAGGTAGATGATAGATAGATACAGTTGACCCTTGAACAATACAGGTTTGAACCATGCAGGTCCACTTATACATGGATTTTTTTCAATAAATGCCTGTACTGTTTCAATCTGTGGTTGGAAGTCTGTGGATGCAGAGGGCCTATTGTATGCATTGATCTATGCCTTTTTTTAAAAATAGGGGACTTGAGCATTCTTGGATTTTGGTATCCACATGGGTCCTGGAATACCCCATGGATACTAAGGGGCAATTTAAATTTGGGGGAGTCAAAAGTTATATGCAGATTTTCAACTGCATGGGGATTCAGTGCCCCTTACTCCCATCCCATGTTGTTCAAGACTCAACTGCATATATATAGCCAATCTGAGACCTTGATTGTTGTGAAATAATGAATCATGTGCTGTACTGAGTATATTAGTCTCCTAGGATGCTGTATCAAAATACCACTGTCTGGGTTTCTGAAGGCTCTAAAAAACTATCTTTCCTTGCCTCTTCCAGCTTAAGGAGACCCCAGGTGTTCCCTGGCTTGTGTCAACAAAGCTCCAATCTCTGTCTTAATCTTCTTATTTGTGTGTCAGTGTGTCCTATTCTGTGTCTTATAAAGTCTCCCATTGGATTTAGGACCCACTCTAGTCCAGTATAATCTCATATTGTTCCTTATCTTAATTACATCTGCAAAGAATCTATTTCAAATAAGATCACATTTTGAGGTTCTGGGTGAACATGGATTTGGGGGGAACATTATTCAACCCATTACAACAAGTTAAACAAATCCTGCCAAAACCTTAAAAGTACATCAATGTTTTAGAGAGCCTGATTATTCTTACTGAAATTCACTTAAGTTTTTGTAAGCTTTCATTGTTGAAAATCTCTGAAATAAGAACCACTGGTAGAATCCATCCCATGTCACAGGGGCTATTCAGGGCAAATTCTGGCAAATTCTGGCTGAATTATGATTCTGAGGTGCTGATTGGTGGGAGGACTGTAGGAATCAGAAGTAAGAGGTAAGAAGATGCTCTGATGACTAATAAATGTAAAGGATTCCTCTTCTGAAAATCGCCTGTTCATATCATCTATATCATCTGCCCATTTTTTCCACTGAGGTTCCTGTTTGTTGCCTAGTGAGTTTAGAAGCAAGAAAAGCAACTTTGGGACCAAAAAAAAAGAACAAGATAAAGACATGGTATTACTAAGGACATCAGAGCTTATATGGTATTATGTGGTTTTATACTGTACACCAAATCTTCAGGGGTAAGAATACGTCAGATGTTAATATATTGCCTCTCTCCACAGAGAGAATGGCCTTAAATAGCTTAAAATCAAATCTTTCTATAAAGTCTCTTTCTTCTGGAGAGACTTATTAAGGGGAAGAGAGAAGTACTTAAAGGTAAAATTGTTTTCTAAATATAGTTGGGATGAAATGAGGTTGAAATAAAACTGTGGGGTATATTAGCCCAGAACTGACTCCCCAGCAAAGCTCAGGAAGCCTCTATCCCTGGTACCAATTAAAAGTGACAGCCTCTGACGGAAAACACTGAGAAATAAAGTGTGACTGATGGTTCTTTGTTACCATGGGAATGGGCTAGGTGCTTCAAATGATACTTTCTGTCTTTTTGCCCTGATTTAACATGACATGCATTATCACAGAATAAAGCTCCTCTCACTTGTCCACTGTCATCTTTTAAATATTCATGGTTAGAGGTTAGTGTGGCTGCCACAGCCAGTTATTTTTAGAACCCCATTTTAAAGCTGCCATTGGCAGGGGTAATTAAGAGAAGTTACCCAAACTGGTGACTATACAATGTCCACTAACTCAAAGTAGGGGAGATGGGAGAAAATAACTGTCAGAGAAGTGCAGCTGTGGTTATTACATTCACTGCAATGACAACTGAGATATCCGGGGCCCAAGGCCTTGGAATCCCAGAGGCAACACTGAAATGATTCATTGCCTGGTAAATGTTTCTTCTCAGCAAGGTGCCTGCACGTGGAGTGCTGAGTCATTCTTCTCAGACTGAACAGATAGGTTACAAATGGGAGTTGGAAAGGACATCGGAGGTGGAGGCAGCTCTTTATCAGCTTATAATTTTATTTTATGAACCCATTTGATGAGTTTTAATTTCCTCTTTTTTGAGTCCCATCTAGAGAAACTATGTAATTTATGCCAGCCTTTGATAATTGTACTAGGCTTTCTATACTCACTGATAAATACACATTCTACCACTTTACATTTATATGGAAAATGCATCTTGCTTTCTTTTTCCTGAAATTAAACATAAATATAGTAAAAATTTAGTTAAAGGCTGGTTTGTGTTTTAAAGCCCATGAAATAGGATATCAAGCTCTATTATCTTTTAAAGGAAAACAAAAAGCTATTAGAAATTAAAACATTGCTATCTTACCAGCTTAACTTTGTATTATACACAGTGAAACTTTGAATGTGTATGAAGATCACATTACTTAGCATAGAATAAAAACACATCCTTACACCCATAGGATATTTTCAGTTTTATGCTTGATACAGAAGACTTGTCACCATTGCTGCCTCTAGCCATTTAATTAAATTACATGTTGTATACATTCAAGTCCCCTCTCTACTGACTAACAGTTATGACTGTATAGCAGTTGACAGGTGTCAAACATATTATCTTATCTTAATGTTATTGATCCAGAGCGTTAGAGAGGGCCAGCCCTAATATAACTTCACTTTCAATTTCCTGCTCTGCAAAATGAGGTTGATTACAGTACCGTATCTACCCCATATGTCTACAGTGAAGTTTAAGGGGGATAATTCATCTAAAGCATTTTGCACCATGTCCAGAATACGTAAAGTGCTCAATAAATGTCTGTGCAGTTATCAATATTACTAAAAAAGCTTCCAGTAATTCTTTGACTCTCTACCAGGACATACAATTAGTTGTTTCTTCTAACTCTGTCTTTATCCCCACAATAAGCTGTTTTCCCCTCGTCACCTACTATGAATTTTATGCTAAATCAGTAGAATCACAGTCTCAATCGCAGTCCCTTTCTGGCTTTATTATAACCCACAATTCTTGTTAAACCCAACTTTCTGCCTATTCCATGGACGTCTGCACCTGTGGTGTAGCTGAATGTGGATGAGAGAACACAAACACATCCCACAAACATTCAGATTTGTCTTACTTTAAATGAATACCCACAAATCTCAAGTTGGCCCTTAACAGAGCCCAGGAATCCTAGTACATTTCCCAAGGCACTTCACTCTCCGTGTAACCAGTCAACAATTTTATACCATCTTCTAAGTAAATCTCGATAAATCCTTGTTGTCTTCACTCTTCTTCAGATCTTTGTTCAAACGCCAACCTGAATCAATAATGATTCTATGATGCTATTTGAAATTATGATCTCTACCCAAGTCTCAGAATCCACCCCCCTTGCCTCACTCAATATTTGTCCCAGTACTTAGCTCCATTTAACTTGCCATATAATGCACTTATTTAATAGGCATATTGTTGTCTTCCCTAACAGAATGTGAGCTCCACAAGCACAGAGATTTTACAAACAAAATCCATTTTGTTTACAGATATAGCTCAGTAGCTTAGAACACTGCCAGGATCACAACAGGTACCTTCAATTCATTCTTGAATGAATGAATGAATCAGCATAAAAAGGATATTTTCTTAAGATGAAAGGATTAAGATGTACAGATTGGTAGTTACAGTATAGTCATGGGGATTTAAAGTACAGCATAGGAAATATAGTCAATAATAATGTAATAACTATGTATGGTGCCAGGTGGGTACTGGAAATATCAGGGGGAACACTTTGTAGAGTATATGACTATCTAAGCACTATGCTGTACACCTGAAACTAATACAAAATAAAATTGAATGTAAGCTGTAATTGAAATAAAACTTAAAAAAATAAATGAGCAAATAAAACAGAAGAAAACAAAAGAACATTTTCTTTAAAATGGACAAAGAGCTGGAAAATCAAGCAGAAAGGTCCTATTTCTTCAGTTATTATAGGACAGTCTGGGCTGAAGGTTAACACTGGGTACAATCAGTGATAACAGATTTTTCCCACTCATAAGAAGGGGAATAATGACCAGACAGAGACCTATTTATGAGAGATTTTGGAATTAATCAACATCTTAGGTAGACATACCTTAGAAATGCTCTGCAACTTGATTAGGAAAACTGTTATCTCTTTCCTGGGAGTGGAACTTGGATAGAGAAAGAGCAATGAGCTAATCCAAGAGGCCGAGTTCTCAAGGGCCGTGGTAGAGGCAGTGAAAGCAAATACAGAAAGCCTGCCCCTGAATTCCCCAACTCTGTCCTCAGAGCACACAGCAGCAGCAACGCAGAGAAGACCATGAGCATTCTCATGAAGGCTGAATCATATGAAATGGAAAGACCAAGGGAACAAAAGCACTGGAAGGCCTTGGATGTAGCTCTGACAACTCTTAACTGTGTGACAAACACTAATGTCTTGGGGCTTAAAGGCGGTTTATGAATTTAGGCACCGGGTTTGTTCTCAATTTCTTTTAATACTTTCTACATTTTTATTTTAAACTAGAGTTTTCAATCTCAAGGCCTCTGGTTTTTCCCCTAAGATTCTTATCAAGATAAATTATATGTCCAATAGAGAAACTAAAATTGCTCTGGATTCTACGGTTTCCTATCAACTCCCAAATTCTAGCTATAAAAACTGAAATATGCCCATTTTACAAAAGTTAACACTTATTTCACAAGTGCCTTGTGGGATATTTAAGCTATCTCATCTATAAATTAATTTTTAATGTACACTTCTACAAAAAAGATGAGATGAGGGAAAAGAAGTAGAATAATTTCTTCCAATGAGAAGAATGACATATATATAGGTGGATAAAGTAGGAACAAAAAGTGTAACTACATCACTTGAGGGTTCTTAGTAAAAGAATTAAAAGACAGAATCCAGTCTGTCTAGTTGATGCAGAAGAGAAACATACTAAATGAAATCACTTGGCTCATGGCACCAGCGAGCTAGACTCAAGTGCCCCTGGAGCAGGAACAGTGCACAACCACTCCACGGGGTCTGGGCTGGAGAACCCTCCTTTCCGACACTAGGCCCAGAGGCAAGAATTTCCACCCTGACAAACCCAATGCAAGAAATGTGTCAACCACCACGGCGGTCAGAAAGTCCGTGCTCCCAAGTTTGGCCCCCTGCTCTCAGTTCTCACCTCGAAAACCAGCTTGTCTTCTGACTGATAGGACCTGGGTTGCATATGTAAGCTAACTAATGAAATCACATAGGCTAAACAAATATATATATAAAATATATGATTTCTAAGGTCCTCTCCAGATCTAAAAACCAGGTATCACTAAATTATGCCTTTGGCAGATATTGGTCCCCTATTTAAAATTTAGCTCCCCAAATTGACTTTTTTTCACAGCACTGATCTTTTTAGGATGAAAGACCTTTATCTTTATAGATGAGAAGATTGTATGTGTTTAAAATTAGCTTTAAATGTATGTGTAACACACGACTGCATTCTTCTTTATAAACAAAACGAAAACGTACCAGTGCTTTTGCCTCAGCCCATCACCCTAAACCTTGGCCACTTCCTCATCTCTGTGGAAACAGCCATTACCCATCTGGTAGCTCTCCTTCTAGATAGTTTCCATTCCCAATTCTCTTAAGATCTGAGCAACTGAGCTAGTAATTAATTCTATGGCTGAATTAGGCAAGTATTGATTTCCAATAATAAAGATTTTATACCAACAGACTCTTTAAAAAAGATAGGATTTTAAAAACAAGGCTTGACTAGTAAGTATTACACTTAGCAAATCATAGCAGTTTAAAGACACACTGTCCCACGATCTCATTTTGGCAAAAGTAAAAATATTAAAAGAAAAACGTCTTCTCAAACTCAACAAAATAATGCTATTTGGAGAATGCTTTAACTTCTCTTGTGTTTAAAAATCAAACCTGTACTTTCAGATATACAATTAAATCTGCAGATAAAAACCATTGATACTATAACACAGTACCCATTTAACTTATAGATTATTTCAAAGGCACCACTATAGAGGGATCTGCAGTAAATCAGGTCTACAGAAAGTGCTGTCTTCATTACAGAATGTGAATGGAAAATACCCTGTTTTACTCTCATTGTGCGTCATATTCCATGGATTACTATGCTGACCATAGATAATAGGAATTGCAAATTATTAATTGTAGTACCAAATTAAAAATCATTTGATAATGTATACCTATGTGTGCTCTGTGTAAGACTAATAAAACATGGTGGATCTATAGTCAGACTGCTGGGCTGAGACCCTAGCTCTACCACATAATAGCTATATAAGCTGTGGCAGATGACTTCGCTCTCTCTACTTCAGTCCCCTTATAAATGATCACGAGAGTCAGAGGATCTGAGACATGTAGCTGTGGTGGAAATTAATGAATCAGTCCACGTAAAGTATCCACAAGTCTTCAGTACATAGTACGAGTTCAATTAATGTCATTCATAATTATTATTATTATTATTACCATGTTATTATTATTGTTATTATAAGGTTTCTATGAATGAAAACATTACATCACAAATTCATGTATTTAATGAGTGAAACTCTGACTTGAATTTTATAATTTGCTACAGTGTCCTAGTGCCTAAAGTTTTAGTTACAACTTCTTTGACTTTTCCTGATATGTACTTCTACACTCTAAACCAAAAATAGCTGCAAGTCAAACAGTCCATGTTATTTTCTAAGGGTCTATCATACTCTTCTTGGCTTAAACTCCTACCCAAAACTCCAGGGTAAAAATATTTCTCCTTTAAGCCTGTTGAGCACAATTCATTAAAGTGAATATACTAAGAGAAAGGAAATTCAATGACATGTGTCCTGTAATTGATATATGATTATAACGAAAATATTCACAAAATCTCTTAACTATCAAAATTTCTCAAAGACTCTTCCAGGATGCTAGCACTAGCCCTGCAGGATGGGTCATTCTCTGTAAGAGTCTTTGGTTGATGTGGCTCCATGGGACAGGCATGACATCTTTATTGCTCCCAGTGTTCAAGTCAATGCCTTCAAATTATACAAGTTTAATATTATTTTTAACAAATAAATGAGCTCTCAGTGCTGCCGTTGCTCACTGCTTTCCACATGTAGATTGGTCGTCTGCCTTTTAACCAGGGTTTGCTGTACCTGAAAACAACAGGATCAACCTCCCCCTACACCTCCCTCCAACTGGCAATTATTGATTAAAACCAAAAGGAAACTTACACAAGGACAGCCAATTTGAGCTGATTCTGGGTCCTAAGCAATTTAATGAGGAGACACAGAAGGTGTTAACAGTGAGTAGAGAGCCCCATACCTGAAACATTAGGGTGCAGAGAGAGGGGCCAGAGAGGGACCATCCGGATAGGCTATGGGATGGAGGAACTGAGGGCACTTGTAAAAGGTGAGAGAGAATGAAGAAGAGAAACCAGAGAGATGCCAAGAGACATGGAAAAGAGAGAGACTGTTTGCTGAGGGACACAGGGAGGAGTCTTGATTATTGGCTTTCTAGCTCAGTCTGCAGGAAACATGGAGTGTTCCTGTCCTGGGGTGGCCGAGTCTTTTGAAGGGGGTCAGGAGTACCAGGCTGAGGTAGGCTTCATGCTGGATAGCTCTGATAAGACACTGGGTTGGGTTTTGCTGTGGCAAACAAGGAACCGTAAATTCCAAACAGGATCCCACAGCTATTTCTGCTACTTTTAAAACCTCACTGACTTATCCTTAAAAGAGACCGGGAGAAGTTGCTAAAAATGCCAATGCCATATCACTTTATATATTCATCTGGTTCCGCCTATTTAGTTCCACTTTATATTTTTTCCCAAGTTCAAGTGCCTTTCTTTATTGACCCATTTCTTATTTCTTTTTATTTCCCTCTTCTGAGCCCTTTCCAAGTGTTCCACACGCTCAGTAAACCATCAAGCTAAAACAGAACCCCTAGTAAAATAAACACATTCTGTCTCTGGCAAAATGTCTTCTACTGAGTTTGCTTTCAGAAGCCTTGCTAGTGGGGGGGGAGTGGGGTGATCCATGCTGAGGACAAGGACTCCAGCTTTCTAGACTGCTACTCATAATTTCTAATACTTTGTTATTCGTATTTGACATCTGATCATTTTTTTGCATCACTTCTGGAAAGCTAATTTTTAGTGAAATTTATACTTGCTCAATTTAATTTTTCTTCAAATACATTCTCTTATACTTACATCGTTCTGTGTACAGCTCTCTATTTTACCAAGTGAGTGGCCAACTCAGTAGCATTATTATATTTAATGGACATAATATATATTCTGGTACTTCCATATATTTAAATTATTTAGAATAGCCTTTTTCACTTTGTTTTCCTGCAACTTACTTCTGCTTTAATCTAAAGTTCTTTTATCTAAACCATATTTCTACAATGTTTTTATAAACATGCTGAGAAACAAAACCTTTAGCCTCACTAAGGTGAAATCATATTACTTTTTGCTCCTTGCCCCTCATATTCTAGGGCAATCACACTCATATAAAAAAAATATATATATATATATAGAGAGAGAGATATCTCTCTCTCTATATATATATATATCCACTTTAAGTCAACAGAAATTGTCAGCTTGGATGAATTATTGTGATATGTAATATATTGCTGGATTTAAAAGGCTGCTTTTACCTTTGTCCAGCCTCCCTTTTCCATAGGCACTCTTTATTTTTATTTTTTAAAAATTTTTAAAATTTATCGTTATTGTTAAAAGTATCACAGACGTCCCCTTCTTTCCTCAATGATTCCCTCCACCCATACCTCCCCCACCCTCACTCGCACACCCCCTTCACCACACCACTGTCTGTGTCCCTGGGTTATGCATACATGCATATAAGTTCTTTGGTTAATCTCTTCCTCCCCTCCCCTTCCCTCTGAGATCCCTCAGTCTGTTCCACGCATCCAATTCTCTGGATCTATGTTGTTCATCAGTTTATCTTGTTCATTGGATTCCACATATGAGTGAGATCACGTGAGACTTGTCTTTCTCTGACTGGCTTATTTCGCTTAGCATAATACCCTTCACAGGCACTCTTCACATTCGCCCTTTCTCAGTCTTTAGGAACCTATTTCACTGTTAGTAAATTCTCTGAAGTAATGGACAGTGCTCTTCACTGACTACCACCAGGTCCAGGAGTGTGCCAAGACAGCGCCACATGTGTGGTGAAATGAAACACGTCTAATTCGTTAACGCAGCCTTCACGACGCCCCCCCCGCAGCAAGGCCCACCGATGCCAGGCACCACCTGCAACAGCTGGCGGCAGACAGGTGACCTTCCAAGTGAGGCGAAGAGTTTTAAAAGTAGTTTGTTTTTTTAAAAAGAATATTTTCCAAGTGAGTTGGCAAGAACTTCCTTTTTCCATACTTCTTTTTAAGCATAATGCTTAGCTTATCTTTGTGATTAAAGACTTTCGTATAATCCGCTATTCCTTATGTAAACTGAATCCAGCTTTGTCTCATGTGCCTGTGCAGCTGTTCAGAGGATTCCATTAAACCCCTGAGAGCAGAAGATGTTGAATTTCTCTCATAAATTATGGTGAAAAAGAAATCAAGGTATTTAAATAGTACACACCACCCGTTTTTCCAGATGTTACCTTTGCTTACCTCCAATAAATCTCTGTTGACCATGGGCAAATATTACATGCTACCAACTACATACTCTCACCTTAAAAGTCAGCTGTACATTAAAAAACAACTACATACAACTAGAAATGTCTTAATTGTCCCAGTTAGTTGATGTTTCTGCTCCCAAATTATGATGAATTTAAATTATTGCACATATGAAAGAAGTTTGCCTCTTAAAAGAGATTGAAAAGAAGGATAAGTCATCAATCCCTCTTGTCAAAGCAACCTATCGAACTATTATTTGTGAACTTAGGAAGCTCTTCCTGACATATAACCAAATGTTATGAAAGCCTATTTTAAATGACTCAAAAATAGATCCTTTAAAAAGTGCTTGTTGTTTTAGGGAAAATACAATGAGAAGAACAGTGACAAAGGGAATATATTGTTAAAGAATGATGTCAAAGATGGCTCTTTAATTTCAATTTGTTATAGTGACAAATAGCCTGTAACAAAGCAAAGACATACAATTTGTCTTGTAACCATTCCTTTGCTCATTTGCTTGGCTGCACATAGGTTGGGTCAGGAATGAAAAATACATATTGATTTAATTTATATCCTTACCTATTTTAAGATGAAGTGTAGTAAAAAAGAGAGACTACTGACAGTATTTTAATGGCAGACAATTTCTACTTAATATATATTTTGCTCTATAATTTATGTATAAATTTTCTACTTAACCTGTAAACTTGCTCCTAACAGTTATATTAGCAATATTGATAACACACCATTTACATGGGCAATAGGTTAGTCATTAATAGTACATAAACAAGAGAACTTTGTTACAGTGCTTCAAAATAAAAACCAATAAACTGAAGGTATATTTCAAATTAATACTATAACCACGCTAAAGGAGGTAGTGGCTCCGGAGAGTCAGAGAGAGAGGAGTATCCCTCGCAACTTCTAAACATAGTATTTAGACTATGTAACTTCAGGATAAAGAAAGAAAAGAAAAACAAATATCACATGTTCTCATTTATACGTGGAATCTAATGAACAAAATAAACTGACAAACAAAATAAGTAGATACAGAGACATGGAAGCATGCAACGGACTGAGGATTCTCAGAGAGAAGGGGGCGTTGCTGGAAGAGATTAACCAAAGGATTTATATGCGTATATGCATAACCCGCGGACACAGACGAGTATGGTGAAGGCCTGGGGAGGGGCTGGAAGTGGGGAGGAGGGGGGTCAATGGTGGGGTTGGGGGAAGGGGACATCTGTAATGCTTTCAACAATAAAGATAAATTTAAATCCTAATTGCTTAGGCTACTTAAGATTTTGGAAATGCTACCTTGCATTAAAATATTTATTTTACACATTTTCTTGTAAGTAGAGATAATAATTATACAGTAACTAGTAAGTACCCCCCAAAAGATGAAATTAAATTTGATTTACTTTTATATAAAGTTAATACACATACAGGTGTTTAATGTGAAGCTCTGTTACACCTTTTTACTGCAAATTCAGGTAATTTGTGAGAACACCTGCTGGTCTTGCACAAATGACATTATCAGCTATCTACTTTAAAAAGCTTTCAAATATCATTTCTGAAATGTTGGCTGTTCATTCACCGATTATACAGTATCCACAGTTGCATATATTCAATGACATTATATCCCCTCATTATAGAATTACCTAAATTAACAGCTATAATGCCAACTGAAATATCTTTACCATTTACCCCCAAAATTAACTACATTTGAAGTCTTGTTTTCATTAGTTACTATTAAAATTGAAAATAACCGGTCTGACAATAAAATAAAAAATAAAAATTAAATGGTGAGTTGTAGTTAGGAGGCTAATTTTCACAGGAGCATGGGCTGGCTATTCAAAAATTCTTTTGTATTCTAGTTGTGAAAAATTAAATATATTATGGGTAACACATTGGGGTTTGAGTCCTAAAAGCAGTGAGATAGGATTGACAGTAGTATCTAAAGAGATTGAAGTTTGGGTGAAATAGCCTTTCAATATATTGTATTAGCAATCTTAGACAGGTAGAAAAAATGCTGTAGTACTATGGTAGGCACGTTATTGTTTTAGAGAATTCTATTGATGAATAAAAACCCAAATAATTCATGTGTCAGATAATCCAATCTGCAGTCAGATGAGTAATAAAATAGAAGACATTTAGAAATTCAAATACAACTATCCTTTCCCAATCTACTATAGTTTTCTTTCTTATTCTCAAAGAATTTGAAGGCAAAGAGAAATCTAAGAATAAGTGGAAGTATTTATGCTGTTTTGCATACATAAGAAAGCATATCTAAATTTACTGATATGAAATTACTGCCATTGGTTTTTCAAAAACAAAGCAAAGGAGATAAATAATGGAATAAGGACTTTCATAGTACTCACTGTTCGGTGGACCGTCTTTATCATTTTGTTTTAAACGAAAGCTTTCTCCCCATATCTCCAGTCTCTCTCTTTCTTTTTATGGATATTTTCACTCTGAGATAATGAATAGAACAATCACTTAAAAAACATGAGCTAAAGAATTCTGGAAACACTCAAAAATGTCTTTAGAAAATTGTACTGATAATCAAACAGAATGGACATAAAATTCAAACACGTTAAACACTTACTATTACAGCAAAGGCCATTCCAATAAATACAACCTAACTTTAAAATCTAAATATTACCTTTTAATTTTAATTATTCAGAATATTGGTAACAGGTTTTATATTATACTTATTAGAAGGGATTGTTTTTGCTTCCTCTCTGTTGCTCCTACATGAATTTCTTTGCAAACACTGTCCCAGTTTTGATGCTCAAAAGATAAAACATTTCTATTGAGGAAAATAACACCCCCTGCAGAGTTCCTATAGATGGAAGGTTTGGTTATATATGCTTGCCTGTAGAAAACTATTTACAAAAAGTTTCAATTTTAGAAGCCTCTGGAATATTTCTTTGAGACCACTCAAAACTGATAAAGTGAGTCAGTCTTTCAGATTTAATATATGAAAAGCAAGGACAAAATTAAGTTGTTGCTTTGCTAGAATACTTGATACATTATTTCTATGGTTAAGAGCTCTACTGAGCCTGGCCAGTATGGTTCAGTGGTTGCGTATCAACCCATGAACTAGGAAGTCATGGTTCAATTTCCAGTCAGGGCACATGCCCAGGTTCCAGGCTCAGTCCCCAGTGGAAGGCGTGCAGGAGGCAGTTGATCAATGACTCTCTCATCATTAATGTTTTTATCTCTCTTTCCCATTCCGTTCCTCTCTCTGAAATAAATAAGTAAATAAATAAATAAATACATAAATACATAAATAAATAAATAAAGCTCTATTGAAAAATATGATATTAAAAAATTAAAAGAACACATTCTGTGATAAATATTCAAGGCCAAATAGTCACTGCAGGGGTATGAAATGTTTGGCTTTTTTTTAAAGACCAAAGACAGTAAACTCACGGTTATAGAATAGTTTTTGTCATATGAACTATAGGATAGGATTCAGATTTTAATGTTAACTGGTCACTTAGGATTCTTTTGAGTGCAACTTAAAGCAAAACAGCTGCATGCACAGGAGTTTGGAAAAAAGTTATAATTAGTGCCAATTCTAAAATTGCCATTTCACTTTTCAGAAAATGCATTTTGGAGACATGGGAGATATTTTGGAGATCTGCAATTAACATTTCAAGTTTTAAGATACTTCAATGTTGTACCTAAAAAGTAATAATATATTTCATAAGAAAACTTTCCTAACCCATTGTTCTAAATTGTAAAATTTATGTTCAAAGTGTCTTTTCTTTGGTATTGAAGATCTTTAAACATTGTTCCAGCATCCCACTTCCATGTAAAGA
Source organism: Miniopterus natalensis (assembly GCF_054644295.1). Lineage (NCBI taxonomy): Eukaryota > Metazoa > Chordata > Mammalia > Chiroptera > Miniopteridae > Miniopterus > Miniopterus natalensis. The sequence goes on along the minus strand of NC_142084.1, from coordinate 54,786,121 downwards.
CCAACAACCTTTCTAAACTGAGGTCGGACTGAGTCCCTTAAGTGTGATATCAAAATATCCAGGTCGGGCCTTTCTTCAATATCTAGCCTGCTGTACACACATTTTACATTTCTTTTGCCTGAACAATACTCCAGCGTTTAATTAATTTTTTAATCGTGGCCTCTAAAATCAGTTATATCAAAAGTTAGACATCAAAGTGCTTACTCATCTGATAAAGTAAGAAAATACATGATTCGCTTCCTCTAAATTCCGGGGCACTTTTTCTAGAAAGCAGGGAAAGTACTTGTCTTGCTTCATAGCCTTATGCATGTAGCTCTACAGAATGTTCAGTCATTTTCTTCTGAGCACACTCACTGTGGACCCCGTGCTATAAAATTAACACTGCCCCTAGGGAACCACACAAGGGTTCAAAACTTAAAGCTCCTGCTACTATACACTCACAGTGAACATCATTCCTGCAGATTTTTAAGATTTTTGTGTTATAATAACCATTTTAAATCAATCCTGCAGCAAAGACAAACTGCTCCTCAGGCATGAAGAAATGTCCAAAACTGTCAGCCAACATTTGAGATCTCCATCTATATTTCTTTCACATTTCTTCTCTTTCCTTCCAAAGGCAATTTTACACTTTTATTTTAAATGAAATTCTACTAAAAAAGATATACTATCTATGTTTTAAATTAATTAGCTTTCCTTTTCCTTTCATCTTTTTTTAAATACCAAGAAATAATTAAAGTTAATGATGTGACAGGCAGTCTGAGGACTCAGCATCGCAACAGCTCTGGAAGGCTGGCGGATGCGTGGTTACTCACTCGTGATGCCCTCATTAAGCAAGAGGCTTAAAATTCACTTAAAACGTAAGTCACGATTTCTACAAACTGAACAGGATTTATTTCCCCAGGCTCAAAGCTAAGTTTACTTCACACTCTAAGTTAAATAAATAGACTCCCATTCCCCTGATACCAAGTTTGGGAAGGATTTAGGGAAAAGATTAAAGTCAGCCCTTATGATGGCAGACTTGATGATCTAATTTCTCTACTTGCTCTCTTCTTTGGGCCACAGTTCCTCATTAGCCACTCTGCCATCAGCTAGGAAGGGAGGCAAGGAGAAATATGCACAACCATTCTGGAAAAACATACAAATGCACAAAATGAAATATGGCCATAAATGTAGGCAATGAGTTGAATCATGGCTCCTTAGAAGACATGTTCACACCCTAACCCCCAGGAACATGTGAATAAGAATTTATTTAGAAAGAGGATTTTGTAGATATATAAATTTAGGATCTCCAGATGAGATCATTCTGCATTATCTGAGTGGGCCCTAAGTCCAATGACAAGTGTCCCTATAAAAGCTGGTAAAGACAGAGACATAAAAGGAGAAAGGCATATGAAAATGGAAGTAGAGTGTGGAGTCATGCAGCCATAAGCCAAGGATGCCTGGAGCTCCCAGAAACTAGGGGAGGCTGGAATAATTTTCTCCTGAGCTTTCAGAGAGCCTGTAGCCCTGCCAACACCTTGATTTGGGCTCTGGCCTCCAGAACACTGAGAGAATAAATTTCTGTGTTTTAAGTCATCACATTTGGTGTAATTTGTTATGGCTGCCCGAGAAAGCTGACACAGTGTATTTCACTTCTTGGTAATGAAGCCATGAAATTAAGCCATAAAATAAGGATTTAGGTCCACATTCTACTTTTCTCCTGGACAGGAAATAGGAGAGCACTTCATGGTGTGTGTGTGTGTGTGTGTGTGTGTGTAAGGCAATCCTTTTATAAAGCACAGAGAAGCAACAACTTTTTCAAAATATGATCCAACTTTATTGTGTTGTGTGTATAGAAGAAAACGACTAGATAGTCCACAGAATTTCATCTCTTTAAACATAACTGGAACGATCCAAGTGTAGGGAATTTTCTAATAAAACTAAATTTCCATTGGCATAATACAGTTATCTTTAGAATTATATGGGGCATAAATAAAAGTACACATGTACTCATTGGATTAGGAAGCATTAAAACTTTTGAAAAGAAATATCTCATTTTGAAAAGAAATATCTTCAGTTAGCCATGTTCCTGTTTGAACTGTCATTGCAAGTGAAATAGTTCAGCCTAATCTCATCCTACAGCAGTTTCTCAAAATTGATTAGCGTTAAGAATCATTTTGGGGTAGTTCTTAACATGCAGATGGCTAGGGCCTGCCCCAGATTCAGTAAATTGCTGCTAAGTTTGCATCTTAATTTCTAACAACCATCTCAGATGCAGGTGGTCACTGGACAAGAGTGAAAAAAATTGTCCCAAAGATGTAACATAATGGCTGACCACTCATTGCCTTAGGTCCATGATTTTCAACCAGCGTGCCCCAAGAATGTTTAAAACATGCCCTACCTGACTATTTAGTCGGGGGGACTGACCTCTTTTCCCTTAGGCTGCCAAATAAAAAAATGACAACAGCCGACACAACAATCATCACCCAGTATGGATGGATCAAAATTTTACCCATTTTTTCAGTCAGATAGGCAAAAAATAGAATATATTTTTTGGTGTGCCACAGAATTTTAGTAATTAATTTACATGTGCCATGAGATGAAGAAGGTTGAAAATCAATGCCTCAGGCTGTACTTCACTGACAAAAGGAGAATTCAAACTTACATAGACCTGCAGAGATCAGAAGAGCCGTGTTATGATGTACAGGATAAGTGAGGTTTTCATTCAATATGCAATCAAAATTACAATGAGATGAAACTCTTGTCTTTTTTTAAAAGCTCTGTGATTCTCCTACATTTTGGTGCCATTTGTGAGCATGGCCTTGCCCCCCAAACAAAAAGTTATTCTGCAGTGTAAAAGCAAAGGCATAAAATTCTGAGTTTTTAGTTATCTTTTTTTAAAATTTCTTTATCTTTATTGTTGAGAATATTACAGACGTCCCCTTTTTACCCCCACTGATCCCCTCCACCCCGCATCCATCCCACCCCCAGGCCTTCCCCAGACCAGTGTCTGTGTCCATGGGTTATGCTTATAAACATGTAAGTTCTTTGATTAGTCTCTCCCCACCCACACCCCCTCCCCATCTTCCCTCAACACGTGGGGAGTGGTTAATTCTTTGTACTAATTAATGTGTAATTAAAATCCCTCAAATTCATCTTTTGATAGAATTACCAAAGGAAGAGGCAGCAGGAATGCACTGTCCCTCCTCCCTAAACCAGTCCAAATTATGTCGCTAAGAAAGCATAAATTTATAACACAGGGCTAACGAATATTCTCAAGGCAAGGATGAGATGAGAATACGCACATTATTAGCATACCCTTCAACACAGGACCCGGCCAGACAGGAGAAAATAAGACTTTCCTAGACTCACAGTATCGAGCTAATTAAAAATATGAGTAAAGCCTGATGGCTACATAAACCCTTTCACCCCAGCACCAGTATGCCAACATCCCTACTTCAGGACAGAAAACTGTGACTAAAGAAAACTGCCAAATATCATCATATATGACAAAACCAATCTAGGGATGGCTCTGAATAAAATGGTGTCCCCCAAAACATATATGTCGAAGTCCTAACCCCAAATATGACTATATTCAGAGACAAGGTCTATAAGAAGATTTTTGAAAAAAGTTAAATGAGGTAATAAAGTCATGGGCGAACAGGATGACTGTCCATTGGAAAAGACACCACAGAACACATGCTTTCTCTCCATGCATACATACTGAGGAAAGGACTTGGAGGGACACAGCAAGAGGGTGGTTATATCCAAGCCACAAAGAGAGGCCTCAACAGAAACCAGCCCTCCTGGCACCCTTACCTTGGGCTTCTAGCTTCTATGAAAATAATTTTCTGCTGTTTAAGCCGCCCAGCCTATTGCATTTGTTATGGCACCCCAAAATGACTTATACAGGAACAAAATGCAAATTTTTGAATTTCTTTTCTAATTACCTCTTACTTTGCAGTAATTATCCTTGAGTACTTTTATACAAGCTTATTGTCAGAAAAACATAGGGGAATTTTCCCCTCCATTGCATACACAGAATCTTAGAATGAAAACAGAAGAGTAATTTCATAATCTGTAAGGCACAAACTGCCTACTTTCACCCTTTCAAACAGAAGCATCATCTTTCGAGGTTATCCACACCCAAGAAAAGTGTGGAAAATGTGGTAGGCTCTCATCTTTGAGTAAACCCTGAATGCTTTCATCTAATCCTGAGGACCCTACTTTCCTCGCTATGAATTGGTTTAGACGTGGGCAGATGTCTCATTCAGGATTTAACCAGGAAACCTTAAACACAGCAAATATTTGAAACAAAGGAAATTCAGGCAATCTTTCACACAAGTGATGGAAGAGTTGAGACACCAGACAGAAGTGGAGGCAACCAAGTCACAACCACCCTTCAGTTGGAAAAACAAAAGGAACAAGAAGTTTAACCAGAGCCCAGTGGCATGATTATCTGAGAATTTAGACTCATTGCCAACCAATGTAGCAGATGTTGGAGCAACAGAGGAAACACACAGCTGCTGGAGATGTAGTCTGAGTGAGAGGAAGGGGAGAAATGCCTTTCTCTCTTCTCCCACTAGTGCCTCCATTTGGCCAAACCCAGCCAGAAACCAGTTGTCCCAGGAGCCTGAGAAATAGCATACAGAGGTCAAGCCCTCTGGTCATACAAAGCACATAAACCAGCACTAGCAATACGTGTGACCCACTTGTGACAAATGAAAGAAAATCTACTAGGTAGCTTCTACCAAAGGTGGCCTTTGTCATAGAAGCAGTCACACAAAAACTGACCCCTTCTTCTGCTCAGCATGGTTAGTCTGTATGTGATGCTTGAAATGGCTACAGCCAAATTATGACCATGAGGGGAGGTAGTGAAGACACAGTATGCCAGAGAACACTAACCTTAATAATGTTATTCAGTCAAGGAATTAACAACTCCTTAAGCTACTTTACTTTAAATCTTTCTGTTTTGTGGATTATGTTATTTCTTATTCTTTGCCATTGCTTTTTCTGTTTCTTAAAGCCAAAAGCATCCTAAATGATTCAGTCTGTTTTCTCGTGATTCCCCATAGGAATTCTTGCCAAATGCCTCAAGTAGAATTTTCACAGTGTACTAATAATTAAAGCAACAAAAAGGACTGAAACCTGAAGCAAGGTATCAACATCAAAGTAAATAGTACAAATCAGAATATACAGTCCAATGCACAAGGAGAATGCATTAAGTCTGCACAAAGCATATGAAAATATCAAAATGGCTGATTTTAATGGGACTCGCTGAGTCAAACTGGTTCTGCGTATATGATTGTAGACAATGGCATGCCTTTTTTATTATGTTATTCTTTAATGTTCTTGACTAAAGTGTCAGATGCTTTGGCCGTGGGTGGACACAGCCACAGGCAGTGAGTTGGGACAATCACAAAGTCCCCATTTTTGTGCATGTGTAGAAGCTACCCATTATGACAAGAACACCAGAACTTTAATTTTCAATTTATTCTGTTTTAATCTACTCCATTATTGAGATATGTTCCTGCAAAGAGGAACTTGGAAGAAGTTTTGATTCTGCTGTATCAAAGATTTATATTTTGCCTTTTAAAAATATTTTATTCACATTATGGGCACAAGCCTTAGAGACTTCTATGGGGATATTTATATTAATGTATCCACCAGAACTCCTGTGAAGAAAAAAATAAAATCTGGGATATAAATTACCATTTGTGGAAGAACTAGTTAAAACACAAATACACACACACACACACACAGAGTAGCAAAAAGCTGGGGCACACTTGTGTTAAGAAATAAATATCCAAGGAAGGACTATCATCCACTAATGGTTTTATCTTTCCTTCATTTATTCATCAGACATCTAATGAAGATGAATACCTGTGGTTTGAATAATATTGCCTTTACTATGCATTGAGATTTCAAATATTCAATTTTGTTAAAAATCCCCCTTCTTTATTTTCGTCAAATCCTGAAAACATGACCCTCAAGATCAGCTCTCTCATCCACAGAGCATAGGTAGAGAGTGTCCCCCCTGAGAAGACTGCAGGTTCTCCTTCCTCCATGCCTAGGGAGCCCCATCCATTCCCCAGATAGACGGTGGCCATAAGAGAGGACTGAGGTGTCCTGGTGACACACTGGCATGCTACAGGACAAGCCTGCTTCCACATAGGAACTGACTGTGTCTCCTGGTTCTATTTGTTGGGTCTCTAGTAACCAACTTATTGGTTTATTAATCTATCTAGTTCTTTAATCTACTCTTTTGAGGTCTAGAGCCTGATTACTTTTTTTGGTACGTGTTCAGAAATCTACGAATTAATCAACCTCAGCAACCCTCTCACCCTGGCAACCCACAAGAATCAACTAGTTCCCCCAGATTTGCTTCTGAAACAGTTATTTTCTCCTCTCTGAAAATCTAGATCTCAACCTATACCCACACTTCTGACCCATTCTACATTCTTTAGTGTTTCTAAAGAAGAACTCACCCCAGATATCTTCTAAGTACTTCATCCAAACATTCCCTTATAAATTACATTACTAAGTACAATTCCTGTCAGAACTATCTAGCATTTTTTCCAATGCTTGTAGTGATGTTTATGTAAATATCTAAAGAAAATTCAAATGATTGCTGTTCTTAACTTTATTTCCCAGAAAACAACATAGTTTTTGACGTGTATTTAGGGTTGGTGCAACAACTAAAGTTGTTAATATCGAATAGCAGAAGAAAAGAACTGCGAGGAATGCATTATAGTCAAACTAAGTTAGTTTGTTGTGTGGGACCTTGCTGCAGCTCGAGTGCACAAGAGGGGCGTGCAATGCCTCAGAAAGAGGGAACCGGGAGGGCCTTACTAAGGGTATGGGCGCTGCTGAATGCTTTTAAGAGACTAGGGAAACAGGGGACGAGTTCATGATATGACAAGAGTTTAGAAATTGGGTATCTCAGCAATCTTTGTTCAGGAGGCAGAAGGAATAAAGTGGAACTGAAAAGTCATGGGTAAGAAAGCAGTAATCACTCAAAATAAGAGAAATTGTTGGTCACGTTTCAGCCACAGTGAAAAGCATTGTTTCTATAACTTTGGGCATAGCCTTATTATTTTTGTTGTTGTTGTTGCTGTGTTTGGTTTTTGATTTTGTTTTTTATTTTAGGTTATATTAGGAACATTGTATTTTATCACCAGGGTTAGAAGAGTACTCAGGGTTTTATTTCCTTGGAAAATACAAAGTTAAGATATACATAGAATATTATGTTTAAAAACCCTCACTTGAATCTCTGTAACTGTTTGGGAAAAAGAAGCTGCTTCTCTGTGTCATACTGACCGACCTGGCTCAGGTCTTCAGACACGAGTGATATGTTCCATTTTCCCAAACTATGATTTCAAACAGCAAAGTATGAAATCACCTGTGACTTTAGAGACAAATTTTCTCAGCACTAAATATTTAATGTTGATTAACAGAAGTAATTTTTTATAAGTCCATCACTATAAGTTTCTTTATTTTTAGATATATTTTCTAAAGAAAGAAATTATTTTGTTTTTAAATTGAAATTGTTAAGAATGAGCTATCAAGTAAAAAATTATCTCATTCTTAGAAGATTAGGATTTGCTGTATTAAAAATTATAATCCTGCCATACAAAGAGGATTCTATTTTCTTCTCTCAAAATCCTTACCATTTAGTAAATTGTATATTATTTTTATTTAACAGAGAGAATTCGTTTTTAAAATAGGGTTTATGCAAAGTTTCTATCTCCGTGAATCTTTCCTTAATGATTAATAACATGAGAAGTATTATAACCATTGTTCCACTCTTGCTAATTTTATAAAATATTCATCTTCATGAATGAAAAATGGAAAAACAGGATTTTTCCTTCTAGAAGTCCTTTTATTTCTAACCCCATATTTCTTCCCTAACAAGTACAGGAAAGAAAAAGCTTTCAGCATTTTGACAAGGTGATAAGTATTTTGAATTCAATAAAGAATATATATATATATACACATATATATATGTCAACTATGGACCTGTCATTGTGCAAAGTTTCTTGGATACCAAGATGGATAATACCCAGTAGCCCTGTCTCTCTTTCACAGTGTTTATCTGTGATTCCCAAAACAAAATCTAATTTCCAAATTTAGCAAAAGTCAATATTTTATAATTGAGTATTAAACTTTTATAAAGCAAATCACTTTGGGGACCCTGAGAATATATATCCATCTATTAATGTAAAGGCATAACCCCAGTCCCCTGCCAGTGCAGAGAACGTCCTACAGTAGATATTTACATTACTTGACAAGACATGAGGAGCAATCCGATCAATAACACTTTAAAATACATCTTGTCTTAGAGATCTCAGGACCATTAATCTTTGTGGTGTCATTGAATTGTCCCTATTGGATTAACTGATGCTCATAACATTAAGATACTCCTTTTAAAAAAAAAGTTTAGATTATTGCTTTCCAAAAAATGTAAAGCCTGTTATGGATTATACAAGGAATTCTCTGCTGTTACAGATGTACAGAGGCATCTAGGAAAGAAAGAGTAATTTATATGTTTGTAAGTGTTGGTGATTGTTACTTATTATACAATATAAATTTTTACAGAACATGATTAGACAGTCAGTCAATGTGCTGCTAAAATGTATGCAGAGAGGAAGGAAACTAATATTTACTTACAAATCTATGAGTTTGGAAAAAGATGGCATTGTTCTCCCTTTTCTAAAAGTATTTTCACTCATGGTGTGTTGACTCTTGAAAATGTTTGCATTCTGAGCAGCAGGACCCTCATATAAACATCTTCAAAGGTAAAGATGTTCAAAAGGGGGAACAGAAGTACAGCCATTACTCACTGGTGCACATTTTTGCCTTTTATCTTACTGTTTATCTTGACTCTCCAATACTTTGCCTCCCTTATCTGATTTTCTTATGTCCAGTAATACAGTCACTCAGTCACCTATGAGGCTAAATTTCACCTCTAAATTGTTTTATCTTGTCTTGACTGTAAGGTCTCCTAAATCAGATTAATCATTTATGGACATTTTCCAGTCAATGACAGGGAGCTGCATCCCTCTGCTTCCTTTATTGGAGATTCAATAAAATCCAGTCACTTCTCAACACTTTCATTGCTACCCTCCTGATCCCAGCCACCATTAACTCTTGTTGGATTGTGGCAACAGTTTCCTAACATGTGTCCTTGTTTTCACTTTTCAATACAGCAGCCAGATTGATCCTTTCAAAATTTAAGTTGGATCACGTCCCTTCCCCACTCAAAATCCCACAATCATCTCCCAGTTTATTTAGAGTGAAAATCAAAATCCTACAACAGCCACCAAGTCTCTGTGCTCGGAGTCCCCTTACCTCTCTGGCAGCCTCTGTAATTAGTTTCCTGCTCATTCACTCTGCTCCAACCCCGCTGGCCTCTCCCGTTCCCTGTCCACGCCGGACAAATTCCCTTCTTAGAAGCACTACTCTAGTTGCTCCTTCTGTCCACACATTCCTCCTCCTGTCTGCTTGGTCAATCTGACCAGACACCTGTTCTCAAAGAGGCCCGCATTAATCATCCCATTAATATTTTAGGCATCTCTCTTTTAAGCAGCATACAATAGGGTTTTGGTTTTGTATTCAGGCTGGCAATCTTAGACTTCTACTTAGAGAATTTTAGAGCATTTGTATTTTATATAATTACTGATATCCCTGTGATAATGTATGCCATGTTGCTATTTGTTTCAATTTGATGCACTTTGATGGTTAATTTTATGTGTCAACATGACTGGGCCACGGGATGCCCAGACACCCGGTTAAACATTTCTGACTAGGTCTGTAAGTGTGTACCCAGAAGAGGCTAGCATTTGAAGTGGTAAAAGGAATAAAATAGGTTTCCCTTCATGATGTGCATGGGCATCATCTAACTCATTCAGAGCAGGAAGGACAAAAAGAAGGAAGAAGACTGGATTCTCTCTCTGCCTGACTAGTTGAACTCAGACATCAATCAGCCTTCTGCCCTTGAACTAGAACTTGCACTGTTGGCACTTCTTGTTCTCAGGCTTCAGACTTAGACTTAAATTTACATCGCCAGCTTGCAGACAGCAGATCTTAGAGCTTCTCAACTTCCATAAGTATTTGTCTGCTTGTTCCAATATCTAATTTACATATACGTTCTGTTGTTTAGTTTTAGATTTTTGTCATATGGTTTGATCTCTTGATACAAAATTTTTATTAAATGCCAGATATTGTGTATAAAAGATAGACACTCCAAGTGCTATTATATTACTGTCACTACTGAAGTTTTCTTAAAGCTAAAATTTATTCTTTTCCTCCCTTAAAGATCACTTTGTCACAATGTGGTACAGAGTTTGATGATTAGTATTGTTTTATAATTATAATTAAACTTTGTATTTAAGACACAACTCAAGACAACCCAATTATTGTTGAGAAAAGGAGAAGAAAGTACAGATGTGAGGCAGGAAAAAATATTATCTCAATTTTTAAACAGCTCAAATACATACACTTAATATGATATGGCGGTAAATATTTGAACTGATAAAGAGCTACATTTATTCCAATATTATATAGTGTCCATGTAGCCAGCATCAGTGAGGAGACAGAGAGAAAACTGAGATATGTTCTTTTTTTATGCTGAGAGGGAATTTTGTAAGAACTGGTACAAAGCGGTGGAAAAAAATACTTGAGAGTGAGCTCTAACTGTGCCAGCTTTGACACACATTTCTGAATTTTTGGCAGACTGGGAAATAAGTTTATGATTGTATTAAGGAGCAATATTGTTTGTTTGTTTGTTTGTTTGTTTGTTTGTTTGTTTGTTGACTAACTAGTTTGTTCAGAGAATCCTAAAAATCTGCTATTCTATAGTTCCAAGCAGGGAAATAGGAAGCATGCATTTACAGTATTTTTAAAAAAATATATCTTTATTGATTTCAGAGAGAGAAAGTGAGAGGGAGAGAGAGAGAGAGAAACATCAACGATGAGAGTCACTGATCAGCTGCCTCCTGCGTGCCCCTTCCTGGGGATCGAGCCCGCAACCTGGGCATGTGCCCTGACTGGGAATCAAGCTGTGATCTCCTGGATCCTGGGCTGATGCTCAACCGCTGAGCCACGCCCAGCTGGGCGCATTTACAGTATTGACTCCCTGTAAAATGGGCAGCCCTATGTGCCTCATTCCTATAGAAGAAATATGGGAGATCAAAAGAAAGAAGCAACTCCACAGCAAATTATTATTATTTGAGAATCACTGAAGGCCTGTAAGTATACATATTGTGTGATCAATTCTAGAACATGGAACAGCTTCTTAACTCCTATCATTAGTTCTTTCAAAAACTTTATGAACTGACCTTTCCACTCTCCTTTGCTTCCAGAACTTTCCTGAAGTCGAAGACTCTTTCATTCCAGGCTTACTATAGAATAATTTAAATCCTGACCTTATATTATTTTCCCTAAGTATCTGACATGCTCTATTTTTTCTACACCTTTTTATTGCTAGTAACTATAATGTAATGTAATATAGTACCAAAAATATCAGAGACATACAAGAAACCTTAAAAATCATTAATAATAGCCATCTATTCCTGATCTTTCTTGAAATTATATATATCTATGGTTAAGGCTGCTAATATTAATTTTCTTCACCAACTGGTAGACATTTCTGATAACTTCATCAATCTGATGGGCTATGGGGTTAAACAGTTCAAGGAGCATCCAGTTATATCAGAAGAAATTCTTGTTCCAATACAAGAAAATCAAATCATATCATTTCTTCTCATTAACAACTGAGGAAATTTGATACACTTTATTTTAATGCTGTGCTATTTTTGTCATTTTCTAAGAAGAATCCCCATATGACAAAGAGAAGTTAATCTTGGATCCTGGAGGCCATTCAGGGACACACAAAAAGAAGTGGGATTGTTATTAATCTCTCTGATAATTATACTCAAAATAAACATTTCTGGTTACAAAAGCCCTATCAATAAGATGGAGATTGTTTGATTTCGTATGCTCGACAAATAGTGGGAGAAAGTTAATTAGATCCTAATTGACTTGTTTTATTCATGATTTCTTGTAGAACAGAAACAACAATTTATTCAGTAATGACCCAAGAACTTCTGCTGATGTTGTAGGTCAGTCACACTTCTGCAGCTAGCTGCTCTAACTACTCTGACATTAGTAAATATACAAATATAATCACTGAATTGCACTCAGGAAGTAGCCTCCTGGCCTAGAATTGATAGCACAGATAAGTAACTATAAATGTGTGTTGAGGTACCAATTTTATATGATAGAAATGAAAACAAATTAAAGCAGACTTCCTGCTGCTCAGGTATTTTCAAGAGTTACTTATAAAGAAGTAAATGACTATCAGTTCTCCTGTATTATGTTTCCTTGTTAATAGATCAATTCAACTGCTAGGACTAGATGCATCCTGAGGGTCAATGCTTCATTAGAATAAAATTCAGCAGCAGTGTCATCTCATGCATGTTCTACAAATTAAGATTCCAGCCACCATTTCACTTCATTTGCATTCATATCATCACTAAAAGATGCTATCATGCATGTCCTCTGATCTGCTTATTAGTAATATTTTTTATTTGGAAATAGATAGTGATTTTAGCTCCTAAAATAATTTCTAGCAAATACCAACACATAGTTTCATTTTACATCCCACCCATTTCAGTCAAGTAACAGTTGACATCAAAATGCCCAGACAATTCACTAAGAAATTAAGGAAGCTATTTTGTGTAGTATAGATAAAATGTCTAGATAACAATTCCTTGCTTTAAATATATTCATATTAGTTGCATAAAATATTATTTAAAAACCTTACTATATATGCTAATATTTTCTGAGAGCACTCTGATTGTCCATACAAATTATACAAACTTCCAAGAATACAAAGTTTCAGCACCCAAACTTATTTTTCTAGAATGATTATAATACTCAGAAGTAGCCTCAAAAACTTCTTAAATGATTAACCAGATACTGAGTTGAAAATGTCTAACATTAATTAATGAATATCTAACAGGTAATTTTATTAAATGTTAAAATATTAAAAAAACGCATATAGTTGCAAAAGTGTTCTTGGCAAGTTTGTGGAAACATTAAAGTAGTCATAAAATTCTCTTCAGATCTATTTAAATAAGCTTTATTTAGGAGTCAGTCTGATTTTCTCACTCAAGTGCTCTTACTTGATTCAGTCTATGAAGTAAGTGGTTTGAGACTAAAAACACAGCAAGCAAGAAAATCTCAGGATGATGGGGCCTATGACATAGCTGTTTGTACTTTCTTAAGTGTGCTGCCCTCCCGGGGAAGCCCATTGTTTCAGGTGTTTCACGAGCATTAAGTAGTGGTGGGAAAAATAAAGATAACCAGAGAATCGACCAATAAGTAAGAGACTAGTCTTCAGGCTTAAAAATTGCTTTCTGAAGAACTTTGACCATGATTACTCACATATAGGAGTGCCAGGAAAGAAAGAGACCAGAGATTCACTAAGTTTTTTGAGGAAATTGTATAGTCAAATAATCTTAAGTATAGTTTTCCAAAACCTGTGCCTACTCAAACTTTAAAACAATCCCCTGGACAACAAATGTTCTCAGGGAGAAAAGTGAACTGGGAATGCCTACCAATGTCCATTCCAGATGTTTCCATCAAGAGTAAGTCTTCCTTATTTACATTTTCAAATAAATAGTCTTTGGTTTTATTGGGGGGGAAAAAGAGTAAGTCAGAAGGAAGAACCTTCCAGACAGTATTTTCAGAGGTCATAGAGGGCAGAGGAGAAGGGAATTTTCCCAGAAAACAGAAACAGGGGTGGCCAGGTGGGCTAACTCAGGAACATAGTCCCCATATCCCCAGTTACCCCAGATAACTCCTCATAGAAACTAGAGATGAGTCTGGGTTCTGCAGAGCTAGAAAGTTAGATATAAGACAACAGAGTGCAGAGAGATGCAACAGTGGGAATACAGGCGTGACAGAGACCGGGAGAGCAACCGAGAAGCTTTCTCCTTGTGTTTTAAATGTCCCCTTCTCCATCAGCTATCACCCAATACAAATTCTGGATCAAGTCATGTAGTAGGAACCAGATATTGCTCCTAGGAAGCAGTTAAACGATATGGAAGGAGAAAGATGTATTGGCAATGAAATGCCATATGCAAATTGTACTTCTCCTTTGCAGGATTTTTTTAAGAAAATTTAATTCTGCTGTGGAATTAAAACAAAGGGGATAGATGAAACTCATGAGAAACAGTAAGCACAGATAGTAAGTAAGCTAATAGCTTATAAATGAAGCTCACAGATCGTGTCAAGTATAGAGAATGAATAAACAAGCTAGGGAGCCACAGACAGAATTCATCAGATATGTTAAATGTAGATGGTAACTTCATAACTTACAAAACATGTTAAAGGGAAACTGAATAAATAGAAAATATAATGGAACGAACAAGAGCATTACCTACAAATAGAAAGGAATGGAAAGACCAAGCTATGATCACGCCGCCTCTAGGATAGCGCCTGTTACCTCTAAACCAGGTACACGTCAGCCATTCCTAGCAGAGTCACAGTCTAGCCCCATGTGCGCTCACTAGACTCATAAGTAAAACCCAGGGGTGTTCAGTCTAGTTGCCAAGTTAAGCTGTGCCAGGCACTGAGGCCTCTGCTTTTCCCTGATAGAAAGTGTAAGTCTTTGGCCCAGGCCACCTTCCATTTATGAGCCTTCTTGCTCAGTCCTCACTCTGCTGTGACCACACCGTCAGGGAGGAAGGCTGTTGGGGCAGGGACACTGAGGACATGAGAGCACTGCATGCTCCAAGGTTCAGCCTTCACTGGCTTGTACCTTATCCTAGGCATGCTAACTTATGCTATTTCTTTCTTCTTGCTTTTAATTTTTATTTTCAACCTTTAATATAATTTCCATTCTTTCCTTTGCTATAGAAGTACAAAAGGAATAACAAAGTTGAAGAAATTTTAAGATTTAATAACTTAGGTCCTTCAAGCAATTTTATATTGTCTATGAGCTTTCTGTTCTGTGATCTCTCAGTTTCTCTGGTAGTGTACTCTGAGGCTACCATTTCATCAAGGAAACTTTCCACATGTTCCAAATTTTCCTTAATAAAACTTTAAGTGGCTTCCTTCATATCAATAGAAAATGGACACGTGAAGAAACAAATTTCCTAATCTGTTTGTCCACATTTTGAAATGGTATTGAACTATTACTATAAGTTGAAGAAATAAAACAATATTAGTATCATAAACGATCTCAAATATATGAGCTTTATTGTAAGAAAAAAAAAAAGAAAGAAAATGAGGGAGAAGGAGAAGATACTAAAAAGGCACAAAGAAAGACAGTATTATAGGTCAAATGTATCATTCTGTTTTGGAGGTGTGTTTTTTTTCCTGCAAGTCTCAAAACTTGCTAACTTGTATTTTCAAGTGCTTTAATAAAAGTTTGAAAAAATCTCCAAAATAGCAATAAAAATTCATCTAGATGCTGTTTCATAAGTGACCAGTCATCAGAGGTAAGTTCCATTGAACTGATTTTTCCCTTCAATACTTGGACCAAGGAATCACGTTCAAAACACAGCTTGTTTAGTATATTAATGTTACCTCATCCAGCCAGCTGTCCATCAACTGGTGTCAATATGAATTCTAGGGGGAAATGTTATCCCCTCTCATGACTGACCCTACTTCCAAATCTCTTATATTTAATCACTGACTGCATTAAGAATATCCAATTTGGGGTTATTAATAAATTAGTTGAGTTAAAATGTAAACTTTTCTGGCAGTTGTTTGCTTTAGCTAAACCTTTTCTGCTACCTAAATCTTACTGGGAACTTTACTTCTACTCATTTTATTGTGAAGTTTACTTATGGTGAACTTTATTAGATACTAACCTTGAAGTTAGCTTGGGCAACATCCATTAAAGGAAACAAATGATAAGTGTTAAAAGAAAGGAAAGGGATAGGTTTTTTCCAGTTTATGTCTTTCTATTTTGGAGTTGATGCCATGCTTTATCCCAGCTTTTACGCAGCCACACAAACAGTTGAAATTGGCACTACCTCTCAGTTCAGGCTTTCAGAATGGTTATCCTTTCCTCTTTATACATGGCCATTTTATTTACTATCCCTCTAAAGCTGTTAGGTACAATTAGATCTCCTCTGACTATTTTTAAAAATGTATTTTTCAGGCATAATTATATTCATTTTGAATCCTTCCTCAAAAAAATAGTTATTCTGATTTTTGAATAAATTTTATAGTCATTTTCAGTATCATTCACCAATTTGAAACTGCTTAATTACACTCAGTATTTAGAAACAAATACAGCATTGCTTCTGAGGATTTGTAACACAGAGGCATGATTTTCTCTCCTCAGAACAAAGCTCATTAAAAAGTAACTTGATTTTTCATATTTTACCCTTCCAAATCCCTAAACGGTGACCCATAGGAAACAATATAAATGGGAGAAACAAGGCAACTTTTTTCAGCCACTGTGTCCAGTCACAGCAGCGATGGGGGCTGAGGGTGGGGGGTATCACTGCACCCACATGGACTAGCAACCGCATCCTCTTTGCTAACATGCACATCTGTATAACCTCAGTCGTATCCCTTCTGCACCATGACAATTGTATAAATTCCACAGTCCTTTGCCCTGATTCTAGCAGTTTCTCCTCCTACTGGGCAAGTCTTAGGCTGCATAACCATGTTCTTCTAGTGTTAAGATGCGCCCAGTGAGGGGCCACTTAAAACTCAGGAACAGGAGAATGTAGTCATCTGAAGTATCTAATTGTTACCTTTTATATAAATCCTTTCAGTATGATATAGAAGAAAGAAGATATAACTGAACTTAAGCAAGCATGGTCCATTTCTAATCATGAGACACACAAGTTGTTTTCTCTCTCAGCCTGTCCTCTAAATCAGTACTTCCAAAATTTTAATGTGCATAGAAATCACTTGGAAATCATGTTAAATGCATATTCTTTTTCAAGGGTAAAGGACAGGACCAAGATTCTACATTTCTAGCAAGAAGGCTGCTAGTCTGAAGACCACACTTTGAGTAGCAAGGTGCTAAAGACTCGTACAATTTTAGTTCTTTCAAAAAGCTGTTAAATTCCTCTTGAAATAGAAACTGGAGGGTAAAGTTGTTGCTACTATGTGTTATCCTTACAGATGGATCAAAAGAAAGCCTGAACCTGAGATTCTTAACCGCTAAAGGCAGTATCTAGGACTAACTATAAAGGGGTGTGAACAACCCTTGCAGATCTGATGGAACCCATGAGACATTATGGTAGTGAGATAGTGAGAAAATGGTCTTTGTAAAAGGAGAATCATCACTGAGAACTAATCCTGGGTGTCACTGCCAACAAATAAGCTCCTGCTGCTGCCAGAAGCAGCCCTATCAAGGGAAGCTTCTGGGAACCATGTATGGGAAGCCACCAAAGAGATCAACCACTAGGAAGAGTACTTAGGGTATTGTTTGCGGAGGACAAACAAGTTCCAAACAAATTATTCGCTGCTCAGAATTATTGGCTTCTTTGTATTGTATGCCACCCTTGAGAATGAATAAAGACAGCTCTAAGCATCTCAATGCAAAGTGAAGAGTATCTGTCTTTTATTAGAGGGCTAAACAAGAGGAGATGAGTTTTCTGGCAAATATTTGATGGAAATGGAAGCCCAAAAGTTTTGCATGGAGCGGGGAATACTCAGTCCAACAATGAAGGCTCTCAAACAATCCCCAGCCTTTAGCTTTTCAGTTGTAGAGCACAGGCCATTCTACAGCGGTGACGTCTAACACTACCTGAACTCCTGCCCCTAGCTCAGTGATATCATTGTTCAGGCACTGAGCTGCTCCTTTAAATTCAGATTCAGCTCTTGTTTTGGGGTCTTACTTGTTTTTTACCCTCCCCTCCTGCCCATCTTCCTATGAATCTCAAACTACTATCTATGAGTCATCAGCAGATTTGCATTGCTGGCACATTGTGATTTTATGGCTAAATTAGCGATACAAATCTTACTTAAAGTATTCCTCAACTCTGAGCCCATGGGAAACCTGCTTGTCATCTCTGCCCCAAAGAATTACTGTCCATGTATTATTACCTCCTCTAGTTTGCCAGCCAGTCATTTATTTTAGCAATCCTATGCTAACGCCAGTATGTTGAGACTTATTCACAAGCTTTTTGAGAGATGCTTTATCAAAAGCATTGCTAAAATCAAGATAAATTATGCCTTTTCATAAATTAACTTAGTTACTTCATCAAAAAATTCAGATTAGCCTGACGTGATTTATTTGTGGAGAATCCAGGCTAACACCTGCTCAACAACCCAGATAATTTATCTCATTAGTTTGGAAGAGACTTAACAGAGAAGCTCAGTTTGGAAGAAAAGTTTGAACAACTAACCCATCATCACCTTTTCCATTAAGAGTCCAGAAAAATCACAGAAAATACTAATCTATTAACCATAATCAAGAATAGAATTTTAAACATTATTTTCCAATTCCCATCTATAGTAAACTTCAGATGATGGTAGCACATCTCAATTACTTTGAATAACTTTAAAAAATTTTTTTGTCGTATTAAGAGATAAGTGAATCTAAGAGAAGAACAACTGTGTCCATATTTCTATGTGTCACTCAAGTATTAGAACCACTTGGTTATTTTCTGAAAACATTTCTATACCTGGATCTTGAGGGAGTGAATAGAGTGGGCACATTTGGAATAATTTATGAGTATATTATTTATGAGTCAATTTGCAAAAGTTTCTGAGGCAGAAATGATGGCTGGGCTGTGCGTTAGAATCCGAACTTTCAGTTGCTTTGGATGGAAATGCCCGGCTACTTTAGTGAGGAGATGTTCTCGGCTAGGAAGCTAAAGTATAGAAAGGGAGAGTGGAGCACAACCTCACAGATAACTAGAACCCCTGGAACGAGAAATAGAAACACTCCTAGGACCTTCTCTTGTCTGGGGTCTCAACTGCTCTTCTTCTAAAGGGCAGCTGCGTCCTTCTACACAGACCCTTCCCCCGGTGCACGCGTGACCCCTGCACCTCTCGCACTCGCATTAACAGCTAAACCACAACTGAGCCAGGGATTCATTACTGGGAACAGGTATAAAAAAAGGAAAGAAAAAGAAATGAATCATCTCTGGATCAATAAGTGGTGGGTAGAGGGAGACACAGAAAACTTGGTAAATAGGAGGTTTAAGCAAATTCTCTTCTTTTCAGACATTTAACCACAGAGTAATTTGCAGTAAAACGTTCACCTGCCTCCCGCCTTCCAAACACAGAAGTTGTCAGTAAAATAAGCTAGAAGTAATTTCCACTGGAAGAGATGTGTTTAGGCTTATTCATGGTAAAATGAGGATTTGAAAAAACAATACATACATTTTAAATGGTTTCATTTCCAAGATTCAGATAACATTGGGAACAAATTAACAAATTAACTTTCAGTTCAAGAAGGCAGGAAGAGCACAAATCTCATTGAGAGAATAGAAATAAATTTGGAGTAAGGGTAAAAGAGTGAACAAAGTTAAAGGCAGCATCCCCAGGGTTAAGGCGATGCGCAGATTTCTGAGAGCTAGAAAGGCGGGGAGATGGTTTGGCTGCCTGGAGCCGGACTCGAGGAAGCCACAGGCCCGCAGAACTGCGGGAGGGCTGCAGGAGAGGGGGGCGCGTCCACCTGGCGCAGTGACAGAGGCGCTGGAGGAGGGGGAGTTAAAATCAAGGTTTAAAAAAGGAAGTTTGCGTGAAGATCTCTAACCTGAACACTTGCTTCCTCTCTCAACCCCAGTGCAGATCAGATTGCAAGCAACAGGGTTTAACAATAAGCAAAACATCAGAAGGCTCATCTCTGAGACACTGAACAGAGAAGCTGGGGGACGCAGGCTCTCTTGCGAGGGGGCGGTGCACAGCATCAGTCCTCCTGAGGCATGCATTTTAGAAGCCAGCAGTTTGATAACCGCGAGAGCCCTGGTGACCTAGCCAATTAAGAATTACTCGGGGGTATATTATGAAAGGCCTTAGAACAAATGTGCAAGTTTACACAAGCCTTGGGTCTTAAAAATGGGTGGATAATCACGGCTGATAAGACATAGGAGGAAAGCCATAAAAAAACAAAAACAAAAAAAAACTAGATAAATAATCATTTTTTAAAACTTTCTGAGGAAGTACAGATAAGAAAGAGGAAAATTTAAATAAAACTCGACTCAGGGTATTCAAGAAATATAAGAAGATGTTTGATTTATAAAAAATAAGAATCCAATGTCATCAGAAGGAATAAGCAGAGAATAGGAAACAAGTACTTAAAGGTTACAAATATGCTTCTGAAGTGAAATAATTCATAAACCTTTAAACAAAATTTTCTGGAACTTAGAAAACAAAAACCAAAGATATGGAAAATATGACCTACATTATTTTGCACAGCCAATATTCATATGAGCTATTTATTGATTTTTACCATCCATAGCCATCCCACAAACATACCATGAAGGCTTCGCTTAGAGATTTACAGAATGTAAATGTTCACATCCTTGACCATGTAATAAGTAAAAGTAAATAAAACTGTAACTGCCAAAAAGGTAGGTAGGAAATATAACGTGAGGAGCAATTTTAAAATCATCTTATACAAAAACAGCATCATTTTCTGATTGAAAGGATAAGAGCAAGAAATTCAGCAATATATTATTTACAGCTACAAAAGTAAACCAGAAGAATTAATAATGCAAGAATCAAGAACATAAAGAGGAAAGATAAAGGCCAAGAAGGCATGAACTAAATTCTCATCTTTCAAAGTAGGGAAGCATTAGAAAATATTTGAAGTGATTCAATTCAGGAATAGTGGCATAAACATATTATCTAGAGTTATGAAAGTAGCCACCAAAAGGCTGAAAAGGTAAGTGGTTGGGAGTATTTGCCTCTGGGGATTGGCCACTGAGATTAGAAGGCATTAGGCAGAAGACTGATGGTCCTTTTTTTTTCTATCATAAATCAATTATGCTATACTAGTGCATATTTTGCCATGTGACCATATTATTGTGATTTAAAATAATTATAGGTAAATATTGTCCATATAGATTACAGATAAAAATCTATTAATTTTATGAAAGATCAGCTTTAAACACATTCATGTTTTTAGTTCCATGTCAAATTCATTTAGGGTGTAGAATAAGAAAGTGATACTTTAAACAACCTTTAAGGGAACAAAGGAAAAGAAGAGAAATGTCCAAAATCTAGAGGAGAAAAAAATATATATCCTATTTTCCCCCAAAAGAGTAAGAATATTTGTGAATTCTGGATGCCTAGAAACACTCAGGAATCCATTATGATAGGTAATCTTAGGGTACTTCAAAAGGAATAGATCTGTCACACAGTGTTGGATAACTACAGGGTTGACAATACTTGAGAAAGCAGGGCCCAGGCAAAGACAGAGTTAAGCAAAGATTTGAGACCTAAGCATGAGACTAGAGCTAGCAGAACAGTATTATGGAGATGTGTCTGTGATCGAGATAATGCTAAATATAACCCTCTTATATTTGTCAGTGCAAAACCCCTTCTACCCTTTTACAGTTAATAAAATGCCTGACCCCACTTCCACTCCCCATCTCCAGTCGTGTCTGAGCACCTCTTCAGGATCAATTAAGAGGGAACTTCCTTTATCATGATGTTGTATCTCTATGTGAAGGTACCTCCATTAAAATTATTCCCTGGGCTCTCTTTGCCACTTAATTTGCTCCTCCTGAACACAAAGGAGTGAGTTACTTCGTTGCTTTTCCAATAGGTCAAATCAGGGGGAGAATGGAGCATGGATATCCCTGACCTTACCCCATCGCCCTTTGGGATTTGCGTGCCTGGGGAGCATATATGCACAGCTGTGCGCCCACCCCCACCAGAACGCCCTGTGGCTTTCCACGCTGCCTGACTGAGGGTAACAGAAAGTTAGTACCTAGTACTCCGCCTTATTCTTTCAAGGCTACTCTCATTAGCATAGGTAAGCTAAATTATTGATAATATGTAGTTTGAATGCACCCAGATAATATCATTATGTTAAGAGCTAACTTCACTGCCTCAATCATGCAAATGAAGCAATGAGAGAATTTTCAAGAGTCCTTGAGAAAGAGAGATTTATAGACAAAGAGGTCTGGGACCCTTTCAAATTAAACCAATACAGGAGGTTGCCTAGATTTTAATGCATCTCCCCTTTCCTACCCAGAAATAAAGGCCTTAAAGAGCTGATAAGACTTTGAGTCAGCTAGGGAAGAGCACAATAATATGCTTATTTCACAAATTTTAAAGCCCTTTTTACCAAGTAGGAAGCCTCTTATAAATGGAATATGGAATAACTTCCAGCATCTCATGGGGCCTAGGGTAATCCTCTTCACTACCCTCCAGAGTGGCAAGGCTGAGCTAAATAGCAAGCTCGCCTTAATGAAGCTGCTTTAGGAGGATGTCAAGTTTCAAAAGCAACAAAGCTTTGCAGATGACACTTACTCCACAGCAGATGCCTCTAGGAACTTCTGTATTGATGTCCTTTAGGAAAAAAATTCAGAACTCTGACCTCGCGAGTATACTACTTGCCTTGGATAAAGAAAGAAAAGAAGACTTTGTTACCACGCTCACATGCTTCACTTACATTCCTCCTGGTGAGCAGGTGACCAGGGAGGCCGCAGAGGCGGCAGGCTGAGCAAGCCGTCCCCCGAACCAAGCGGAAGGGTGGCTTTAGACGGTTCACAGAAACCGAGGCGGCCGCCAGCCTGATGGTCTGGGCCCGGTGTGATCAGGAGAGGAAAGAAGGCCGAGAAGGCAGAGCCGAGAGGGCCGCGGCAGAGCTCAGGCTGCTTTGGTCCCTTCCTCTCCCTGCGCCGTGACCCTGTGAGCAGGCAGGCTGCCTGCCTTCGTGCGCAAGCGGGACTGGCACCTTTCCTCTTCTACCTGCAGCCTAAAAAGAAGGAAATCCCTCAGCCGTGATAAATGCATGTCTGAATTTAGCTTGCCTTACACACAGATCAATTAGGGCAGGTTTAGCGACTCTGGGGACACCAGCTTTCTGCTGCATAATCAGAAAATATTAATAGCGCTGTGAAAAAATTGTTAGGGAAGCAATGTACTCAGGGGGTGGTATATTTTGAGTTGATGTGAGTTAATGAAATGATAAGGGTAAGGGAATATTTTTAAAAGATAATAATCCTGAATTATTTTAATAAAGTTTTTTATCCCTTAGGTAATATTCAGCATTGTGCAGACTTTCTTTTTAAAATTAATTCTGCAAAAGCATATTACGTACCCGTGAATGAAGGAAGCATAAGAGGAGTGATATGTGTATATACTGCAGTATGTGATTCTTTCAAATTATGACCGGGTTAAAATGTGTACTTAAAATTTATTTTATATCTGAAATTAGAGCCTATCAACAATTCCTTGTTTTCAAAACAAAAACATCAATGTATTTTTATAGTTATGGTCTAGAAGGTATTGCTCATCCAAAGAATACGGTAATTACGACTCAGTTTTTATCCATAAGGTAATACATGTGCCACTAGAGGTCAACTATTCTCTCCCAAAAGATTATGTGGAGAGAGTGAGGGCACAGGAGTGAAGGATGTGGGGGCTGCCAAGTCTGGGTGGTGCTTAAAGGATACTTTAAGTGTATCATAGCA
Organism: Miniopterus natalensis; assembly: GCF_054644295.1. Taxonomy (NCBI): domain Eukaryota; kingdom Metazoa; phylum Chordata; class Mammalia; order Chiroptera; family Miniopteridae; genus Miniopterus; species Miniopterus natalensis. The sequence continues at coordinate 54,762,506 of NC_142084.1, read as the reverse complement.
GAGATCCCTTAGCCCAAGTAATTTTTATTAGTGTAAATTATGTTTATTTTATATAAAGTAAATGAATAAAAACTCAAATTTATACAAATTTTTTTGAACTGGGTGAAAAAAAATTCAAGATAGGAAGAATTTTCTTTCTTTTTTTTTTATATCTATATTGATTTCAGAGAGAGGAAAGGAGAGGGGGAGAGAGAGACAGAAACATCAATGATGAGAGTCATTGATCAAGCCCTCAACCCGGGCATGTGCCCTGACCGGGAATCAAACCCCGATCGCCTGGATCCTAGGTTGACGCTCAACTGCTAAGCCACGCCCAGCTGGGCAAGAATTTTCTTTAAAAAATCAGCAAAGTGCCATATATGTTTCAGTATTGTAACAATTTCTATCCTGAATCACTTAAATCCTTTTGAACAATACTTTATTGATTCACTGGAAAATATTCAGTACCTGCTATATCCACAGTTCTATATATTTGGGATACAACAATGACTAAACCATAACGATCCCTGCTCTCAAGGGGACTTACTTTCTAGCAGGGGGCAATAAAAAAAAAAAATGAATTACATAGTGTGTCAGAAGGTGGTAAGTACACAAATACATAGAACAAACAAGATCAGTTGTCACTATGGGGAGGCAGTTCTGCAATTTTAAAATGAACATCAGTCCAAAGGTAATACTGGAGCAACAATAGGGAGTGAAAAGAAAAAACCACCACAATTGGAAAAGAAGGTCTTGGGTGGGAAGAGGAACCATTTGTTTTACTCGCAGGCGTGAAGGCAGTGTATGAGGTACAGACACTATTAGGTGATAGATGTGATGGTGGCAATATGCAGAAGTTCTTTTCTGATTAATTTAATTTTCTCAGTGAAATAGGGAACAAAGTAACCAGCCCAGAAGAGATAGGAAAGAAGATCTTAGGAGTTTCAGAGAAGGAAAGTATGCGATATTTGTCTAGGAAGGGACAAATAAATGGCCTAGGGAGGTGGATTACGATTGTCAGGCAGCATTAAGGACCCACTGGGTCTCAGCACGGACATACCCATTGTGTGCTTTTCTTCTGCCACCTTCACAGCAGGAGTATTCATACAGAGTAGAAAGGACTATAATTATACCCAAGGAGTATAATAAAACAATGGGCTTATGGGTGAATGCAATGGAGTGGTTAAATAGATTACCATGGAATTTATACTCAGTAAAAAGAGGAGAGAGAACATTAAAGGATTAAAGAGCAATGAAAAGCTACAGAATCGATGGATCAGAAGTCTTGGTGGCATCAAAGGATTATCAGGATCAGGATAATAGTGGGGGTTACTTTGCAACTTAGAAGGTGGAAGTTAGAGTGGGATGTATAAAATTTAGACACTGGAGGAAATGTTGTTGATAAGAAACTGAATTCTGAGAATTTTAGGGAGGAGATTAGGAGTGGTCTAGAAGTGGTAATGAAAAACAACATGGCACCCATCCTACCTTTGAGACCAGCAGGAGGGGTTTAGGAGTGGAAAAAACAGTCACCCTTTGAGTAGACTACAGGGGGAGAAATCCTCAAGGGATAAATCTGGACTGTGTACAGTGTCTGACCTGCAGTTAAAAAGGTTATTTCCTACTACAAACTTTATCCTACCTAAAGGGCCAGGCATGGTAGACATGAGATGAGATCCCTGGAAAAAATATTTTTAACTCCACAACTTTCTCTTCTTGCTCTCCACATGCCAGTGTTAAAAATTCTTCCATAGCTGACCTAGGAAGTCACCTGGTATTAAAAGCTGATCACCTGCCCACCCAGCGTGGCTAAAGGATTGAGCATCGACCTCTGATCCAGGAGATGGAGGTTCATGCTTGTGGGCTTGATCCCCAGCAGGGGGCATGCAGGAGGCAACTAATCAATGATGATTCTCTTATCATTGATGTTTCTCTCTCTCTCTCCCTCTCCCTTCCTCTCTCTGAAATCAATAAAGACATATTTGAAAAAAAAAAAAAAGCTGATGGCCAGAGAACGATCATAATCATTGAGAGGACACGTGCAGTGTCCCAACCAAAAAGAGCACTGTCCCTTGTACAGTGTAAGCCTTACTATGCTTTGTTGTATGTATATATAGACATAAAATTCTCAGAGACTACCAAAGGAACACATTTTCACTAATAAAAGTTATCAAATTTCCAACTGTTTCAGTAAGCTTATCAGAAATCAGCAAAAATAAAATTACTCCAGACTTGTATAGACATTGTACAAGATAAATCAGCTTTTCAAGAGCAGAGGTTTTAGTTTAATTCTTTTCATATGACAGAGGAAAATCAGGCCTTCTCTCCATTTTTTTTAGCAATGAAACATATTTATTTATTTCAAGTCTCATGATTTTATGTAATATTTATGATACTTTTGGCTCTCTCTACATGTGAAGAAAGATTTAAACATACCTCCTCAATTTCACCTCCATAACTGATTAAATAAATAAAAAAGTAATGAGTAACAGTTGAGAAATAAGTGCAATATTCATGATGGAGAGGGTTGAATAAAAGGCTGATATTTTACTTTGAAAACTTAATATTCTTTTTGTTCCCGTAACTTCTTTTTGCTTACACAAATCTATCTCCATAACAAAGAAAAATATAGTTGTAATACTTCATAGTAAAATGATAAGATATTGCTGAGTATTTCATAGTCTTAAAAGATTACCTTCCAATAGCACTATAATAAATAATCCAACTTAACTTTCATTTTAATATTCCTACCACTTGCTTAATAATCAATAAAGTAACTCTAACTAGCTTATACAATAACTAGACAGGTTTTTTAAATTTCTAAAATGCTAAGAACTCCCCCTAATCAAGTCGCCATTATATATGGATGGATAAGGTGATAATAGTAAGGATTTGTTTAGAAATTCAGCAGAGGATGCCCCCTCTTGGCATTTGATTTTGAAAAAATTTCCTCTATACCCACCTTTACCATAATTTCAAGAAGCTTTATTATCAGCTTTAAAAAATGTATAAATAAATAACACACACCTTAACTCAAACTCACTATTCCTTAACTCAGAGCAATCACAATCAGGAGGTAGGGATCATTGAGGATCATCTTTAAAAGATACCTGCCCGCCCTGGCCAGTGTGGCTCAGTTGGTTGTGTCACTGAACATCGTCCCATGCCCCAAGAGGTTGCAGGTTCAATTCCCAGCCAGGGCACATGCTCAAGTTGTGGGCTGGATCCCCAGTAGGGGGCGTTCAGGAGGCAACTGATCTATGTTTCTCACATCGATGTTTCTCTCCCTCTCCCTTCCTCTCTCTCTAAAAGAATCAATAAAAATATACTTTTAAAAAGATACCAACTATATTATCTCACCTTTGAACCACATTTGACTACTCAGTTACTATAAACGTTAATGAAAATAATTAGAAAATTAATGGTTAATTTCAAATTTCCAACTTTAACTGGTCTTGTCCCTTAGAGTTCTAAAAGCAATCATAACTAGATTCATAGTTTTTTATTTGTCATAAAATTGCATTTTAAAAAATTTCAACAATACGATACCTTGTCATGTGCTTCTAAATCTCTGGGAGAGCTTAGTACAAATGATGCATTAAATACTAGTTGAAGGAAAATATATTATTGTCCACTGAAAAACAATCTGGATGTTGGAATTCTAATATACTCCTATGAGAGATACTCATATCTCTGGAAAGAAGGAAAACATATTTCTTTTTTCTATAAAAAATGTTGCATTTGTTAATGCAAAAACAGACTGACCTAAATTCCCTGCCTTTATAACACAATATATTTTATATAAAAACAAAATTATGAGACTTCATCTATAAGTTACTCTACTATAATTATTTACAAGAACAGAGGAGTAAGCAAGAAAAACTACATTCAAAGATTTCAGAATTATTTTGAGATAATAAGGATTTAACCCTTTCACAACTGTTTCCTCACTCCAATGGATGTATTTAGAGAAAAGATAATTTTAATCAATCATTTTTAAATAGCACACAGCTCACATATAATATATGTCACCTTTAAGGATTATATATTTCAAATGTTTAAAAAGATTAATAAGAATTACCACAGAGATTTTCCCTCTAAAACATTAATCTATAAACTAAAGAAATTAGTCTTAAATTAAAGCTAAAATCTTTTTTACTCTAAACAGTCTAATAACCTACTTTTCTTGTAATAACCAGATCTGGCAAGTAATAAAAAAATCAGATAGATTGCTTCATATGAATCTAGACTGGACCGTGTAATTGGAATTTGACTGATTAGAGAAGTAAAATCAATAAAATCCTTTGAGCCATTCATATAGACATATTAAGCTTTCAAAACTTTACCCTATTCATTTCTGACAATATTTCCACTGGGATTAAATAATCCACTTTAAATTACTTTTATGTTGCTAAAAAATTGGAATAGTGCTGTTAAAATTTAATTAATTCAGATGAATTCATGTAATTTCAAGGATGTTAGAGGATTATTATAATCTAAAAAACAGTTAGCAATAAAAGAGACTCTGATTAAAAGAAGCAAAGCAAAGTCATTATTACTTGTACCTTTTCTCAAACCCAATGAAAGCAAGAAAACATATATATAAGGGGTGAGGGTTCCCCCCTCAGTGTAACACAAATTATCCATCCCTCAAGCTAATATATTTCTCCTCAAATCTTGAGTAGAGTTCAGATTTCATTAAAGTAAATTCCAGAAAACAATAAAGCTCTTAGAAAAAAGAGAGAGAGGCAAATATCTTTGTAACCCTGGAACGGGCAAAGATTTCTCAAACATAACACCAAAACACACAATATAAAGAAAAGTTTGATAAATGAACCACTTTAAAATCAAATAGCTCTTTTCATCAAAAATTATGTTAAGAATTCCATATCTATTTAGATCATAGAAAGTCACAAGAGAAAATTGTCATTATCCAAACAACAAGGACAAGTTGAGTAGCTACAAAATCACATGTCAACCTCACTGGAAAGCTGAGAATGCAAAGAAACATGCATTTATTAAACTTAGTTACATTTACTAAAGACAGAGGACAGGGAAAACATGAGAGATAATCTCCAAGCACCCCCACTGAATGCTAGGGAGAAGATACATGTGACCGGGGAAAGGCAGGAGACCTGAGAGAGATAGCATCTGAGACACTTTTAAATCTATAGAAGTTTGAGAGTAGAGTATTAAGACTGAGATAAAACCCTCAGGTACTATACTCCCAAGCTCTGAAGAGAAGGTACTCATCCTGTCTTCATATCACTTGAATCCAATGGTGAACAATCTATTTAGAGCATCCACAAAACCCAGATCCATCTTAGTTAAAAATTTTATTAACTCTTGACACTAGCATTCTGACAAAAGGAGCATGCTCATTTCTGGGCATAAATATTATTTACTTCAATCTCTACTAATCTTTAGTGTTTAATGCAGCACACAAAATAAAAGCTACGAATCATACAAAGAAACAGAAAAATATAACAATCGACAAGAGAGAAAATAAACTATAGAATCAAACCCAGAGTCTTTAAAATTACAGTGATAAGTATTAGCCACACACACACACACACACACAAAGAATAACCTAAATGATCATTTGCAAGCACTCAGCCTAAAAGAGACCAGGCTTCAGGCCAATATGCATTTATGTAAAATTGAAAATCCACCCCACAATATGTGCTACGTTCTTCAGACCCAGAAGCTTCCTCATGCTAGTGGCCTTGGTCTGGACATTATGCAAAGTGAAATGGACAGGGTGAACTCTATTAATTGAGAGTTGTTTGGAATTCTTTCTACAAAGTTGCCTGAAGATATAGAGATCTTTTTTTCCTTTTACTACGGAAAACTTCAAACATAGTTTTATAGTTTTACAGTTGCTCCACATCCTAAACATGTCACATCCACCTCTGGGACCAAGATGGCTTTTCCAGCCCAGCCAAGTGCACTCCATCCAGTAGGAAAGGGGGATAGGGAGATTGTTGCTAGATTTATTGTGGCAATCACATTGTAAGGTACATAAATGTTGAATCACTATGCTGTACACTTGAAACTAATATATTATATGTTAACCAATTTTAATAAAGAAAAAAAGAAACAGAAAAATAAATAAATAACTAATAAAATAAAATTACAGTGATAAATATGTTAAAGCATCTATTGTGAATATAGACAATATGAAGGGCTAAATGGAGAATTTCAGCAGAAAACTGGAAACTATATAATAAAGCCCAATGGAAATGCCAAAAAATGAAAGGTACAATATCAGAGATGAGAAATTCTTTCAATAAGCTTATCAGAAGCTTGTCACACTACAGTAAAAAATCAGTTAATTTACACTTGGTCAGCAGAAATTATCCAAGCTGAAATACAATGAGCAAAAAAGGATAGGAACAAAAGAATAAAATATACAATATCTGTAGAACAATATCAAGTAAGCTACACCATATGTATAAGTGGAGCTAAAAAGAGAAGAGACTGGAAATAAGGCAAAAGAAATATTTGAAGAAACAATGGCCAAGAATTTTCCAAAACTTATGAAATACATCAAACCACATATCAAAATTCAGTAGAACATTAAGCAGAAGAGATAAATACCTAGGCTCATCATAGTCAAACTGCTGACCTCCAAAGATAAAGAGCAATTCTTTTTATTATTTTATTTTATTTTTTTAAATCCTCACCCAAAGATATGTTTTTGTTGATGTTTAGAGAGAGGAAGGAAGAGAGAAAGATAGAGAGAGAAACATTTATGTGAAAGAGAAACATAAATCAACTGCCTTCAGTACATACCCCAAGTGGGAACTGAACCAGCACCCTAGGTATGTGCCCAGAATGGGAATCAAACCCACCAACTTTTGGTGTACAGAATGGTGCTCCAACCAACTGAACCACCCAACCAGGGTGGTAAAGAGCAATTCTTAAAACCAATCAGAAAACAAAAGACAAGACGTATTATTTTGTTATAAAGACACAGGTATAAAAATGACAGTTGAGGTCTCAACAAAAACAATGGAGTCCAAAAGAAAATGGCACATTTTCTTTATATACCAACAGAAAAAAGTTGTCAACTTAGGCCCTATACTAGTAAAAATGTTTTTTGAAAGTCGATAACAGTGAAAAAAATCAGAATAATAATTTTAAAAAATTATTGTCATTTAAATAATTAAAAAGAAGTTTGCATTGATATTCACAAAGGAGTTACTCTGTAATGATGTTATTGCATCAGAAAAATCTTTTCACTGTTATAGTGAAAAAGCTACAATAATTAACATACTGTGCTATGGGCATGAGGAAAGACATGGAGATCAATGAAATACAACATTGGTCAGCAAACCATGGCCTATGGGCTGAATCTCACATGTGCCATTTTTGTAAATAAAGTTTTATTAAAACACAACAATGCGCATTTACTTACATATTATCTATTACTGCTTTCATGTTACAATGGCAGCAATTTAGTTGTTGTTACCTGAAACTAAATGAGCTGAAAAGTCTCTTTTTTCCCCCACTGTCTACCCCTTCATAGAATAAGTTAGGCAATACCTGAAATAGAGTGTTCATAAACATATTCACATGTATATAGTCAACTGATTTTTTTTAACAAAGATGCCTGCCAAGAAAATTTGGATTACTTCTCATAAAAGACACAAAAAGCACAAAAAATGAAATAAGTAATTGATAAATCAGATTTGGTCAGAATTAGAGCCTTTTGCTTTCTAAAATAAACCCATGAGAAAATAAAAAGACAAGCCACAGATAGGGAAAATATAGTTGAAAGATACATAACTGATAAAGGACCTGTATCCAGAGAATATAAATAATTCTTACAACTCAATAATAAAAAGAGAAACAATTCAATTTTAAAAGGTAAAAATATTTTAAGGCACTTCACCAAAGAGGATAATTAACTATAAAACACATGAAAGGATGCTCAATATCATTAGTTGTTAAATTCAAAGTAAAACCAAAATGAAATTCCATGACATATCCACCTACTCAACAGAATGTCTAAAATTGAAGAGACTCACTATACTAAGTGTTAACAAACATGTGGGACGTTGGAACTCTCATGCATTGCTATTGGGAGACAAAACAGCAGCCACTTTAGAATATAGCTTTGGGGTTTCTAATAATGTTGAACATTTATCTACCTTATGAACCAATAGTGCTGTTCCTAGGTATTTCCTAAAGTCAATGAAAACATGCCTCTACAAAGCCTTCTACTCGAATATCCTCAGCAGTTTTATCCTCAGTAACATCCTAAATATCCACTAACAGGTAAAAAGATAAACAACAGTGACATAGCCATACCATGGGATACTGTTCGGCAATAACAAAATAATAGACTACTAACATATACGACGACATGGATATATTCAAAACATTATGGTAAGTGGAAAAAGCCAGACATAAAGGAGTATAAATTATATGACTCCATTTATGTAAAGCTTTAAAAAAGATGAATCAAACATACAATAGAGAAAGTGAGGGGAACTCGAGCAGTTAACATGTTTTAGCTTTAGTTATATAGTTAATAGGCTCGGTAATTAACGCATGTAGAAAACTATTGTTCCGGGAACTGAAATGTGTGACCGGACCTACCCTGCTCCAGGAGACCCGCGAGCAATTTGACGTTTGTACCCCAGGAGGACTGCAAGGAATCGAGCAGGTTTCTGAGACATTGTGCTCCAGGGAGAGTGGCTGCTGCCCAGGGAGCAGATAAGAAATCACAGGTCAGCAGATGAAGGATGCCAGGGAAATCGCCGGCTGCAGCTTTCCGCGGATTAAACTTTTCCCTGAATTCCAAACCCCTTACCTAGTTTTTTTTTTCCTGAATTCCATACCCCTTATCTACATTTTTCTTCTCCTTATAAAAAAGGTCAGCTTGAGATGCGATGTAAGGTGGCCTTTAGGGCCTTCTCAGATCGCCGGCCACCTGAATAAAGTGTTCACAAAGATTCAATCCTTGTCTCTACTTATTGGTTCTGGTAGTAACAGGCAGCACGGAAGCGAACTTTTCCAATTTCAAAAGTACATCAGTGCTTTCTTGGCTTCTGGGGTCGGGGCAATGGGGAGGGGAGGTACCTCGGTTGCAGGTTCGATCCCCAGCCCCAGTCCGGTCAGGGCACGTGCAGGAGGCAACCAACTGATGTGTCTCTCACACTGATGTCTCTCTCTGCCCCCTCTCTCTGTCTCTCTCTCTTCCTCCCTCCCTTCCACTCTCTCTAAAAATCAATGGAAAAAATAACCTCAGGTGAGGATTTAAAAAAAAAAAAGTTCACTAAAAATTAGTGTATTTTATTGTAACTATACCTCAAAGATGATTTTTTAAAAACACATAAAAGCAATGAAATAAAGAATAGCTTTTTAAATGAGAACCAGTTATACCTGTTTCATTTTATTTTTGGAAACAGGAGAACATAGATCTAGGTAACTGGAGAGGAACTCTTGTATCTTTTTTACTCCTTTTAGAATCCTTGAAATGTTATTAATCCTTGAAATGTTAGCCATCTTTAGTTGAGAGTGCATGCATTGCCAGGCACTTGCCACATTCTATTCTAGGAAAAAAATTTATACATACAGCTAATAATCTCCACCTATTTTACATACAAGGGAACAAAGGTTCCAAAGCATTTTTTACTAGCCAAAGGGACCCCGCCAGAGAGCAGGGGTGTCAATATGTCACGAACTAGTACACGGACAATCGAAACTCCCTGTGAATGTTCAGTTTTTCTTACAGTGAAAAAACTTTGTTTCTTTAGATATTATGCAACTTGCCAATAATTTTTAGTTTATTATTCCCCATCCAATTTTCAATTTGATCTGATTATAATCATACCACACCCATAAAGGTAGGACATGTGTCCAGACTCCCAATTTGAATGATTGAACAAATTATTATTATCAACCTATTAGGGCTAATAGCAAAGAATGATTTAATACATGTGAGCTACATGTGTCCCCTATACAAGGGAACCACCTATGTTGATAAACCCTCCCCCCTTCACTTTAAACATAATGAGAAATAATATTAAGTTAACTTTCCTCTGGAGCTTGCTAAAGATTTATAATCACTGCTAATTATTTTGCATAAAAATAGAGAGAAAATTATAGCCACTGATTAAAGCAGTTGACTGGGTGTTAATGGAATGTCATTTTGAACGATTCAATTATAGTTTGTTGACTAGAAAATAATTGGCCATTTTCTAGTCGGCTTTTAACGGTCAGTCCAGGTCTTTGCGTTAGCACAGTACTCTGGGTGCAAGTGGACTTCTTTCTTAGTCCAGTACGAATTCTAAGTAGTCAATGTGTGCCCTGTTCACTCCCAGTTAGTTCCTAACAGGGCAGCTCTCGTCAGGTGCTTGTTTTCCTTTTACTTTTTTTATTCTGAACGGACACAAGTTACCTTCTTGGGCCTGAGTATTCTCGCCTTCCCCATGCCTTTGCCCTTATGGCAAATTACTTTTATTAGTATTTGAGAGTTTCTTCTTTTGGTCTAAATTTATAGGAAGATTTGACAATAAGACAATAAAGAATCCTTTAGATGAGAATGAAGTGGAGTTAAGTTACCAGAAATTAGACCAAAACAAAGCAGAACCTATTGGTCATACTGGATGATGTCACTTTTAATGAGACTGAGAATGGTGCATATCTAAGACTGCTGTTAAGTCACCCGTCCAGGGAAGCTTTAAATTATAACAGATATCTAGGACATAGAATTGGGTGATATATCTGAGTCTTTCTGCGTCTATCATTTAAGGAGCTACGTCTAAGTTCCTAACGATTAACCATGAGGAAGGATGGATCCGTTGGTACATCTCAATACTTAGTTAATTCTATACTTATCACATCTCTATGAAATCCAGACACTGTTTAAAGTGCTGGGGACATGATATTAAATAAAACAGAAAAGGTCCTTGCTCTTAAGAACTTACACTCCAGTGGGGAAGTCAGTAATAAACGGACATACAAATATATATATATGTCAATTATGATAAGTGCTGTGAAAAAAATGGCATGAAAAATGCAAAGGGTGGTTCAGGAAGGCATTCTGAAGTGATGTTTGAGCAAGGAGAAGAATAAAGTGAAGAGGTAAGTGACATGCACATATATTTGGGTAAGGAACATCCTAGGCAGGGGAACAGCACATGCAAATACCTGCCTGGCGTTTCTGAGAGACAGCAAGGAGGCCAATGTGGCCAACACAGGACGTACCTGGCAAGTGGAGGAAAGGGAAGCTGGACCCATAGCCGGGGGTCAGATCACGTTTGCCTCAAAACACAAGGGAACAACTTTGAATTTTGTCCTGTCTGATGGGAAATCATTGATTGAGGACAAGTGAGTAAAATATTTTTCACTCCATTTTATTTTGTTTATAGTTCTATTTACAGAAAGACTATGTCTGAAAGAAACAAATGGATAGGCCTAAACTAATCACACCTCTATTTTGGTTCTAAAACTCGGTGAATGCTATCTTTTGCAACTCAAGTACATATTTAACTCTATATATACTATATGCCTTGTCATTGTAAATTATAATTACATTAGCATGTTTGTCTTTCTGCTAGATTATGAGCTACCTAGCATAAAACCTTTAAATATTATATTCTAGAACTCACTAGAGGACCTGTATGTATTTTTGAAATTGACATAAAGCTAGTAAATAGTCTTTTAACAAGATCTTTTGTACTTTCTCAGTCCATAGAGTAACAGGCACAGCTTTCCTCTTGCCTTCCCTATAGGAGGCACTGGTTGTAAAGTGAAATTAATCTGGCCTGTTGTATATTCTCCACTACAACAGAGCCTAACAACCAAAAAAAAAAAGTGAGACTTCATAAGCTCATGGATATTCTCTACTTCTTATTTGTTAATTCAAAGAGAAATAAGAGAATCACACAAGTTCCTATGACAATGATGTTTTCTAGAACAGGTATGCAATTTACCACCCAATAAAATAGCTAATTCGAAAGACCCCTTGTTATGTCATTTATGGATATCAATTTAGATTAACTGACCTTTTGCAAAACACTAAAAGATTGTTTTCTTCACACTCAAATTCCTTAAATGTCAGGATAAAATAAATGCCAAATGTAAAAAAATAAAAATAGTAGGAAAACATATGCTATTTATAATTCTTAATGGATGAGCACTATCTTTTGTCAATTTTTTATATGACTAAGATCTCTGAAAATCATTTGGCATAGTTTTAAAAACATGACACTATTTGATTTTTTTAAAAAATCCTATCTTAAGTTCAGTTCTTTTATATCGTAGATATGCATATAACCCATTACTTTATTTCATATTCATTATTGTATTCTCATTAAACCTACTGAGAAATATAAATTATCTATAGTTAAGACTTTTTAATTATATATATACATATATATATGTATATGTATATGTATATGTATATATATATACACACACATATACACCATGAATAAACAGAGGAGCACATGTAGCTTCTATAATATACAATAATTTTTCTTAGCATCTGACTGTAAACATACATTAAAAAATAGACTCCTCTGTGTATTATTCAGTTCAAACCATACACTCAATTACCTTTCCTTGATTATTTATCACAAGAAGTCTTTCTAATTTTATTAACTTATTAGTTTAATCATGTAATAAACTTGTGGAGACTACATACTATGACTTCTGCTATATGGGGGGAAGTAAACTTAAAGAGGTAAGTGGAATGTTATATCCCAGACTTCCAGATTACACAGATAACATATTGTGTTATTTAGTTCTAAAAAGACATATTTTTTATTTGTGTCAAAAATGGCAATGCTCATGAAATAATTTCCAACTTAGAATATTCATCCCACTATAATAAACACTGAATAACAGAAAAATTATAGGACTGATTCACTTTTTCATTCCTGGAATTGTGTAATAAAAATTCTTAGAACAATCCTTAACTTTTCAGGAATAAAAATAATGTATTATAGAATTATCCTCCATTTTTTGTTGTAAGGAATTCATCATTTTTCTTTTTATGTCCTACTTAAAAATTTTTACCTATTGCAAGTTCACTAAGATAGTCTCTTATGTTTTCTTCTAAAAGTTTTACAATTTCAGCTGTTATATTTAAGCCTTTAAATCCATTTTGAGTTAATTTGTATATATGCATTGAAGTAAAGGTAAAAGCTAATTGTTTTGTGTAAAAAACTATCCTTTCCTCATTGACTTGCCTGAAAACTTTTGCTGAAAAGCAGTTGGTCATATGTTTGCCTTATTTTTGGAATTACTATTCTATTCCATTGATCTCTATGTACCAATCCTGTCTTGATTAGTGTATCTTTAAAAAAAAAAATCTTGAAATCTGGTAATTGAATCTTATAATTTTTTCTTATTCTATGTCCCTTTTTTTTATTGTTCAAAATATTACAGATGACCCCTTTATTCCCCATTGATCCCTTCTACCCCGCACCCACTCCCCTCCCCAGGCCTTCACCACACTATTGTCTGTCTATGGGTTACGCATATAGGCATGTAGATCCCGTGGCTAATCTCTCCCCACCCACCCACCCCCACTTTCTCTCTGAGATTCTTCAGTCAGATCCATGCTTCCATGTCACTGATCTACTTTGTTCATCAGTTTATTATGATCTTTAGATTCCACATATATGTGAGATCTTATATTTGTCTTTCTCTGCCTGGCTTATTTCACTCAGCATAATATTCTCCAGGTCCTAACATACTGTCCCAAATGGTACGAGATCCTTCTTCTTTACAGCTGCGTAGTATTCCACGGTGTAAATGTTCCACAGCTTTTTTATCCCCTCATCTACTGACGGGCACTTGGGCTGTTTCCAGATCTTAGCTATTAAATTGTGCTGCTATGAACATAGGGGTGCATATATTCTTTCTGATTAGTGTTTCAGGATTCTTAGGATATATTCCTAGAAGTGGGATCACTGCAAAAGGCATTTTCATTTTTAATCTTTTGAGGAACCTCCATGCTGTTTTCCATAGTGGCTGCACCAGTCTGCATTCCCACCAGCAGTGCACTAGGGTGCCCTTTTCTACACACCCTCGCCAGCACGTGTCATTTGTTAATTTGCTGATGGTAGCCATTCTGGCAGGTAGAGGTGATACCTCATTGTGATTTTAATTTGCATCTCTCTGATGATTAGTGACACTGAGCATTTTTTCACAAGTCTCTTTGCCATCTGTATGTCGTCTTTGGAGAAATGTCTATGCAGGTCCTTTGCCCATTTTTTAATTGGATTATTTGTCTTCCTCTTGTTGAGTTGTATGAGTTTTGTACTCTGTGTCCTTTTTATTTTTATACAATCTTAAAAAGAGCTTGTCAATTTCTTTAGGTAGAAAAGACTTCTGGGATTTTAATTTGCATTGCATTTAACTGTAGGTTAATTTGGGGATAACTGACATTTCAACCCTATCGAGTTTCCCAATGCATTAGTGTGGCATATCTATTTAGGTCTTCTTTAATATAGGGTGTTCCAAAATATGTATACACACACTTTGGATAATTATAAAGACTGTTTATTAAAATACATTTCATTTTCAAAATTGAGCTATCAGCTGTTAAAGTGTGCATACAATTTTGGAACACCGTGTATATCATACAATGATTTGCAGTTGTCAGTATATAAGTCGTGCATATATTTTATTAAATTTATCTCTAGAAAAGTCATATTTTAATATAATTATAAATGGTATTGTTATCAATCAATGTTTAAAAAAATGCAAAACTGGAAAAAAATGTGTTTCATATTTTCCCACATAGTTCTCCTTCATCTGAGAAATAGGCACCCCAGACTCACCTGTGTATCCACAGAGACCATAATCATGTAGACACAATATAATCCCTTAGAACTCTCCAAAAGTTGCTTTCAGGTTCCTACTTTGGCAAGTAGACATGCTTGGCATCTTGACTTTCCTTGCAAGTTCGGTCAACTTGCCACCTGTGCCTGTGTTTCAGGGAGATTGATTAGTGAGTCTTTATCTGATCTTCTGACTCCCTTTTCCAAATCCTTCCCAGCTCCTTATTGGAGTAGTGCTCATTGTGTCTGCTTCCCTGACCTTGTTACTTCTATTCATTATCCTTTCTGTAAAAGCCCTTATAAATTTTAAAAGAGACCTCCACCTCATCTTCACTATCTGGTCAAAGTGAATATTGCCATGAATGAGCCAAATGATGTCATATGCATTTTGACACGGTGCACTGAGGTGGATGCAAAAGCATTTTTTATGTATTCTTACCCAAAATGCGTAATCTGAACCCACTTATGAGAAAACATTTGACAAGCCCAAATGGAGGGATATTTTACAAGTAACTGATCTCTGATATTGATATCTGATATTTAAAATATGTGATATTATAAAAGATAAGGGAAATCTATGGAAATGTTCCAAAGTAAAGGAAACTAGGGACATGATAATTAAATGAAATGTGTGATCATAAATTAGACCTTGGATGAGAAAAAGGTGTTTTTTTCCTACAATAGAAGACATTAGTTGGACACATGATAAATTTTATCTACCTATACATTAAGTATTTTATCAAGGCTAATTTTCTGATTTTGATCATTGTAATGTGCTAACATAAGAAAATGTCATTGCTTTTAGAAAATGCATGCTTAACTCTTTAGAGAAAAAACATCCTTCCACTTTCTTTTAAACATTTCAAAATAAAGTAATGCAAATGTGTCAAAATGTTAACATTTGGAGAATCTAAGCGAAGGGCATTTGGGAATTCTTTGTACTATTTTTACAAGTTTTCTGTAAATATGAAATTTTTTCTAAAAAATTCTTAAGGACCTCTGGACCAAAACTACAAATAAGCACATGCTTTTAAAATATAGGGGAAAGTGAAAGATGGCCATAAAGAAAGGGAGGCAAGGAGGGGAGAAAAGATATAAATCTATAACAAGTTACAGACACACCTTTGCTTAGGAAGCTGTCTGAGGCTCTGGAAGAAGTAAACCAAGAAAGGAAAAATAGGAACAGTGTGCCCAACTCAGAAGGGCAGTCACAGAGAACATCCTGTCCAGCTTGGAATAGGGAGAGGAAGCGCTCAGGCTCAGAGATTGTGGGACACCAAGAATACCAAACAACGGAGAAGTTGAGTGAAATGGCCATCCAACTGAGGTCAAGAATTCTTTTTTTTTTTTTTAACATAAGGAAACTATAAGTTTCACAAAAACAAAAACTTTCACAAGAAAATAACCGTCTAAATATGAGATAACTGGTCTGAATAACAAGAGAAAGTCAATGGAATTAACTAGCAAAATGAATTAATTCCAGCAAGAGATAAAATAAAGTTGAGAATATTAGAGTTATGGCAAGAAGGTATATATTTCTTTTTCCACCAAAGATTATAAGTAAAAGGCACGATCCAGCACTCTAGCAAATAAATAAGTAGTAAACAGACCGACATACAAGAAACACATACATGCAACGAGAAGAAGGCTTCAAATTTGAAGTTTTTACTGGAGCTCTTCACAAATACATCTATAAAAATAATCTAAAGACATCCATGGGAATGATGAGTATAAAATAGTAGTGCCGTCTGGCTAGTACGGCTCAGCGGTTGAGCATCGACCTATGATCTAGATCAAGGTTCAATACCTGGTCAGGGCACACGCCCAGGTTGCGGGCTGGATCCTCGGTCGGAGGCATGCAGGAGGCAGCCGATCAATGACTCTCTCATCATTGATGTTTCTATCTCTCTCTCTCCCTCTCCCTTCCTCTCTCTGAAATCAGTAAAGACATATTAAAAAAAAAAAAAATAGTAGTTCCCTCTGTGGAGGAAGAATGTGGGATCAGAGAGGCTTACAAGTGTCATTAATTCTTGGGTAATATTTTGGATCTTTGGTTGAGTAGAGTATACATAAGGATTTTTGTTCTGTTTTGCTGTTCTGACTTTTTTGTATGGCAACTATTTCATAATATTATTAAAGAGTAAAATTAGTCAAAATATAAAAGTATACATTTGGGTATCTATGTAGATCTCAATTTTTTGGAATGAAGACAAAACTATTGCCCAAATAGGAAACACTCTCCCTCGACTGAAAGATACTTTACTTGTACAAATTGGGTGTTGGATGGAAAGATTTGTTTTCCTTGATAAGGACACCGACACTAAAAGAGAACTTGATTTGCTGATTTATCAAGTTAAAAGAAGGTCCTAATAAGACTAAATTTAACCATACCCTCTTCTATACTTCATGAAGCAAGCTTTTATCATTTATAGTATCTTTCCAAGGATGTTTGTGTCAAATTTTACTATGACAGCTTTATCTTCAATGCAACCTCTAACCTCCATTACTAACAGAAATTCTTGGTGTGAGAACAATTCTTTTTTTTAGGAAATACTGTTAGTTAACAAAATATGTGCAGATAACTTTTCACTGTAAATAGGAATGACATTATATATCTATCTTTTTCCTTTACATTCCTGTTCCCCAAAATGTCAGAAAAAGCCACAAAAGCCTTTTGGTGTTGACTATTTTTTCACTATTTATCTCACTTTTGCAAAAGATTAAGTGTATTGTAAAGAAATTAAAGAGCCTCTGACAATTGTAAAAATAGACATAGTGCATAATTTTATTTATGCCCCCAGCAAACTTTTGCTGTTATTTAGATTTAAACAGAGAATTGTCAGGATTAATCTCATGATTGCCAAATCTTTCGACACTGTGGAAGGTTCTAAATCTCTAATGGGAAATTTAAGAGAAGGGTATTTTTTTCAGTTTACCACTCATGAGGAGCTAGTGCTTCCCTTTCCGTTACTAAACCTGCAAGAATCCCCTCTAACATAAAGTAAAGGGAAAGGCATAACAAATATTGAAAATTATTGGAAAGAAAATGTTACACATGTTCTGTCTGGTCAGATCAAGGGAGACAGGAAAATACAGCCCCTCCAAGTACGGGTGTCTTTTTCCTTTATCTTACGTGAATCAACTTGCAAATTGAAGTTTAATTGAAATTGGATTTATTACTATTTTGTAAAAGCCTTGAATGTCGAAAAGTGGATGTATTTTCAAGAGAAAAGATACCCTCTGTTTTCCATTCACTATGCGGTAACGCAAGAGAAAGGCCCTGTCTTGGATTCATATGTACTTAAGAGCCAAGACATAATCAAGCATTCCTTCATTTAGGGGGAAAATAATTTAGTATACCAATTTGGTATAGGAGATTTTGCCTTAGACAAGTTTTCAGCGCCCTTGATTTGCTGCGAACATAAGTATAAATTTACTAACACTTGAGAAATAAAATTAAATACTAGAGAACTCAGAAAAAAAAGGCTAACCAAGTAATAAATTTGGATTTTCTAAATTAGTAAAAGTTTACATCAAAAACCTTAAAGAAAGTGTACATTACTCAGTTAATCAAAGATAAGAGTCAGAGCAGAAATAATTAAAAATTTTTAATGTGGGGAGAAGAAGCTTAATGAATTTCATTCTTTTTTTTGTTATTGGTTTTTTTTTTTATTTTTGTTTAAAATATTACAGATGTCCCTTTTTCTCCCCAATGACCCATTCCATCCCGTCCCATCTCCCTACCCAGTCCCTCTCCACACCATTGTCCGTGTCCTTGGGCTGTGCATATATGCATATAAATTTATTCTTACAAATTAAAAATGATTTCCATTTGGGAAATCTTTAATTTTAGATTTAAAGTAGGTGAAATTGTATGTCAAAATTAAATCAAGATTATTTAATTCAGAAAATTTCATTTATTCTCTTGTTTTAAAATGTCCTTTGAATAATTTGAATTAAGAATGGTGGGATTACCATAGATTACAAGAAAGATTAAAGTGAAAGTGTGTCATTTTAATATTTCTGAAAATTTGGATATTTGTACAAAAGATTTAATGAAAGTTTTCTAAATGTCTTATATTTGTTTTGATGTCAAAGCAGTTATCACAATTAAAATTATACTTAAAGACATTTAATATAATCTAAATGTGTGTCTGCAACTAAACTGAATAATGTTCTAAATAATTAATAGGTTGTATAAAATAGTTTCTCTAAAAACTCAGGTGTTATTTCTTGCATTTTATTGACTTTAGAGTACTTAAATTAGTAATTTTTTTGTATTTTTCTAGATGTTTAAATATTTAAAAGTTTACAGCCAGACACTAATACATATATATATACAACAATTACATCTGTAATTCTGGCTAATGATACATAAGAAATTTTTAAAAATTTAGATGAATCTCAAAATTTGTTCATAGCCATAATTTTTTAATTTAGTAATCATAAAATGTGCTATCTAAACACAGTATATCCTTAGGATGATGGTCTTGGGAAATATAAGGATTTTTATTCAAAATACTAACCAAAATATTTACGTCAATTTACATCCCATGAATCTTATTTTAAGTTCTTAGATAGAAATAAATATGAATACATAATTGCATGTACAGAATTTACATTTGTTGTTTTATTTATATGCCTTATCTGATTGTAAAAAATTGGTTTCTTTTCTGGCCTAATAACAATAATAATATAAATGCTAAAATAACATTATTGAGGACATTATTTTATGTATTCAAATTTTAATGTCTAAAATTACAAATTTAAAATTAACACTAAAATACTTTTTTGAAATTAGAAATTAAACACTTAATTTGTTTTATATGTATATAAACAGAAATAAGAATTTGTAGCATATAAAAAGAGCTATGGCCAGAAGCCATTATGTAATTTAAAAATGGGATACTAAAACATATTCAAGTATTCCAAAAAAGGAAAAGATAAACAGGAAAACAAACAGAAGAGCAGAAAATAATAATAAAATTGGTAAAACTATAGATCTAAGTCCAACCATATCAATAATCATATCAAAAGTCAGGGATTGACCGAATGAATAAAAACAAGACCCCACTTTATGCTGCCTATGAGAGAGGCACTTCAAATACAAAGCTACAGACAGGTTGAAAGGACATGGGTAGCAAAAGATTTACCATGGAAACAATATGCATAAGAAGGCTGGAGTGGATACTTCAATAATAAAATGGAATTCAAGAAAAAGTGTATTAACAGAAATAAAGAGGACAATAATAAAAGGTGAGTTAATTAGAAAAGCACAGTAGTTATCAATGTACATCCAATTAAAGAAATTGTAATATGCTTAAAAATTAAGTTTCATGAAACTTTAAAGGATGGTCATTGGCATTTGATTTTGCACATTAATATGCACATATATAACTTGATACATTAAAAGTTAACAAGAAATCATATGTGACAGAGAAGTATAAAACTGGTAATGAAAGAAGAAAGACTATTTTTAAAGTTTCTAATGTAGAAAAGACCAGAAAGGAAATAACAAAATTAAATCATATATATCTAAACTTTATTTAAATTTCATGTGTGCAGTTATATTTTATTGATCCTTAAACCTGGCACAAATTGGTTATGAAACTCAAAATTTATAACTAACAACCTAGATAATGATTTTTTAATGTGTGTAGAGTCCAATAATAATACTAGTAATATTTTCTAATAATCTGTAGAAGATAAATTAGATCTATTCAATAAAGACCAGTAGGTTTGTGACTGTGCTTAAAATCACATCTTGAGCCATTTCTGGTGGACCAGAGAGTAAAAAAAAAAAAATCCTTCTTCATAGGTTTAGAAAACAGTTTGTTTATGTATTTCACCTTTCTAAGTGCACTAGAAAAAAGCAGACAACTCCTAAACCCTGTATTTACAAGCCTCCACCAAGTAAAAACTGCCCATTGAAACACTAACACCACGCATTATGTAAACTTTGAAGTCAATGTAAATAATGTAAGAAAAGTATTTTGTATAAAAATAAATAAAACAATTTCATATGACTTTGGCAACACATCATTAGTGGGATATAGTAGAAGGATGGCTATCAAACAACTATAAAATTAAGTGTTTACACAATAATTACATTGTTGGTTTAAGTAATAATATTGTTTTGTATCAACTTTAACATTATTTTATTAACTTATAAAAAAGAGTAGTTAATTCAGCTTTGTTAGAAATCATTTCCAATAAAAAACTAATTGTACAGAGAAGAAAATCACCAGTAAAAAAGAGGTTCAATTACAATTTTTTAAGGAGTTACAGATTTTTCGTAGCCAAAATAATGTTAGAGCTAAAATGAAAATGTCAGTGTATATACGTAATTTTAAAATATATACAACTTCTAGCTTTGTTTACTGGTGTAACTAAAAATCATGTCTCCTCAGCTCTGTGAGTCGAACATTAATCCTGGTGCACAGAATTTGCTCTTTCATACTATTTTCTCTACTGAAAGAAGCCAGAGTTCCTTAGTAAAAATGAGTAATTGCTTCTGATAATTTTCAACCTAGAACTTTGTCACTGCTGCCACACAGCTACATTTAAAGTCATGAACCTAGATTGAGATCACACAGAGGAACCACCCCTTTAAACCGTTCAATGTAAGTCAGGTAAAGAAGGAGAGGGCAGAAAAATAAGGCTGAAAAAGAGCATAAAAAGGAAGGGGGAAAACAAGTGTGCCATTATGGAAATCCAGATAAAGAAAATATTCTGTAATGGATAGAATGGACAACTGCATTTATGTTCCTGAGAATCTGACTGACATATACCAACATGTTGTTTGTTGGTGGACTTGACAAAGAGGAATTTCAGTAAAGTAACGGAGACTGAATCTTAGTTGGACATTGTTTTTTAAAAAGAGAGAATGAAGAATGTGAGATTATAATAATTTTGAGTACAGAAAATTAATGAGTGGTTTGGCTAAGAAAAGCAGAGAAATGGGAAAATAGCTGAGAAGGATATAGGGTTGGGGGTTATTTTTTTAAGATGTGCAGTACTGGTGTGTATGCTTTTACAACAGTAATATTGACCAAGTAGAGAGTAAGAAGTTGATGATGCAATAAAGAGATGGAAATTTTTCAAGACTAAGTTAGTTTGCTAGGTGAAAGGGATGTGCGTACATGTGAAGGGGCCAACTTTTTGCATGAAGGAAAAAAGAACAGAGAATATGGGTGCACACACAAGTATACCAGTACATGTGACAGCAGGAACACAGGGAACAACCTAGCTGATTGTTTCTATTTGCTCAGTAAAGCATGATGAAAGATTATCAGTGGATCATAAAGGGTTGTATTGGAAATTTGAGGAGAAAGAACATGCAAAAGGGTCACCTTTAGAGAAAGAGAAAAACCAATTCAATAAGGAGATATAGTAGGACTACTGGGCCGTGTCAAGCATCCATTTGAAATTTGAGGTCATTTAAGTTAAGTTGAGAAAAGTCAGCTTGGTTATTCAATTTTCTGTAACAATGCTCAATTCCTTGGGTATGAAGCACTGTTTTCAAGTTAGGTTATCCAGAGTTTTAACTTTGGGAGAAATTTTAACAGAAGGAAAGAAGAGGAGGTTTGAAAAGTGTTTTTTAAGGGCATGAACACTTACGGCATGGTATCTAAGCTGAGAAAAAGAAAAGAGAAATATATGATATTGAAGAGTAAAAAAGAGGAAACATCAATGGACTGAGAGGCTTCAATTAGTCTAACAATTGTTGAATGAGAGGACTGGAAAAAGGTAGTTGGGGGTACAAGTTGTGGGATAGAATAGATTGTTCAAATTTGGGAATTTGGAATGTGGTATAGTTACAATATGACTATAACAGTCAGTTGTTGAGGTGGAAGAAAGATTATTATGGATAAAGGGATCAAGACTATAAGAAGCCAAAGTATTAAGTGAATTATTTATACAAATTCCGAAATGACCAAGAATGGCAATAATGTTCTGCTGGAAAAGAAGCATGTATTAAAGTCTTCAATGAGTAACTGTGAGGGCAAAGTGGCTGCCAAGTTGGTTGTAGGCGATGTGGTCTGACAGCACAAGCTTCAAAGTAGCTGTGAGTTTATTTAAAGAGGGAAAGTAGAAAAATGTTTTGGAAAAATCCCTAAAGAGCTAAGAAGATACCTCAACATGAGGTCCTACAGTGCATGAAACAGGAAAGTAAAATCATCTTTCATTCGAGATGGCTACTGGGAAGTTATGTCCTCAAGATGAACAGTCAAGTTTCAGCTATATGAAAAAAAGGAGACGTTTAGTTATAGGAGGTTTACTGACGTTACAAAACCTCAAATCTAGGGGGAATACTGGAGGACAGTGAAGAGTTGGAGGTTAGAAATATAAAAAGCATTGTGGGGCTAAGTGTCTGGAGACTTCTGGTAGTGACTGAGGTGAACAGTCTCTTAGGGAGGGCTGAGCAAACAGTTCAACACGGCTATGGAGCTGCACTGTCCAGTGTGGTAGCCACTAACCACATGTGGCTATTTAAGTTAAACTCTATTAAAATTAAATACAATTAAAAGTTCAGTTCCTCCATCAAACTAGACACATTTTAAGTGCTAGTTATAGTATTAGATATTGGGTATAGAACACTTCCGTCACTGCAGAAAGTCTAATTGGACAGTTTTTCTAGAGTATTTCATTGGACACTATAAGTCACTGGGCTGCTTCTACAGCTTCAGATAGAATGGCCGGCTAGGAAGAGGCTATTGGATGGGGAACTTAAGACGCAAATGCATGTCTTGAGGTATCTGGAGGCACAGTAACTTTTGGTGGGTTAGTAGACACACAAAGTATTATTATATTTCTTCTTGACCTAAAGTGACTCAATAAGGGATGAGAGACATAGACGTGGGGGACTTCAATATCTAGTACAGTGTGAGAACATAGTAAGTGAGAGCAAGATTGTATCATATATATTCAGGCACATTCAAAACAAGAATCCCCTATATTTATAGTCCTGTTTCTTCCATATATCTTCATATTTAATTTATTGATTATGAAGCTGCATGTAAAACACATCTAGTTTTTCCTCTATAATAAAATATCCTCAAAAAATGTTATTTTCCATGTAAAAGGAAAACATGTTAGCACAATTCTCTCATGAATTTATATAGTTACCAATTAAGAGGAGAGATAAATCCTTATCATAGCCCAGAAAGTAATTTATTATAAAATGAGCATCGAGCAAAGGTTAGCACAGCTGCACAAGCTAGCATGGGCTTGGGTAATAGGTTCAAATTTCTCAACAACAAATAAATTGAATCTTGTGGCACCACATTATTCAAAATCCATGTAGGCCAAACTAATGGATGCAAAAAAATTACAATGAATCATACACAAAACTTATAAATCTTCTACTGTTTGAGTTTATTTATGTTACCAGCAGAAAGGAGGGGGGATGAGCAGAAAGAAGGTAATGAAGAAAAATGAGGCAACTGAAACATGATACAATGAGATTCAAACCCACATTGAGACAGTAAGAATCTAGCTTTGTTTGACACAGAACTTTACATCTTATTTTTTAATAGCGTGCAGGTTAACTATATATATGTGTGTGTGTGTATACATATATATACATATATATATTTGTTTTTGTCTTTGTTTTGTTAATCTTCACCTGAGGATATTTCTCCATTGTTTTTTTTAGAGAGGGTGGAAGGGAGAAGGGAGGAGAGAGGGAGAGAGAGATAGAGAGAGACATCAATGTGAGAGAGACACATCAATTCATTGCCTCCCACATGTGCCAACCAGGGCCAGGGATCGAACCTGCAACCCTTTGGTGCATGAGCTGATGCTCTAACCACTGAGCCATGCCAGCCAGGACTGATTAGCTATATTCTTATGCTAGCTGTTTCGAGGATAATGAATATTCCTTCAATTCAGTAGATCCATATTCTCTAGAGTCCCAGGGTTCCCCAGATGCAAGTTGGTAAGTATTATTAATTTTGACTATAATGCCTTTCGGGTAAGAAAAATTTTTTCTAATAGTCTAAAGAAAGACCCTTTTACAATAGATTTTGACTTAAAACCCCGATTTCTGAACTGCGGCCCTGCCAATACTAATTGAGAGAAAGAAAGAAAGAGGCACACAGAGAGAAATACTCCTGGGCTAAGGAATTCGTTATCACACTATAAGGTTTTGTCCCCAAACCTCTATGTAATCACACCACACTCACTCCCAGTCTTGTTGCCTAGGATCAAGCAGATTTAAGTGTGTTTTTGTTAATTACAGCTAGGTAAAGGTCCTCTTTCTCCTGGTATCTATCACCTCCTAAACCTACTTCTCTGATGGCAAGATGAAGTGAATCCAAGGAAACTGCCAACCAGAAGAGGGTTGGAGGTCTGGACATAGACTTTGAGACTTCAGGGTAGAGTTAACAAGCCCCTCTGAGGACTCACTCAATCTTATTCAGCCAATCTGGGTTCATTCCTAGAAATGAGCCCCAGGAGTTGGTTTTTTGCTTTTTTATTTTTGCTTTTTGTTTGTTTTTTTGTTTTTTTCTAAGACTGGTGAAGTCCACAGGCAAAGATGTCAGCATCCAATGAGAACTTCAAATGTCAATCAATTTTCAGATGGTTTCTCCATCAAGAATCAGTGAGGTTTTTTTCCATCCATCAAATAAGGCCACAGAATATGTACTATGCACTGAACCTATTCTACAGGGGCCTATACCTAAGAGCAATGGGAGACAGGGTGGCAGTAGAGTAAAATTATCACATTTGCACAACTTAGATGCCTACAGAAGAATAGGTGGACAAGGGCCAGACTTAACTCAGGAAGATCTGTGAAGAGGCTATTTTATAATCCTGTTAAGACAGGTGGTAGATTTATGGTGGAAGTAAAGATGGAGAGAAGTATTGGATTAAGAGATAGGAGCTAAAATTGATAGCACTTGATGACGGGTTAAAAATAGAGACCAAAGTAAATAATGGCATCATATCCTAGTTTTTCATCTATTATACAAATAATTTTTAAATATTTACTACCCACTAAGCATTATTCTAGGCGTTGTATATACAACAGTAAATACAAAACAAAACACAAAAACACACAAAAAAATGATCCTGCCATCATGAAGCATACAACAGTATGCTTTCCTGAACATGGCAGTACTTAAAGAATTAAGTTCAGTTCAATCAAAGGACCAACTGAATTTTCCCCAATTTCAGAATGTCTACACTGTGGGTGGCAAACTTAGATGCCTATAGATTGCAAACTCAGAAGCTAAATAGATGTAAAGGCACATGAGCCTCCAAGTTTCCAAAGTCTGCTGAGAAATCCTGGACAGATGTCAGCTTTTTCTAGTGCTGGATGAGTAGGAATCATCACAATTGAATGGTGAAGAAAAAAGAGAAAAAAAATCGCATGTTCTTATCCAGTAGAATATTTCTATGCTGAGAGAATATTACCAAGGTTCAGCCCCCATTCAGAGACTGATGAACCAAATGTTTGGAGATATAAGGAGATGCTGATTAATTTAATCATCATAACAGTATTTGGAAAACTTTTGAACATGATTTTAAATGTCTTTGAGATATAAGAGTTTTTTTGTCTATTGTGGTGGTATCTTTTCTTTACCCTTCACTGTGTTTTTTTCTTTGTCATTATAGGCATTTCAAAAAGAGATTAGAAGGGGTGTATTATGCTGGACAAATACCAGTTAAAAACTTAGGAAAGGGTTTGAATAGACATTTCACTAAAATAGATATATTAATGCTAATAAGCATATGAAATGATGCTCAACATGATTAGTCATTAGGGAAAGGCAACTTAAAACCACAAAATAGCATATCACATCCACTAGAATGGCTACAATAAAAGACAAGAATAAATGCTAAGTATGTGAAGAAATTGGAACCCTTATACATTTCTAGTACAAATATAAAATGGTACAGCTACTGTTAGGATTGAATTGTGTCCCATCAAAATTCATATGTTGAAACCCTAACACCCAGTACCACAGAATGTGACTATATTTAGAGCCTTTAGAAAGAGGTGATTAAATTAAAATGAGGCTGTTAGTGTGGGCTTTAATCCAGTACGACTGGTGTCTTTGTAAGAAAAGAAAATTTGGACACACAAAGGGACACCAGGGGCATGCACACACAGAGAAAAAGCTAAGTAAGGACACAGTGAGAAGGCAGCCATCTGCAAGCCAAGGAGAAAGGCCTTAAAGGACACCAATCCTTCCAGCCTCCACAACTGAGAGAAATAGCTTTCTCTTGTTTAAGCTATCCAGTCTATATTTTGTTATGGCACCCTAGCAACCTAATACAGCCACTTCGGAAAATAACCCAGAAGCTACTCCAAATGATAAACATAAATTTACTATGTGACCCAGGAATTCTTCCTAGGTATATACTCAAGATAACTGAAAACCTATACCTACAAAAACCCTTGCACACAAATGTTCTTAGCAACATCATTCATGATAGTCCAGAATTGGAAACAACCAAAATGTCCGTCAACAGATGAATGGACAGACAAATAGGGCATATCCATACAATGGAATATTATTTGGAGATAAATAAGAATTAAGTGCTGATACAAGCTAAGACGTGTATGAAGCTCAAAAAAGCATTACACTCAGTAAAAGAAGCCAGATACAGAGACCATTTTATGATTCAGTTAATATGAAATGTCCAGAAAAGACAAAGCTATAGAAACAAAATGTAGATTAATGGTTGCCTGGGATGAAGGAGAAAGGCAAATACAAGTGAAAAGTAAGTGGGCATGAGAGATATTATTGGGGAGATGTAAATATTATATAAATGATCTATGGTGATGAAATAACTTGGTCAGTTTACTAAAAAATATCATTGAATTGTACACTTTAATGGGCAGTGTCTTTTCTTTGTCACCAGCAAAATTATAAAATATTAGAGCTCAATAAAGTTACTTGTAAGTTATGAAGTTAGGCCTCAAGAGTTATTTTTAAAGTACCTTAATAAAGTTATTCTTTCTTAAATAGTTTTTCAAAATGAAAAGAGGGGCAAACAGGGAACAAAAATAAATACCACTCTTGTGAGAATTTCAAACGAGAAAAGAAAAATTAGAGGGGAATGAATTGAGAAAAAAAGCTTGATAGATTTAAGGCTAAACAGTAGCATTAAAAACAAAACCTTAAAATAAGCGAAAGATTCCGTTTGTGATACCCAGTCTCTTTCTTCTATGTAACTCCTAAAGAATCAAAACTTCAAAGGCAGGTTTTGAGTGGTATTTGGCCAGCCGAACTGCACACACCTCCCTAATCTCTCTTTGAAATACCTACAGTGACAAAGAGAAACAGAAAAATCACTATTGTATAAGCTAGCATTTGCAGTCTAACTACTGCCAAATGTGGGAGAAACTCTCACAGGCTAATAAATCATACACAGCCTGTATATATGTCATCTGCTCCCTCTTTGTATTGTCTTACATCCAACATTCTATGGCCAAGTTCCTAATTTTCTCCCAACATCTCTTTATTCTATTCTAAAATACATAGTAGAATTTTTAGCTGATCATGTCAAACAAAGTCAATATTTCCCAACGTCCTTTGCAGCTAAATGTGGCCACAAAGCTAATTTCTGGCTAGCAAAACATAAGTGCACGTGCCCTGGGCAGCTTCCCAGAGCCTTCCATAGAAGAAATATGGAGAAATATGGTGCATATTCTTTCCTTTTTTCTTCTTTACTTTATCTAATCTTCTCCTTGAAATGCAAACACCACCCTCTTGGACCATGAGGAAAACTGTTAACATCCTAGAAATGAATAGAGTACTAAGCTAGAAGGAGCATGAATTGATGGAGCAGCCCTTGTTCGCATACCTCTGGACTTTTACATGAGAGAAAGAATTTTCATCCTCGGTTAAACTAAAACAAAGCACACTTCTTTATGCTCTATAACTAAGCTCACTCTTCCATAGTGTGGGCTCTGGTAGGGTAACTCAGAGAGGCCACTGGGTCTTGCCAGTTAAAAATAATTCTGTCTTCTTAAGAGAAATTCCGTCTGTTTAGTGGAGATGCTCAGTCTTTCATAATTCCTTCCTCACCTCTTCACTTTACCAAGATGGCATCTTCTTCCCTAAAGCAAGCAATTATCTTCATAGTAGTAGTAAATGAGGCCTCTGTTCCACGTGCTGCCTAGAAGGCAGCTCTGTCTTTGCTCCATCTGTCCTTCGGGTCACTGTGTCCACAATGGTAGTCTCCACCACCACAGCATCCAAACTGGCGGTTTCCCCAGTCTCCAGGAATCTATCTACCACTGCTATTAGGTGAGTGCAGACACTGCCATTGCCCCTCTGTGTTCTTCTGGCCCTGACCCGAGGCCTTTGCCAGCCCACCAGGTCTCTGACCACTCTGCCCCCTGTGAGGCATCTTAGGCTTCCTTCACACTCTCCATAGGCTGTGGGAAACCAAAAACATTCATTTATCTACCTACCTCTTCCATCCTGAGGTACTGTTCAGCCTGATACACAATCCGACGTGGAATGAATAAGAAGAGTATTATGACAGATGTCCTTGGATTCTCCCTCAACATATCAGGAGTTTCTACTGACCAAAACATATCCAGGTATTTCCAAAATACACCTTCTGCCCGCCTAGGTTACAGCAACTCTTCTGACCTCCTGTCCTTCTTCCGTTTTTCACGTATTCTCTTCTCAGAGGGCTAATTCTACCTCCTACTGTCTCTTTCTCATGCCCAGGGTGTAAACTCAGGCTCTTTAGTCTGACTGCAGCACTATGGCCCTTGATATATTAAGAGACAATTGGTAAATGAGATACATTTTTTTCTCTCTTTACAAAGTCTAGCTCTCAAGACTGCTATCTCCCAAAATCAACACTGAGATTCAAGTTCATGGATGACCTCTCACAGCCTCTCTATTCCAGGTGGCTCCATCTTCTCCTTCCCTGGGAGGGCATTAGCCTTCTGGATGGTTTAATACTTTCACATTATTAGACTCATTTACAGTTGAATCATATGCCAACACATGTACACCTATGTGTAAATAAAGGAAAGAGAGTGAGATACTGGAAAATGTCAAATTGAGCAGTTTGAGATAATGGAGACAACTCTACTCAGAAGCTACCTGAATTGTGCTCAGAATCTTGGGCCCATCTTTAATTCATTTGCTCTTTCGCTTGGTATTTGTAATCATGGATGTTTTATCACAGGATCTAAGCTTGGTGCTAAATAAAGAAAAAAAGTCCCTTGACAGCTGTGCAAGGAGCCTAATTAGGAACCTCTTTAGTTTACTTTAAAATACATAATTG